>NC_134392.1:0-300000 GCF_035582795.1 Mycteria americana | reverse complement strand
ACTTCTCGGTCACCTTGCCGGACCCCGATGCCATCGCCCTGGTGAGGGACAGGCTCCTGCCCTGCGCCGTGCGGACCGGCCGGCTTCACCGCAACTACACCCTCCGTGGCCACCGCCAGATGGGTCACACCGACTGCCCCGGTAACTCCCTCTTCCGTGAGATTGAGACCTGGCACGGCTTCAAGGTGAGCACCAAGCTCTGTGGCATCTCCAGGGGTTGGAGGTTTGGTGCCCGGTTGGGGTGTCTGGTCTGGTCTGGCATGGCCAGGAGGGTGGGGGTTTGGTGGGGGGTGGAGGTAGGAGGTGATGTTGGGACTGATCGTGGTTTCTTCTCTCCTCTGCAGTGAGGACCGGCCCCGGGGGTCCTGGTCTGGATGGGTGCGGACAAGGTTGGATCATGGTCTAGATGGATGGTGGCCCAATGGGTGATGGTCTGGATGGACCCTGGTCCAACAGATGTTGGCTCAATGGATCCCAGTCTGGGTAGACCCTGGTTTAGATGGACACCACGCTGGTGGACACCAGCCTGGGTAGACCCTGGTTCAGATGGACACCACTCTGGTGGACCCCAGCCTGGGTAGACCCTGGTTCAGATGGACACCACGCTGGTGGACCCCAGCCTGGGTAGACCCTGGTTTAGATGGACACCACGCTGGTGGACCCCAGCCTGGGTAGACCCTGGTTCAGATGGACACCACTCTGGTGGACCCCAGCCTGGGTAGACCCTGGTTCAGATGGACCCTGGTCCAATGGATCCCAGCCTGGGTAGACCCTGGTTCAGATGGACACCACGCTGGTGGACACCAGCCTGGGCAGACCTTGGTTCAGATGGACACCACTCTGGTGGACACCAGCCTGGGTAGACCCTGGTTTAGATGGACACCACTCTGGTGGACCCCAGCCTGGGTAGACCCTGGTTCAGATGGACCCTGGTCCAATGGACCCCAGTCTGGGTAGACCCTGGTTCAGATGGACACCACGCTGGTGGACCCCAGCCTGGGTAGACCCTGGTTCAGATGGACACCACTCTGGTGGACCCCAGCCTGGGTAGACCCTGGTTTAGATGGACCCTGGTCCAACGGATGCCAGCCCAGATGGACCCTGGTCCACACGGACCCTGACCCAATGGTTGCCATCACGGATTGGCCCTGGTCCAAGTGGACACCAGCCCAACGCATGCCAACCCTGATGGACACTAGTCCAGAAGGACCTCAGCCTTGAAGGCTACCAGCCTGGAGAGATAGATCCTGGCCCAGGTGGCCACCAGCCCGGATGGATCCTGGCCTGGCCCCACTGGCCCAACAGACCATCCCCGTAGCCACAATAAAGTCAGTGCCAGGACGTGAGCTTCGGCTGGTCCCTGGGGTGGGAGGGGGAAACTGAGGCACGGGGTGGGGGTTGGCCATGGGGTCAGAGGAGAGGACTCAAGCGAGGGACCCGGGACCTGCTGCAGGGCTGGGTGCTGCGGCACACGCGTGTGTGGACGTGCACGCGTGCCCCCAGGCGGCACTGTCCCCCCTTAACCCACCTTGAAGACCCCACATGACCCCCGAGGAGACCTCCCCCCCCACCTCCATACCCCCCCCCCCCCCGATGGGCATCCAGCCCCCCGAGGTGCCCACTCCGCACCCCACACCGCGGCGTCCAGGCACTTCCATCTCCGGCACCCGTTCACTCTGAAACCTAATGACGGCATTTAAGCTGAATGCATGCAACCAGCCACCAGGCTAACCCAGCCCCCCACCTCCCCCACCCCCCCCCCCTCCGCCGTGGGGTGGCCCGGCGTGGCTCACCCGTGTCCCGAGCCGTGGCCACGCGTGAGCCGGGCCGAGTCGGGAGCGGAGATAACATCATCGGGGCAGAGGCGGAGGTGAGGGTGTGACTGAAACTCCTGCCTGGTCACATGGGGAAGCCACGACAGGAACCGGGGCGGCCGAGTGTGGGTGCCGGAGCAGGGAGAGAACAGCCGAGGTACCACGGAGACGGGGGGGGGGGGGTGCATGGGGGGGGGGGGGGGGTGGCACCCTAGGGTGACGCTCCAGCCTTGGGGGTGCACAGGGGTTGCAGGGTGCTGGGGTGGGGTGAAGCAGCACCCTGAGGGGCAAGGGGTGCTGCAGGGGAGGGTATGGGTGATGGGGTGCTGTAGGGTGCTGCAAGTTGGGGTGGGGACCCCAAAAATGCTGGCGGTCGTGTGTCCCCCCCCCCCCCCCCCCAGGGTTTGGGCACCCTCCGCAGCTCAGCTCTAGGGTGCTGGCACCCTTCAGTTGGCGGGCGCCGAAGCTGCGGGCGCCCACAGCTCACTTCCACCGCGGGGCCGTGCCGGGGGGTGCCATCACGAGGGGGTCTCGGGGCGCAACCGGCCCTGTCACCCCCACCCTGGCCCGTCACCATGGGTGCACCCTGGGGTGCCGGCAGGGACCCCGGGGCCGGGGCTCGGCGCGGGGTGCAGGTGCCGAGAGGAAATGCCGTGGCGGCGCGAGGGGAAACGCAACCGTGGCAGCGACGGAAGCATCTCCGGCACCCGCCTGCGCTCGGGGCCAAGGTGGCGGTGGGCCACCTGCCTGAGTGTCACCCTGTCCCCGGTGTCACCGCACCCCGGTGTCACCTAATCCTGCTGCTGCTGCTGCTGCGTGCCCGGTGTCACCACGCCCTAGCAGGGATGGGTGCTGCGGGGGGCAGGGGCTGGTGTGGGCACGGTGGCGTGGGCGCCCGCTGGGTGGGGGACCCCCTCCGTGGGCAGGGGCACCTCAGGGATGTGGGCACCCACAAGGTGGGGACCCCTCGGTGGGCAGGGGCACCCAAGGGATGTGGGCACCCAAAAGGTGGGGACCCCTCATGGGCTGGGCCACATCAGGGACATGGGTGCCCACTGGGTGGGGGCCCCCCTCCATGGGCAGGGGCACCCCAGGGATGCGGGCACCCACAAGATGGGGACCCCTCAGTGGGCAGGGGCACCCAAGGGACGTGGGCACCCACAAGGTGGGGACCCCTCGGTGGGCAGGGGCGCCCAAGGGACGTGGGCACCCACAAGATGGGGACCCCTTGGTGGGCAGGGGCACCCAAGGGATGCGGGCACCCAAAAGGTGGGGACCCCTCGGTGGGCAGGGGCACCCCAGGGACATGGGCACCCAAAAGGTGGGGACCTCTTGGTGGGCAGGGGCACCCCAGGGACGTGGGCACCCACAAGATGGGGACCCATCGGTGGGCAGGGGCACCCCAGGAATGCGGGCACCCACAAGATGGGGACCCCTCGGTGGGCAGGGGCGCCCAAGGGATGCGGGCACCCACAAGATGGGGACCCCTCGGTGGGCAGGGCCACCCAAGGGGGACATGGGCACCCAAAAGGTGGGGACCCCTCGGTGGGCAGGGGCACCTCAGGGACGTGGGCACCCAAAAGGTGGGGACCCCTCGGTGGGCACAGGCACCCTGGGGACGTGGGCACCCAAAAGGTGGGGACCCCTCGGTGGGCAGGGCCACCCTGGAGCCATGGGCACCCAAAAGGTGGGGACCCCTCGGTGGGCAGAGGCACCCCGGGGACGTGGGCACCCAAAAGGTGGGGACCCCTCGGTGGGCAGGGGCACCCTGGAGCCATGGGCACCCAAAAGGTGGGGACCCCTCGGTGGGCAGGGGCACCCCAGGGACATGGGCACCCAAAAGGTGGGGACCCCTCGGTGGGCAGGAGCACCCCGGAGACATGGGCACCCCACAAGATCGGGAGTCCCCATGGTGGCTGGAGCACCCATGGAAATGGGGACCCCTTGGTGGGCAGGGCCACCCCAAAGCAATGGGCACCCCAGGGTGCCCCAATGCGGGCGCCCAGATAAGGGTGCCCTGGATGAGAGCACCCAAGTAGGGGTGTCTGGATTAGGGTGCTCTGTAGAAGGGCACCCAGGTAGGGGTGCCCAGATGGGGGTGCCCAGAGAGGGGCACCCAGATAAGGGTGCGCAAATGGGGTGATAACATAGGGGTACCCCGATAAGGGTGCCTGGATGGGGGCACCCAGAGAAGGGTGCCTGGATAGGGGTGCTTGGGTGGGGGTGCCTGGACGGGGGCACCCAGATAGAGGCCCCCAGATAAGGGCACCCACACAGGGTGCCTAGATGGGGGTGCACTGGGTGAGGGCACCCAAATAGGGGTGTCTGGATGGGGTGCCCGTATAGGGTACCTGTACATGGGTGCCTGGATAGGGGCACCCATAAAGGGGGACTCAGAGGTGCCTGGATAGGGGTGCCTGGGTGAGGGTGCTCCGATAGGGATACTGGGACAGGGCACCCAAATAGGGGTGCCAAATGCCAGATTGGGGGTGCCCAGACAAGGGTGCCCTTCCCACCACCACCCACCCCGCTCCCCATGCCGGCCCGTGGGCACCCCATGGCTAACATGGCTCTCCCCACCCCACAGATGGAGGTGGAGAAACCCCCGCCGGGACCCGAGCCCCCCACTCTACTGAAGACCTATAAATGGCGAACGGCAGCACCCATGGGTGACCGGGAACCCGAAAAGGGCGCGGGGTCCCCGGGCAGCCGGCGCTGGACCCGGTTGCAGGGCTGGAAACGTTCCTACAGCCAACCCGAGTCTGATGGCCCCGATGACGGGGGTGGGAAGGGCAGCTCCAGCTTGGGGGCACCCAAGGCCAGCACCCGCCGGTCCCTCTTCCAACGGGCTTTTTCGGCCCCCTCCAAGGGGACCAAGGAGACACGGGGACCCGAGGGTGGCAAGGCCACCCTGCAGAAGTACCTGCGCTCCATGTCCAAGAAGAAGGGTCACGGGGAGAGCGGTGCCAGGGCCGAGCAGGTGCTCCACGATGCTGTTCCAGGTATGGGGGTGACGGGGAAGGGTGGGGGTCAGGGTGCTGGGTGCTGGTGGTGGGTGCTGGTGATGGGATGGGGGTGGTGGTGGTTGGTGATGGGGTGGGGGGTGATGGGCGATGGGTTGGGGGGTGATGGGTGGGGCGTGGTGGTGGTTGGTGGTGGGTTGGGGAGTGGTGGGTGATGGGTGATGGATTAGGGGTGGGGGGCGATGATGATGGGTGATGGATTAGGGGTGATGGGTGGGGGGTGATGATGATGGGTGATGGATTGGGGGTGATGGGTGGGGGGTGATGATGATGGGTGATGGATTGGGGGTGATGGTGATGGGTGATGGATTGGGGGTGATGGGTGGGGGGTGATGATGATGGGTGATGGATTGGGGGTGATGGGTGGGGGGTGATGATGATGGGTGATGGATTGGGGGTGATGGGTGGGGGGTGATGATGATGGGTGATGGATTGGGGGTGATGGTGATGGGTGATGGATTGGGGGTGATGGGTGGGGGGTGATGATGATGGGTGATGGATTGGGGGTGATGGTGATGGGTGATGGATTGGGGGTGATGGGTGGGGGGTGATGATGATGGGTGATGGATTGGGGGTGATGATGATGGGTGATGGATTGGGGGCGATGATGATGGGTGATGGATTAGGGGTGATGGGTGGGGGGTGATGATGATGGGTGATGGATTGAGGGTGATGGGTGGTGCATGGGTGCTGGTGACCACTGAGGTGTGGGATGGGTGATGGGTGGGTGATGGTGGGGCACGTATTGGGGGTGAAGGATGCGGCCAGACTTTGCTGGTATTGGGGACCTCCTGCCTGTAGGTGCCCTCCAGGGTTGGGGGAGCACCCATGGGTGCAGGATGGCCGGGTCCCACCTGGCCCCAGGGCCCGCTTCCGGCCACACGTGGCCCTGGTCCCCGCGTGTGCTCGGCACGGGGCTCGGTGACGGCACGTGGAACCGTGCCAGCCCCTGTGGGCACCCGCATCTGGCAAAACCGGCTTGGCTCCGGCAGGGCCACCCACGGCGCAGGCGGGGCCCTGGGGCAGGGCAGCCACGCGGGTTTGTCCCCACCACGGCATTGGGGACGAGTGTGGCCCGGCATTGCCACGCCGATGGTGGCACAGCCACATGTCCCCCAGCATCGCCACCCCGATTGCGGCACGGCCGCGGCCACGCGTCCCTTGGCATCGCCACACTCACGGCGGCACCTCCGTGGTGTCGTGGTTTCACCCCAGCCGGCGACTCAGCCCCACCCAGCCGCTCGCTCGCTCCCCCCCGGTGGGACGGGGGAGAGAATGGGAAGGGTCAAAGCGAGAGAACTCGGGGAGAGGGAAGGCGAAAGCCGCGCGCGCGGGCGAAGCGAAGGCAGGAATTCCTGCGCCCCTTCCCGCGGGCGGGCCGGGCTTCGGCCGTCGCCGGGACAGCCGGGCTCCATCGCGTCCCACGGTGACTTGGGAAGACGGACGCCAGCGCTCCCAGCGTGTGATTCTTCTTCTCCCCCGGCTTTACACGCCGAGCACGACGCCGTACGGTGCGGGACGTCCCTTTGGGCGGTCGGGGTCGGCCGTCCCGGCCGTGTCCCCTCCCGGCTCCTTGTGCCCCCCCAGCCGCTCGCCGGTGGGGTGGGGCGAGGAGCGGAGAAGCCCTTGGCTGTGCGTCAGCGCTGCTCAGCAGGAACGGAAACAGCCCGGGGTTATCAACGCCGGTCCCACCACAAATCCAAACCGCAGCCCCACGCCGCCGACGGTGAAGAAGATTACCTCCAGCCCAGCCCAAACCGGCACGTTCTCCACCCCTCATCCACAGAATCACGGAATCGTTTAGGCGGGAAAAGACCTTTAAGGTCATCGAGTCTAACCGTTAACCTAACGCTGCCACGACCACCACTACACCGCGTCCCTAAGCACCACGTCTACGTGTCTTTTAAATACCTCCAGGGATGGTGACTCAACCACTTCCCCGGGCAGCCTGTTCCAACGCTGGAGAACCCTTTCCGTGAAGTAAAATTTCCGAATATCCAG
Organism: Mycteria americana; assembly: GCF_035582795.1. Taxonomy (NCBI): domain Eukaryota; kingdom Metazoa; phylum Chordata; class Aves; order Ciconiiformes; family Ciconiidae; genus Mycteria; species Mycteria americana. The sequence continues at coordinate 293,162 of NC_134392.1, read as the reverse complement.
TCTAAACCTCCCCTGGGGCAACTTGAGGCCATTGCCTCTCCTCCTATCGCTTGTCACCTGGGAGAAGAGACCGACCCCACCTCTCCGCACCCTCCTTTAAGGGCGTTGTAGAGAGCGATGAGGTCTCCCCTCAGCCTCCTTCTCTCCAGGCTGAACACCCCCAGGTCCCTCAGCCGCTCCCCATCAGCCTTGTGCTCCAGACCCTTCCCCAGCTCCGTTGCCCTTCTCTGGACACGCTCCAGCCCCTCAACGTCTCTCTTGGAGCGAGGGGCCCAACACTGAACACAGCATTCGAGGTGCGGCCTCACCGGTGCCGAGCACAAGGGGGAATCCCATCCCGTTGATGTCGTGCTCGGGTCCCGCGCTATCCAGTACACCCTCACCCACCCTCACCCTTCCCATCCTTTGATACAATGCACAGACATCGTTCCCCTGGTCCATGGGATCCCCTGGTCCCACCCCATAAAATGTCCGTAAAATGTCCACAAATGTCCGTAAAATGTCCACAAATATCCACAAAATGTCCACTGAGTTCCTTCGGTCCATGACTTCGGGCTCCATCTGTCGTGGTGGTCACTCAGGACAGGAGAGGTGATGGGTTGCGTGGAGTTCCTGGGCACCAAAGTCAGCTCAGGTCAGGTCGCTGCTGCGAGGACCTCCTGCTGCGAGGACCTCCTGCTGCGAGGACCTGCTGTGAGGACCTCCTGCTGCGAGGACCTGCTGCGAGGACCTCCTGCTGCGAGGATCTGCTGCAAGGATCTGCTGCAAGGATCTGCTGCAAGGATCTGCTGCAAGGACCTGCTGCGAGGACCTGCTGCGAGGACCCTCCTTGTAAGGCTTCTCCTCCGTTGGTTCGGGGGTTCCTGCTATAGTCACCCCCAGAACGTGCAACTCAGATCCTGGGTTACAACAGTTTCAAGGTATTTCCATTCCAATCTCCACCCCTGGTCCCTCTGGGCCAGACCATCGGGTTCAACGTTGCAATGAACTCCTCCCCTTGGCCCTGCTCCGGCTTGGACTTATCCAGGGACTGCAGTCCCTGAGGGGTGTACCTGCTCCAGTGGAACCTCATCTATGAGCCAGAGGCTCTCCAGGGCTCTACCTGCCGCGACATAGACTTATCCACAGCCACAATCGCTTTGAGGTGCACGTGTTCCAGCGTGGCCATGTTCTCCATGGGCCACCATGCCTTCAGAGATAGACCTGCTCCAGCGTGGCCTTCTCCATGGGCCACCATGCCTTCAGAGAGAGACCTGCTCCAGTGTGGCCATGTTCTCCATGGGCCACCATGCCTTCAGAGATAGACCTGCTCCAGCGTGGCCTTCTCCAGGGGCCACCATGCCTTCAGAGATAGACTTGCTCCAGCGTGGCCTTCTCCAGGGGTCACCATGCCTTCAGAGATAGACCTGCTCCAGAGTGGCCTTCTCCATGGGCCACCATGCCTTCAGAGATAGCCCTGCTCCAGAGTGGCCTTCTCCAGGGGCCACCATGCCTTCAGAGATAGACCTGCTCCAGCGTGGCCATGTTCTCCATGGGCCACCATGCCTTCAGAGATAGACCTGCTCCAGAGTGGCCTTCTCCAGGGGCCACCATGCCTTCAGAGATAGACCTGCTCCAGTGTGGCCATGTTCTCCATGGGCCACCATGCCTTCAGAGATAGCCCTGCTCCAGCGTGGCCATGTTCTCCATGGGCCACCATGCCTTCAGAGATAGACCTGCTCCAGAGTGGCCTTCTCCAGGGGCCACCATGCCTTCAGAGATAGACCTGCTCCAGTGTGGCCATGTTCTCCATGGGCCACCATGCCTTCAGAGATAGACCTGCTCCAGCGTGGCCATGTTCTCCAGGGGCCACCATGCCTTCAGAGATAGACCTGCTCCAGCGTGGCCTTCTCCATGGGCCACCATGCCTTCAGAGATAGCCCTGCTCCAGTGTGGCCATGTTCTCCATGGGCCACCATGCCTTCAGAGATAGCCCTGCTCCAGAGTGGCCTTCTCCAGGGGCCACCATGCCTTCAGAGATAGACCTGCTCCAGCGTGGCCTTCTCCAGGGGTCACCATGCCTTCAGAGATAGCCCTGCTCCAGAGTGGCCTTCTCCAGGGGCCACCATGCCTTCAGAGATAGACCTGCTCCAGCGTGGCCATGTTCTCCATGGGCCACCATGCCTTCAGAGATAGACCTGCTCCAGAGTGGCCTTCTCCAGGGGCCACCATGCCTTCAGAGATAGACCTGCTCCAGTGTGGCCATGTTCTCCATGGGCCACCATGCCTTCAGAGATAGACCTGCTCCAGCGTGGCCATGTTCTCCAGGGGCCACCATGCCTTCAGAGATAGACCTGCTCCAGCGTGGCCTTCTCCATGGGCCACCATGCCTTCAGAGATAGCCCTGCTCCAGTGTGGCCATGTTCTCCATGGGCCACCATGCCTTCAGAGATAGCCCTGCTCCAGAGTGGCCTTCTCCAGGGGCCACCATGCCTTCAGAGATAGACCTGCTCCAGCGTGGCCATGTTCTCCATGGGCCACCATGCCTTCAGAGATAGCCCTGCTCCAGAGTGGCCTTCTCCAGGGGCCACCATGCCTTCAGAGATAGACCTGCTCCAGCGTGGCCTTCTCCATGGGCCACCATGCCTTCAGAGATAGACCTGCTCCAGCGTGGCCTTCTCCAGGGGCCACCATGCCTTCAGAGATAGACCTGCTCCAGCGTGGCCATGTTCTCCATGGGCCACCATGCCTTCAGAGATAGACCTGCTCCAGCGTGGCCATGTTCTCCAGGGGCCACCATGCCTTCAGAGATAGCCCTGCTCCAGAGTGGCCTTCTCCAGGGGCCACGATGCCTTCAGAGATAGACCTGCTCCAGTGTGGCCTTCTCCAGGGGTCACCATGCCTTCAGAGATAGACCTGCTCCAGCGTGGCCATGTTCTCCAGGGGCCACCATGCCTTCAGAGATAGCCCTGCTCCACAGATAGACCTGCTCCAGCGTGGCCTTACCCACAGCCACAGTCCCTTCAGAAGTAAACCCGCTCCAACATGGCCTTACCCGTGGCTGCGGTCCCGCCAGGGGCGTACCTGCTCTGGTGTGGACTTATCCGTGGCCACAGACGCTTCGGGGTGTCCTGCTCCCACGTGGCTTCATCCCCAGGTCCCAGTCCCTTCGACTGGAGTTCCCACTGGAGATCCAGCCCGTCCAGTACCGAAGCAGCGGAAGAGCAGCGATGCCCTGGCCACCAGCCGGCCCGGCAGCATCGCCGTCGCGGTTATCACCGTGTCCCCAGGCACAGCAGGGCGAGGCCGTCGGCAGCGCAGCAGCACGGCAAGCAGCGAAAGCAAAAAGCCGCCGCTAACGAGCCCTAGATTCTAATTTAGGCAAGCGAGCCAGCCCCACGGCAAGCGCAGGAGCCTGCCGATTAAAAGCTAAATAGCAATTAACAGCTATAAATGCGATCTAGCGCGTGGCAATCAAACCCGTCGCCGTCTCGCGCCCTTCGAGCCCCACGTTGGGTTTACGGAGGGGTGGAGAACGTGCCGGTTTGGGCTGGGCTGGAGGTAATCTTCTTCACCGTCGGCGGCGTGGGGCTGCGGTTTGGATTTGTGGTGGGACCGGCGTTGATAACCCCGGGCTGTTTCCGTTCCTGCTGAGCAGCGCTGACGCACAGCCAAGGGCTTCTCCGCTCCTCGCCCCACCCCACCGGCGAGCGGCTGGGGGGGCACAAGGAGCCGGGAGGGGACACGGCCGGGACGGCCGACCCCGACCGCCCAAAGGGACGTCCCGCACCGTACGGCGTCGTGCTCGGCGTGTAAAGCCGGGGGAGAAGAAGAATCACACGCTGGGAGCGCTGGCGTCCGCCTTCCCAAGTCACCGTGGGACGCGATGGAGCCCGGCTGTCCCGGCGACGGCCGAAGCCCGGCCCGCCCGCGGGAAGGGGCGCAGGAATTCCTGCCTTCGCTTCGCCCGCGCGCGCGGCTTTCGCCTTCCCTCTCCCCGAGTTCTCTCGCTTTGACCCTTCCCATTCTCTCCCCCGTCCCGCCGGGGGGGAGCGAGCGAGCGAGCGGCTGGGTGGGGCTGAGTCGCCGGCTGGGGTGAAACCACGACACCATGGCCACAGGTCCCCCAGCATCACCGCACCCATGGTGGCACCTCCATGGCCACATGTCCCCCGGCATCACCACACCCATGGTGGCATGGCCATGGCCACATGTCCCCTGGCATCATCACATTCATGGTGACACCTCCATGGCCACATGTCCCCTGGCATCACCACACCCATGCTGGCATGGCCATGGCCACATGTCCCCTGGCATCATCACATTCATGGTGACACCTCCATGGCCACATGTCCCCCAGCATCACCACACTCATGGTGGCATGGCCACGGCCACATATCCCCTGGCACTGCCGTGCTGCCCATGGGTGACGGGGACACGGTGAGCACCCAGGCTCCCCCCGACACCCTGCTCTGCGCCCCCAGCGAGCACCCATGGGATGTCATCGATCCCGCTGGCTCCAGCACCCGATGCTCCGGTGTGGGATGTCTCCAACTTCTCCTTGGTGGACGGACATCTGGTCCTTGTGGGCAGGGACGAGGAGGTGAGGACACGGGGACAAGGGTCCCCTGGGCACTCAGGGGCTTGTGCCGGAGTCCCTTGGGTGTCGGGGTGCACAGATGGGTGCCGGGGACGGTGGCGTCTGACCCGTCTGTGCCACCAGGCTTCGTGCAGGAGCAGGAACCGGACAGGGAGCTCCGTCTCCGAGAGCACCAACCTGCACCCGGCGGGTGGCAGGAGGGACCCCGGTGAGCGAGCTCGCCCCGCGCCGGCACGCGCCGATGCCACGGGGTGTTGGCACGTGCTGGCGCGAGCCGCGTGCACGCGGCTCCGGTGCAGCTCCTGCGCGTGGAGCCCCTTGAGCTGCACACCGTGGCTTGCACCGCGCCGCGCGCCGTGCCGCGCGTCGTGGCCGTGCGCTGCACCGTGCGCCGTGCCCCATGCCGGCCGTGCACCGTGACACGCACCACGCACCCCGCACCCTGCGCTGCGCCGTGCATTGTGGCCGTGCCCTGCGCCACGCACCGCGCTGTGCACCGCGCACCGCGCACCGTGCTGTGCGCCGCGGCCATGCGCCGCGCCGCGCACCACGACACGCGCCGCGCCGTGCGCTGTGCGCCGTGCCCCAACCCCACGTCTTGCATCATGGCCATGCCCTGTGCCGTGCCCCGTGCCCCGTGCCGTGCTCCGCAGTCATGCCCCGTGCCGTGCCCTGTGCCGTGCACCGTACCGCACCCCATGCCGTGCCCCGTGTTGCGCCCACGCCGTGCCAGATGCCACGTTGCACGCCGTGCCGTGCAGCAAGCCGTGCCCCACGCTGTGCCGCGTGCTGTGCCCCGTGTCATCCACCCTGCCAAGCCTCGTGCCACACCACGTCGTGTCCGGTGCCGTGCACCGTGCTGTGCCCTGTGCCGCGCCTCATGCAGTGCCCCACGCCGTGCCCCATGCCACGCAGCACGCCGTGCCCCGCGCCACGCCCCACGCGCCGTGCCACGCCATGCCCCGTGCTGTGCACCACGCCGCGCACCACGCCCCACGCCGTGCCCTGTGCCGTGCCCCACGCCGTGCACCGCGCGCCGCGCACCGCACCACGCCTCGTGCCGTGCACCGTGCCGTGCCCCACGCACCACGCCATGCAGCGCACCGTGCCGTGCCCTGTGCCGGGCACCACGTCGGGCATCATACCCCACGCCACACCCCATGCCATGCGCCATGCCATGCCCCGTGCCATGCGCTACGCCGTGCCCCGTGCCCCGCGCCGAGCCCGCCGCGAGGAGGAAGCGCTGGGTGCAAGGCTGCCTTGTACCATTACCGCTTCCTCCACGCTGCTGTGTCTGCTGATCCGAGCGATAAACGCTTTCGGCTTCCTCCCCGCGCCCCTCGCCAGCGCGGGCAGACGGCATCGGCGCCAGCCATGGGGCCCCGCCGCTGGCTGCTCTGCACCGCGCAGGGAGGTGAGTTATCCCCTCACCCCGGCACCCGCTTGGCACCGGGGCCCTCGACCGCACGGCACCGGGGTGGGGATCGTCCTGGATGGGTGCTCGGCATCGCAGCGTCGCGGTACCGGGGCTCCGTCACCAGCACCGTGCACCGGAGCCGAGGCGGCAGGATCCATCCCTCCGCCCCCTTCTCCCTCGCACCCATGAGCACCCATTTGCAGCACCCAAAGCTCGGCTACGTCTCGGGGCTACAGATACGGCGAGGTGCCGGCAGGATTCGGCACCCAGGACCAGGCGTCTGGGTCCTTCCTCCAGCTTTGGTTGATGTTTCGGGGGGGGGGGGTGGGGTGGGGTGGGTGTACCCTGCCCCCCCCCACCCCGGCATGGTGTTGGGGTGCTCGGGGTGCGGGTAAAGGGGGGGGTCCTGATGCTGGGTGCCCCTCCAGACCCGGCTGCGGATGAGAGGAGCACCCGCGGTGCTGGGAGAAGCACTGAGAGCGAGACCTCCGCCACCTCCCAGTTCAGCAATGTCAAGGTGGGCACCCCCCACCCCGATCCTAGCCCTTCCCCACCCCCCCCCAGGGTGCTCAGCCGCACCCACGGGTGACACGGCAGCCGTCTCCTTCCCCTATCCAGGGGTTGTTGTGGAAGAGGCTTCGGGAGAGGAAAGTTCGTGGCGTCCCCAAAGCCGAGACGCCGGCAGTGATGGTCCCCGACGGCGAGAGGTACGGCACCGCCGAGGGTGGGGGAGGGAGGTGGGTGCTGGTGAGGGTGCCCCCGTGACGGTCCTGTCCCCGTAGGGTGCCCAGCCGGAGTGGTTCCCGGGAGTCGCTGCTGCCGCCGCCGAGCGCGGCTGAGCTGGACCTTACCGGGGACAACGTCATCGTCCGGCCCGTGCACGGCAGCATTGTGGGCGAGAAGTTTTGCTTTCAGGTAATGGGCTTGGGTGGGTGCTCAGGGTGCCCTGGAGAGGCACCCAGGGCACCCCAGACAACCCAGAGAGGTGCCCAGGGCACCCTAAGCACCCTTGATGGGCACCCAGGGCACCCCAAGCATCCTGGAGGGGCACCCAGGGCACCCAGAGCACCCCTGACGGGCACCCAGGGCACCCAAAGCATCCTGGAGGGGCACCCAGGGCACCCTGCACAGGCACCCACGGCGCCCCAGGCACCCTGGAGAGGCACCCAGGGCACCCTAAGCACCCTTGATGGGCACCCAGGGCACCCAGAGCACCTCAGGCAATCTGGAGGGGCACCCAGGGCACCCAGAGCACCCCTGACAGGCACCCAGGGCACCCAAAGCATCCTGGAGGGGCACCCAGGGCACCCAGAGCACCTCAGGCAATCTGGAAGGGCACCCAGGAGACCCAGGGCACCCTGCACAGGCACCCAGGGCACCCCAGGCACCCTGGAGAGGCACCCAGGGCACCCTAAGCACCCTTGATGGGCACCCAGGGCACCCCAAGCATCCTGGAGGGGCACCCAGGGCACCCAGAGCACCCCAGGCAATCTGGAGAGGCACTCAGGGCACCCTAAGCACCCCTGATGGGCACCCAGGGCACCCAAAGCATCCTGGAGGGGCATCCAGGGCACTCAGAGCACCTCAGGCAATCTGGAAGGGCACCCAGGGGACCCAGGGCACCCTGCACAGGCACCCAGGGCACCCCAGGCACCCTTGATGGGCACCAGGGCACCCCAAGCACCCCAGGCACCCTGGAGGGGCACCCAGGGCACCCAGAGCACCTCAGGCAATCTGGAGAGGCACCCAGGAGACCCAGGGCACCCTGCACAGGCACCCAGGGCACCCCAGGCAATCTGGAGAGGCACCCAGGGCACCCTAAGCACCCTTGATGGGCACCCAGGGCACCCCAGGCACCCTGGAGAGGCACCCAGGGCACCCTAAGCACCCTTGATGGGCACCCAGGGCACCCCAGGCACCCTGGAGGGGCACCCAGGGCACCCAGAGCACCCCAGGCAACCCGGAGGGGCACCCAGGGCAACTTAGGCAATCTGGAGAGGCACCCAGAGCACCCAGAGCACCCTCATCATCCTGGAGAGGCACCCGTGGCACCCCAGGCCCCCCCTGCCAAGGCACCCAGGGCACCCCAATGGGACACCCGAGCCCAGCCCTTGGCCTGGGGCACCCAGAGCCCCCAGCGCAGCCCTCCCGGGCACCCCAAGATGCTCCCCAGCCCCCCTCCCCGCACCCAGATCATCACGGGCGAAGGCAGCCGGTCCTTCGGGTGCACGTCCCTGGCCGAGCGCGACCGCTGGATCGAGAACCTGCGCCGAACCGTGCAGCCCAACAAGGTGGGACCGCGGGGACACCCGTGGGACACCCCTGCCACCCCAGGGGACCCCCAGCACCCTGACGTGAGGGGCCACCCGCTGCCCTTCCTGTGTCCCCAGTGGGCAGGATGAGGCCTGCTGGCAGGGCTGGGTGGGGAAACTGAGGCACGAACCCCCCCCCCTACCCTGGAGCCCCGCAGGCACCCCCAGCCCCGTGTCCCCTTGTGTCCTGCTGGCCCCCGGAGGGCTTGGCTGGCCCCCCATGTCCCCTCCTGTCCCCCGGTAGCTTGGCTGTCCCCTCGTGTCACCTCCTGTCCCGCCGTGGGTTTGGCCGTCCCCTCCTGTCCCCCTGAGGATTTGGTCGTCCACCCACGTCCCCATGTCCCCTCCTGTCCTCCACGTCCCATCGTGTCCCCGTGTCCCCCCACAGAATCCCTGTCCCCTCCTATTCTTCCATGTCCCCTCCTGTCCCCAGTGTCCCCTCCAGTCCCCCATGTCCCCTCTTGTCCCCTATGTGCCCTCCCATCCCCCACGTTCCCTCCTGTCCCCATGTCCCCCCGGAAAATCCCCCGTCCCCTCCTGTCCCCAATGCCCCCTCCTGTCCCCCTCCTGTCCCCAAGTCCCGCCACTGAATCCCATGTCCCCTCCAGTCCCCCCTGTCCCCTCCAGTCCCCCCTGTCCCCTCCTGTCCCTCCATGTCCCCTCCTGTCCCCGTTCCCACCCTGTCTCCCATGTCTCCTCCTGTCCCTCCATGTCCCCCCCATTCCCACGTGTCCCCCCCACTCTCCCTGTCCCCCCATGTCCCCTTCATCCCCGCATGTCCCCTCCTGTCCCTCCATGTCCCCTCCATCCTGTGTCCCTCCCTGTCCCCCACGTGTCCCCCCATTCCCCGTGTCCCCTCCTGTCCCTCCATGTCCCCTCCATCCCCACGTGTGTCCCCCACTCTCCCTGTCCCCCCATGTCCCCTTCATCCCCGCATGTCCCCTCCTGTCCCTCCATGTCCCCCTCATTCCCACATGTCCCCCCCACTCTCCCTGTCCCTCCATGTCCCCTCCTGTCCCTCCATGTCCCCTCCATCCTGTGTCCCTCCCTGTCCCCCACGTGTGCCCCCATTCCCTGTGTCCCCTCCTGTCCCTCCATGTCCCCCCCATTCCCACATGTCCCCCCCACTCTCCCTGTCCCCCCATGTCCCCTTCATCCCCGCATGTCCCCTCCTGTCCCTCCATGTCCCCTCCATCCCCACGTGTCCCCCCCACTCTCCCTGTCCCCCCATGTCCCCTTCATCCCCGCATGTCCCCTCCTGTCCCTCCATGTCCCCCCCATTCCCACATGTCCCCCCCACTCTCCCTGTCCCCCCATGTCCCCTTCATCCCCGCATGTCCCCTCCTGTCCCTCCATGTCCCCTCCATCCCCACGTGTCCCTCCCTCTCCCCCATGTCCCCTCCTGTCCCCGTTCCCCCCCATCCCCACGTTCACCCACAGAATTCCCTATCCCCCACAGATTCACTCACCCCCCCTGCCACGTCCCCCACTGTCCCCTTGACCCCCCACCCATGTCCCCCACCCCGGCAGGACAACTGCGAGCGCCTGGAGCTGGCGCTGAGCCTGTGGGTGTACGAAGCACGGGACCTGCCACCTCGGCGGCGTCTCCGTTGTCAACTCCTCCTGGACGGCACCCTCTTCGCCCGTACCACCGCCAAGGTGGCCGGTCCCGATGGCGAGCTCTTTTGGGGTGAACTCTTCCAGTTGGCCGCCCTACCACCCGCCCGTGCCCTCACCCTCGCCCTTTGCCGCGATGACCACCCTGGTCAACCGGTGGCCTCCATCACCGTCCCCTTGGCTGAGTTGGGGGCCGCCCGGCAGCCCTTGGAGCGCTGGTACCCGCTGAGCGGTCCTGGGGGAGGCGAGCGGCTGCCGTCAGTGAGGGTGCGCGGGCGCTACCGGGAGGTGCGGGTGCTGCCCATCGTGCGCTACAAGGAGTTGGCTGAGTTCATCACCTTCCATTACCGGGAGCTGTGCGCCCGTCTGGAACCCACCATCGCCGTGCGGCACAAGGAGGAGCTGGCCGGTGCTCTGGTCCACGTCTTGCAGAGCACCGGGAAGGCCAAGGTGGAGTGGGTGCTGGCCACGGGGGTTGTGGGGAGGGGGGGTGAGGGCAAGATGGGTGCTGCCTGGGGTGCTGTGGGCATGGTGGTTGGGGTGGGATGGACATCATGGTGCCAGGAGAGCTGGGGTGGGGTGGGATGGGGTGGATGAGTTGGGTTGGGTTGGGTTGGGTTGGGTTGGGTTGGGATAGGATGGGATGGGATGGGGTGGATGGGTTGGGTTGGGTTGGGTTGGGTTGGGTTGGGTTGGCTTGAGTTGGAATGGGATGGGAGAGTTGGGTTGGGTTGGGTTGGGTTGGGTTGGGTTGGGTTAAGTTGGGTTGGGTTGGGTTGAGTTGGGTTGAGTTGGGTTGGGTTGGGTTGGGTTGGGTTGGGTTGGGTTGGGTTGGGTTGGGATGAGATTGGATTGGTGGGATGGGATGGGATTGGTGGGGTGGGATGGAAAATGCAATTCCAGGGAGTGCCAGGAGATCCTGGCGCTTCCCAGGGTGGGTTGATCAAGGCTGTTTGAGGCCACGGGGTGCCCGCTGAGGCCTTCAACACATCCACCTGGCAGTCGTTCCTCATTGACCTCGGTGTGGCCGAGCTGGACCGCTTCGATGACCGCGAGGCGCTGATCTTCCGTGAGAACACGCTGGCCACCAAGGCCATCGATGAGTACATGAAACTGGTGGGGGGCAAGTACCTCCAGGACACGCTGGGTACGTCTGAACGTTACAGGTCTTTGTGGGACGTTACGGGGTGTTATGGGGTGCAGGACATCCTGGGCACGACATTACAGGGTGCTACAGGGTGTCATGGGGTGCAGGGCATGGGCAGAGCATTACGGGGCTGAAGGACACCCCCAGAACATCCATGGGGATGTGGTGGGGGCTTGTCACAGCCATGCCCATGGTGGTGGCTGGTCGGTCCCCTTATGGACTGTCCCTTGGTGCCCCAGGTGAGGCCGTGGCCCAGCTCTGCACCTCAGATGATAGCTGCGAGGTTGATCCCAGCAAATGTTCTGGCCTTGACCTCTCCGACAACCAGAACAACCTGCGGCAGGTCTGCGAGGAGACCTTCCAGCGCATTGCTGCGTCCTGCGAGTGAGGGACAGCCCTTGCGTGGGCATGGGGATGGCCATGGGGATGGCCATGGGGGTGGGCACCTGCACAGGGATGGGTTTGGGCACCAACACGGGCAATGGGACGGGCATGAAGGTGGGCACCAACCCCAGGAGGACTTGGGGAAAAAGCTTGGAGATGGGCATGGGCACAGGGATGAGCTTGGGGACAGGAATGGGAATGGGCACCAGCACCAGGATGGGCATGGGGATGGGTTTGGGGACTGGCACCATCCCTGGGATGGGGATGGGCACCAGGAAGGACCTGGGGACAAGCTTGGGGATGGACATGAAGGACAGGGATGGGCACCGTCCCTGGGATGGACATGGGGATGGGCAGCAGGAAGGACCTGGGGACAACCATGGGGATGGACATGAAGGACTGGGATGGGCACGGTCCCTGGGATGGACATGGGGATGGGCAGCAGGAAGGACCTGGGGACAAGCTTGGGGATGGACATGAAGGACTGGGATGGGCACCGTCCCTGGGATGGACATGGGGATGGGCACCAGGAAGGACCTGAGGACAACCATGGGGACAGGGATGGGCACGGTCCCTGGGATGGACATGGGGATGGGCACCAGGAAGGACCTGGGGACAACCATGGGGACAGGGATGGGCACGGTCCCTGGGATGGACATGGGGATGGGCACCAGGAAGGACCTGGGGACAAGCTTGGGGACAGGGATGGGCACGGTCCCTGGGATGGACATGGGGATGGGCAGCAGGAAGGACCTGGGGACAACCATGGGGACAGGGATGGGCACGGTCCCTGGGATGGACATGGGGATGGGCAGCAGGAAGGACCTGGGGACAACCATGGGGACAGGGATGGGCACGGTCCCTGGGATGGACATGGGGATGGGCACCAGGAAGGACCTGAGGACAACCATGGGGATGGACATGAAGGACTGGGATGGGCACCGTCCCTGGGATGGACATGGGGATGGGCACCAGGAAGGACCTGAGGACAACCATGGGGACAAGCACAGGGGACCGACACAGGAACAAGCATCGGCATGGTGGGCACCTTGTCCCACAGCACATCATGGTGGCACACGGGGGGGGGGGCTCCAGGACCACCCACCTGCCCCAGCCCCCATCAGGACGTCTCTCCCCGCAGCGCCTTCCCGGCAGAGCTGGGCGAGATCTTCGCGGCGTGGCAGGAGGAGTGCGCGGCGCGGGGCAAGGAGCCCATCGGGCAGCGCCTGGTCTCGGCCTCCCTCTTCCTGCGGTTCCTCTGCCCCGCCATCATGTCCCCCAGCCTCTTTGGCCTCGTCCAGGAGTACCCGAGTGAGGCCACCGCCCGTACCCTCACCCTGGTGGCCAAGGTCATCCAGAACCTGGCCAACTTCACCACGTACGTCATGGCAGGGCACGGCACCAGTACCGGTGGGGAGGGACATTCCCATGGGGAAGCCATGGGGCAGGGGGGACATCCCCTATATGGTGTGTGGCACGTGCCGGGGACAGTCACGGCGCAGTAGGGTTGTCCCCAACATACCATGGAGCAGCAGGGATGTCCCCTAGATGCCACGGGGCAGCGGGGACATCTCCTCCACGCTATATGGCAAGCGGGGACATCTCCTACATGCCATGAACCAGCCATGGGGCAGCAGAGAACTTCTCCACTCCATGCATGGGGCTGATGTGTCCCAGCAGCAGAGCCTCATGTGTCACCTGCGGTGGCCTGACCTATGGCTGGCTTGGTCCATGATCCTGGAGGTGGCTTGGCCCATGACCATGGTGGTGGCCCAGGCCATCGCCTGGCCGCCAGGTAACCGGACATTGTGGTCCCCAGGTTTGGCGAGAAGGAGGCCTACATGGGCTTCATGAATGAGTTCTTGGAGCACAACTGGAGCACCATGACGACCTTCCTGCAGAGCGTGGCCAACCCCGAGAGCAGCATCCACATGGCCACCTACGATGGCTACGTGGACCTGGCCCTGGAGCTCGCCACTCTCCACCTCCTGCTTTGTGACATCTTCTCCAGCCTAGACCAGGTGCCACCACCCATTTGTCCCCAAGGGTAGCTGGCGAGACTGGCCACCTCCTCCCCACACACGGAGCTGGTGTCCGCTGCCCCGTGGACGGCACAAGGCCACCCATTGTCCCCATAACGTCCTTGTCTCATCCTGGCAGGCCACGCAGGAGGAGCTGGAGCCCCTGCCCACCATCCTCACCGCCATCAGGGAGGGGACTCCTGTCCCCGTCTCCGTCCGGCTCAGCTCCACCACGGAGCGAAGGTACCGGTGGGTGGACAGGGACACAGATGGGACCAAGGTGGATGTGTGGGGCCAGGAGGAGCTTTGGTAGAGGGGGGACACTAGGATGGGTTTGGGGTGGTTCTGGTCCTGGCTGGGTTCAGGGGATGGTTCTGGTCTCGGTTGGGTCTAGGGAGATTGTGGTCCAGAATGGGCTTGGAGTCACTGGTCCCAGTTGGGTTGAGGGGATGGTTTTGGTCCCTGATGGGTTCAGCAGATGGTTGTGGTCCAGGCAGGGGATGGTTCTGGGCTGGGCTGGGTTTGGTCAACGCATCTGGTCCAGGCTGGCTCCAGCAGGTGTTTCTAGTCCCAGATGGATTTAGCAGGAGGTTCTGGTCCTGGCTGGGTTCAGGGTGGTTCTGGTCCCACCTGGGTTTGGGGTGACTCTGCTTCTAGCTGGGTTTGAGGTGGTTCAGGTCAAGGCTGGTTTTGAGGATGGTTCTGGTCCCAGCTGGGTTTGAGGATGGTTCTGGTCCCAGCTGGGTTTGCAGGATGGTTCTGGTCCCAGCTGGGTTTGAGGATGGTTCTGGTCCCAGTTGGGTTTGCAGGATGGTTCTGGTTCCAGTGGGGTTTGCAGGATGGTTCTGGTCCCAGCTGGGTTTGAGGATGGTTCTGGTCCCAGCTGGGTTTGAGGATGGTTCTGGTCCCAGCTGGGTTTGAGGATGGTTCTGGTCCCAGCTGGGTTTGCAGGATGGTTCTGGTTCCAGTTGGGTTTGGAGGATGGTTCTGGTTCCAGTTGGGTTTGCAGGATGGTTCTGGTCCCAGCTGGGTTTGAGGATGGTTCTGGTCCCAGTTGGGTTTGCAGGATGGTTCTGGTTCCAGTGGGGTTTGCAGGATGGTTCTGGTCCCAGCTGGGTTTGAGGATGGTTCTGGTTCCAGCTGGGTTTGAGGATGGTTCTGGTCCCAGCTGGGTTTGAGGATGGTTCTGGTTCCAGTTGGGTTTGGAGGATGGTTCTGGTTCCAGTTGGGTTTGCAGGATGGTTCTGGTCCCAGCTGGGTTTGAGGATGGTTCTGGTTCCAGTTGGGTTTGGAGGATGGTTCTGGTTCCAGTGGGGTTTGGAGGATGGTTCTGGTCCCAGCTGGGTTTGAGGATGGTTCTGGTTCCAGTTGGGTTTGCAGGATGGTTCTGGTTCCAGTTGGGTTTTGAGGATGGTTCTGGTCCCAGCTGGGTTTGAGGATGGTTCTGGTCCCAGCTGGGTTTGAGGATGGTTCTGGTTCCAGTTGGGTTTGCAGGATGGTTCTGGTTCCAGCTGGGTTTGAGGATGGTTCTGGTCCCAGTTGGGTTTGAGGATGGTTCTGGTCCCAGCTGGGTTTGGGGGATGTTTCTGATCCCGACTGGGTTTGGGGGACGTTCCTGGTCCCAGATGGATTTGAGGTGCTTCAGGTCCAGGCTGGGCTCAGGAGATGGGTGCAATCCCAACCGGGTTTGGGGTTCCTCTGGTCCTGGTTGGGTTCAGGGTGGTTCTGGCCCTTCCTAGGTCCGGCACCACGCCGGTACCTGGCCGTGCCATCGCCCCATCTCCCCCCGCAGCCCGGCGGAGAGCTTCAAACCAGGCTTCGTGCCACCACGAGAACTGAGCAAGCACAGCCCCCTCATCAAGAGCCAGTCCCTCATCAGCGTCCGCCGCGTCCGGGGCCGGGAGGATGGGCCAGAACGGGAGCCATCACCGGCACCGGTGCCCTCACCACCGCCCAGCCGGGAACGCCGCAACGTGCAGCGCACCCAGAGCGTGCCGGCACAGAGCAAAGCCGCCCGGCGCCTACGCAAGCAGAGCAGCGCCGAGCATGTGGCGGAGCCACCGGCCGAGGACAACCCGAGGTCCCTTGTCCCCCGCGACGCGCCGGTAAGCCACGGCAGCCGCCACGCCACAATGTCGGGGCCGGTTCTCCGAGGAGGACGTCGGCGTTAACGGGTGCCGCCGGTGCCGTAGGGTCGTGGGAAGCTGCGCTCGTCGGTGTCGCTGCCGCGCAAGTCGACGGTGCCGTGGCAGCGCTACGCGGAGGAGGCGGCGGTGACGGCACAGGGCGAACTCTACGCCATCCGCCCGTTGGAGAAGGTAACGCTGGGGTGGGTGGCAGCCGAACCCACCGGGGTGCCCCGCTGACCCCCCCACCCCGTCCCCGTCCCCCTCCAGCACGGGCGGTTGATCGAGGCGCTGCGGAAGGAGGTGGCGGAGAACCGGGAGAAGTTACGGCAGGCGGAGATGCAGGCGGGCGAGATGGAGGTCCAACACCGCGGCTTGCGGCAGGAGCAGGGTCAGCACCGAGAGCAGCTCGAGCGTCTCCGGCAGCAGTTGGAGGAGGCGAACGCCCGCGCGGCCAATTTGGGTGCCAGGTAGGGATGGGGAGTGGGTGCCCCAAAGCAGTGGGTGCCCCGTGCCAGCGGGTGCCACACCACGGGGTCGGGGGCTCGGCTCATCCCCAACCCAATTAGGTTGACGGCGGCTGAAGGCACCAGGAAGAAAGACCTGGAGAGGCTGAAGACCAGCGAGGAGAAGAACCGAGAGCTGGTAAGAACCGGGCCGTGGGAGCACCCATGGGTGACAAGAGGGACCTGGGCGGGGGCTGACGCGGTCCCCTCGCAGGAGAGACGGCTGTCGGCGCTGGAGAGGGAGCAGGCGGAGCTGCGGGGTGCCATCGCCCAAGCCCTGGGCCACCCCGGGAGGATGGGCCACCGGATGCTGGCGCGGGGTTGGGACGAGAGCGGTGACGATGCTCAGGCCACCAGTGTGTAACCGGCTGTCCCCACGTCCCCAACGTGTCCCTGCAGCCCCGTCACCCGCCATCTCCTGGACCTTTCCGAAGGGTGTTTAGTCCCTACCCAGCGGGGTGTCCCCTCCCCAGGCAATAAACGACGTTGGTGTCACCGTCACAAGGTGCTTGGTTGTGTCCTGCCACCGCTCGGGGCTCTGTCCCCAGTCCCATCCTGTCCCCAGCACCCTACGCCTGCCTGGGGTATGCCAGGACCTGGGGCAGTGACGGGGATGGCAGGGCCATGGGGACCCCTGGGGACAGGGCCATGGGGACACTTTGGGCCAGCCACGGGCACGGCAGGGCCATGGGGACATTTTGAGGACACGGTCATGGGACCCTTTGGGGCAGTGACGGGGACGGCAGGGCCATGGGGACCTGGAGCGGGGCCGTGGGGACCTGGGGGAGTGACAGAGATGGCAGGGCCATGGGGATCCCTGGGGACAGGGCCATGGGGACACTTTGGGGACAAGAGGGCCATGGGGGCCCTTTGGGGGACAACAGGGCCATGGAGACCCCTCAAGGCAGGGCCATGGTGTCCCCTCGGGGCAGGGCCATGGGGACACTTTGGGGACAGCACGGCCATGGGGACACTTTGGGGATGGCAGGGCCACGGGGACCCCTCAGGGCAGGGCCATGGGGACACTTTGGGGATGGCAGGGCCATGGGGACCTTTTGGAATAGGGCCATGGGGACACTTTGGGGACGACAGGGCCATGGGGACACTTTGGGGACAAGAGGGCCATGGGGACCCCTGGGGACAGGGCCATGGGGACACTTTGGGGACAGCAGGGCCATGGGGACCCCTGGGGACAGGGCCATGGGGACACTTTGGGCCAGCCACGGGCACGGCAGGGCCATGGGGACATTCTGAGGACACGGTCATGGGACCCTTTGGGGCAGTGACGGGGACGGCAGGGCCATGGGGACCCCCGGGGACAGGGCCATGGGGACACTTCGGGGACAGCAGGGCCATGGGGACCCTTCGGGGATGGCAGGGCCACGGGGACCCCTGGGGACAGAGCCATGGCGTCCCCTCGGGGTTGACAGGACCCCCCTGGGGTCCCCTCAGGGCCACCCCTTCCCAGACCAGGCAGACCTTCCCCCTCCGCCCCCCCCAAGATGGCCGGGCGGCGCCGCCGTCGCTCATCGATGACGCACAACCCCGCGCCGCCCTCTCTCCCCCCCCCCCTCCCTCCTGGAAGGTCGCCGTGCCGCCTCTCCCCTTCCCTCTTCCCCCCGCCACTCCCAAGATGGCGGCGGCGCCGAGCTGGAGACGTCATCAGCAGCGCGCCGCGCGGGTCGGGGAGGGCGGAGGGCGGCGGCGGCGACGCGCAGCGGCCGCTCCGGCGGGGCGAGCGTGCGCGGCGGGGCCGGCGCGGCCCAACATGGCGGCGGCGACGGCGGCAGCGGCGGCGGAGGCGGCGCTGGGACCCCGTTCGCCGCCCCCAAGATGTCGGCGGCGGCCTGGTCGCGCGCGGCGTGACGTAGTCAGGCCCCGCCGCCGGGAGGGGGGCGGGGGAGCGGCCGGAGCGGCGCAGGAGGCGGCGGCGGCGGCGGCGGCGGCGGCGGCGGCAGCGGCGGGACCGGCCGGGCCCCCGGGGGGGGATTTAAAGGGACCATGTCCCCGGCGCGGCGGCTGCTGTGGAGGCCGGAGCCGGGCAGGAGGCGGCGGGGGCGGCGGTTGCAGCAGCGACGCCGCTGAGGAGGAGCAGCCCGGCGGGCCCGGCCCCGGGGGGCCGGCGGGGTGAGTGCCCGGGGAGGGGGGGACCCTGGCCCGGCGGGAGACAAAGCGGAGCCGCTACCGGGGGACCCGCGGCTGGGTCGGGGGGGGAGGCGACGCTGACCCCCTCCCCCCCCCCCCCCCCCCCCCCCCCCCCAATACCGGCCCCGTCCGGGGTGCTGAAACGTGGGGTGGGGGGGACCCGGGCATCCGGGGGGGGACCCGGGGCCTGAGGTAACCGGGAAGGGACCCAGGCGTCCGGGGAGGGGGGGGCGAGGACCCAGGCGGCCCAGGGAGGGCGGGCATGGGGGGGGTGGTGGTGATGGGGGGGGACCCAGGCGTCCGGGTGGGCATGGAGGAGGCGGGGGGGGGGGGGGGGGGCTGTGCCGAGGAGGGGACCCAGGCGTCTGGGGTGGGGGGCGAGGACCCAGGCGGCCCGGGCAGGGCGGGCACGGGGGGGGGGGACCCAGGCGGCCGGGTGGGCGTGGGGAGGGAGAGGGGGGGTCCGTGCCGAGGAGGGGACGCAGGCGTCCGGGACAGGCAGGGGGGTAAGTACAGGCAGGTGCCGGGCAGCGACACCGGGACGCCGGTACCGAGCGGCGCCGGATTCGGCATCCAGCGGCTGCGAACGTGGGGAGAGGACGGATCCGGACCCGCGCTAACGCTTCCCCTCAGCCCTTCCCGTGCCGGTTCGCCTCCACCGCGATCGCCGGTACCGTTCTTGCGCCGGTGGAAGGAGGCCGACCTCTGCCGAGCTCGTTAACCGGGGTTAAACGAGCATCCGGCGATGGGCGACCTCGTAATCTCCACCGGGAGCTTTTCATCTCCCGCTTCCACCGGCCGGAGCGGTGTCGGGGCCGGCGGGGGGCTGTGAAGGCGACGGTGCCGCGGCGTTTCACCCCGTGCTGGGGATTGGCAGCGCCGGTGGGTTCGGTGGCAGGTTTTGGCGCGGTGCCACGGGGCCGGGAACGTTTCCTCTTCCCAAGCAGCTCGATGGTGGGGAGCCGGTCGGAGCCCAGCCGGCGCCACCGCCGTACGGCACGAAGGCGAGAGCGGTGCTGCCATCGCTCGGAGCAGCTTTCGGCTCGTCCTGGCACAGCTCGATGCCACTTGGAGCAGCTTTTGGCTCATCCCGGCATGGCTCGACGCTGGATTTCCCTTCCTGGCACGTCGTTTAGAGGAGCTGGCGCACAAATCGTCTCCGCTCGACACCGCGAAATCTCCCTCCGGCAGCACCGACGACCCCGCAGCCGAATTCCCCGAGGATCCCAGCACCGGCGAAGCCCCGCATCCCGACAAAACCCCTCGGCACAGGATTTGCCGGCTTGTAGCCACGACCGTCGGAGCAGAAATGGAAGAGCTCCCTGGGGCACGCGTCCTTTGCTCATTATGGCTCCGGGATGGTGGGGAAAAAAAAAAAAAGCCACTTTTCTGCTAAACGAGCTCGTTAACGCCGGGGAGGAACGTCGCCGATCGCTTGAGGCTTCCCCGAAGAAGGAGATCATCCGGGATCTCGGCTGGAGTCCTGGGAGCTTTCGGGATCCTCCCCGAATTCCTCCCGTGTCGAAATCCAGAGCGCTTGCTCCCCTTCGGAGTTTTCTTCGTGGCTGCGACGTGTTTTGCGTGTAATCGGCGTCGGCGCGAGCGCGCCGGACCCTGCGCGCTTGGTTGCGGCCCGGGATGGAGCGAGGGAAACCGGTGCCGTCCTCCTGTGTCACGGCTCCGCTCTGCCACGCGAGGAAGAAGAAACCACACGGGGGGGAAAAAACACGCGGCTAGAGTCTGCCCAGTTCAAGCGTGCTGGGAGCGTGCCAGTCCCTGCGAGCTTGGCCGTGACCTGGCATGGAGGAGGAGAAGCCAGTGCTGTCCTCCTACATCGCGACTCTGCTCTGCCAGCGAGGAAAAAAAACAAACACGTGGGGGGAAAAAAAACCACGCAGCCGGAGCCTGCCCGGCTCAAGCACGCTGGGAGCGCGCGGGACCTTGTGCACTTGGCTGTGACCTGGCACAGAGGAGGAAAAAACAGCATTGTCCTCCTGCGTTGTGATTCTGCTCTGCCAGCAAGGGGAGAAAAAAAAAAAAACCCAAACACGTGAGGGGAAAAAATCTGTGGCTAGAGCCTGCCCGGCTCAAGCGCGCCAGGAGCGTGCGGGACCGTGCGCGCTTGGGCGTGACCTGGCACCTGGGAAAAACGGTGCCGTCCTCCTGCGTTGTGGATCCGCTCTGCCCCAGGAGGGAAAAAAAAATCCCCCAAAACACGTGGGGGGAAAAATGCGTACGTGGCTGGAGCCTGCCTGACTCAAGCGTGCCGGACCCGACGCGCTTGGCTGTGACCCGGCATGGAGGGGGAAAATCTGGCGGCCGTTCTCCTGCGCCGTGGCTCCGCTTTGCGGCACGACTCTCCCAGGGAGCAAGAAAACCACGCGAGGGAAAAACACGTGGCCGTTGCCTTGCCTGGCTCAAGCGCGCCAGACCCTGCGCGCTTGGCGATGACCTGGCACGGAAGAGGATAAACCAGTGCCGTCTTCTTGTGCCGTGTCTCCGCTGTGCCGCGTGTCCCTCTGGGGAGGGGGGAATAAAAAAAACCATGCAGGGAAAAAACACGCCGCTGTAGCCTGCCCAGCTCAAGCGTGCCGTGAGCGCGCCGGACCCTGCACGCTTGGTCGTGATCCAATACGAAGGGGGAAAAACCAGTGCTGTTCTGCGGCACGGCTGCGCTCTGCCACAGGTTTCTCCCAGGGAGGGGAAAAAAAAAAAATCGGGGGGGGGGGGGAAAACCACGGGGCCGTAGCCTGCCCGGCTCGAGCGTGCCATGAGCGCGCCGGACCCTGCGTGCTTGGTCGCGATCTGATATGAAGGGGGGAAAAACCGGCACCGTTCTCCTGCGTCGTGGCTCTGCTCTCCCAGCAGAGTAAAAAAGAAAAAAACAAAACCAAACCCACGGCGGGGGTGGGCGGGGGGGGGAACCCACGAAGCCTTTCCTGACTCAAGCGTGCAGCAAGCGCGCGGGGTAACCCACTGCAGAAACTCTGCCGGGAGCCGTTTGGCCTGGGGAAAGGCCCCTTCCTCTTGACTTCCAGGGAAGGCAGCGATTGTCCCCACTTAACCGGTTTAGCATTTAAATTGTCCCAATTCTGCTCCGCCTTTGCATGGCTCTGGGGCGATGGGCTGGGGGAAGGGTTTCCGCAGTCCGGCTCCCACCCTTGAAGCGAGCGGAGGTTGGGAAGCGAGCTTGGGAAGCGAGCGGAGCTTGGGAAAAAGCTTTTTTAAACTTTACGGTAAGGGCTGGGGTCTTTTAGGGCACCGGTGTGGAGCGAGCTGGGGGGGGAAAAAAAAAAAATCTCTTTTTTTGGAGAGCTTGAAAACACCCAAGAGGGTTTTTGGGGAGGATGGTGGGTTTTTAGGGAGCGCCGCCGGCACGGCAGATGGATGGATGCGTGTTTTGGGAAGGATAAAAAGGAAAACTTTTGAAAAATGTGGGGTTTTTTTGGTGAGCAAGGTGGGGGATGCGGCACCGATGTCCCCCCCCTGCGTGCGCCGGCTCGTGTTTGGTTGGGTTTGGGGTTTTGGTGGGTCGAGGTGCCGGTGGGTGATGCTGAGCTCGGTGCTGGGGTGCGGGTGGGGGATTTGGCGTCGTTCCCGGCGCGGGGGTATCGGCACGGCTGCGGTGGGACGCGTTTCGGTGAGGAAAGATTTGGACGGAGCTGGCGAGCGCGGTGCCGAAGGGATGCTGCGGTTTATCGCTGGGGAAAGGAGCCGGCGGTCCCTGAGGGATGCCGGATTCTGTCCCGGAGTTGGCTTGGCTCAAACCCGCATCCCAAAAAACCTGCAATTTTTTTTTAAAAGAAACCCATTCTGTGGGTTTTTTCACCCATTCTCGTCTGGATGGATCCCCCCGGCTTGGGAGCGTGCCGGGGTCTCCGGCCGGGCTGAGGTGCGGCTGCAAATAAAAAGGCAAAACTCTGCGATGGCTTTTCCCCCTGCCAGCTTTGCCGGCACGTTGCCACCACGCACCCGGCACGTTGCCGTGCCTTTTTATTTCCTTGCAGCGGGACGACACGTTTTGGGGCAGCTCCTCGCCGTTTGACGGCACGCCGGCGAACGCTGGGAGAAACGCCGGCACCGTGCCGGCTGCTGGGCTCCGATCTTGCCGGCACTGCGCGATGTGGAGGCTTCTCTGACGCTTCTTGCTGGCACGATGGACGAGCCGCCATGGCACGACGGGAGATGCGGTAAAAAGGGAACGCCGCGCGTGTCTGACCGGATTTAAGCCGGACGGTGGTTAAAGATGATGCCGCGATCCGCCGCTTCCCCCGACAAAATGGTGTGGGGAGAGCGGGCGGCTTCATCCCGGTGGAGCATCCCTCATCCCAGCCCACCGGCACCGAGCCGACACCGCGGCAAACCCCTAAACATCCGCGAATTTGGGGTTTGCTCCCCGAAAACCCTCCGTAGACTCGGGCGAAGCGTCAACGCGGCACCGCTCTTTGGGGTAAGAGCGTCCCACCGGCGCGGCGCGGGCATCGGGTGCCGTGTCGGGGCGACGCCGGTGGAATATCCGTACAAACCGAAGCCAGCTGGAGCAACCGATCCTCACGGAAGAAAGACGCCGGCGCACGGAGCCAACTTTTTTTAATTGAATTTCTATTTTCACTTCTTATTGGCAAACTAACCCACGGCGGCTCCGGGCACCGTTCCCTGGGGAAGCGCCCGGCGCTGGTTGCTTCGGGGCGGGAGAGATTTCAGGGTGGCGTTTTGGGGTGGCCGCCGGGCGTCGGGGTTTGCTCCATCGCTCTCCTCCCTCGGCCCTGGGGCGGGGAAACATCTTGCGCCAGCTCGAATAATTCCCTCTTCATTTGCATTCTTTACCTTGAAGGTATTTATAGTCTCCTCTCTGCCTTCTCCTTCCTTGCCGGGGTAAATTTAGCTCCTTCGCTCTCCTCCTGTGCCTTTATCCTCCGGCGGAGCTGATAAACCCGGCTTTTTAGCGCCTCTTTCCTCCTATTTTTCCCTTCTCCACCCGCCCGGGTCAGGATTTGACCCCGCGTCTCTGCCCCGCAGAGATCGGGATCCTGAGCTCTCTCCTTTCTTTCTCCCAAAGATTGGGGTTTTGCACCCTTTAACCTGCAGCAGCGTCGGGTGGTGGAAGATGTTTTGGGGTGAGGGTTTATTCTTGAGGGGGTTCCGCACGTGGGTGGCCAATACCTGCTTGTCCCCAAGCCCTTCGAGGGGTCCCCAAGCCCTTCGAGGGGTCCCCAAGCCCTTTGAGGGGTCCCCGAACCTTTCAAGGGTCGCCCCAGCACGAAGATACCACTTAGTCCCATCCGCCTGAATTCGTACGGGGGAAGGATGCAGCACGGCATCCCAAAATCCTCCCCCCCACCCCCCCCACCCCCGGTTTTGGGGGGCAGCCACCCCGATTTTGGGGCAGCCGGCGGCGGTGCGGAACTCCCGGGGGTGCAAACGAGCACCTTTCCTAGCGCTGCATCGTGGGGCTTGAATTTTTTGAGGGATAAATAATGAATTTGGGAGCGATTGGGGTTTTTTGGGGAGCGCGTGGCAGAGGATGCTGTTCCCCCGGCAAATCGCAGCCGGGGGGGGGGGGAAGCTCCGTATCGGGGAGCCGCGGCACCTTTTGGGGTCCCGCAACTCCGGCAGGGACCTGGCACCGTGTTGGCTACCGGCAGCGCCAATTTTTGCAAAGGGGAGAGCGATGGGACGCGATGTCTTGCCCGGCTCTGGGACACCGAGAGCTTTGGTGACCACGGCGAGACGCCGAGACCGTTGGGTTTCCCGGCACGGGCAGAGCCGCAACCGTTTCTCCTCCACCGCAGCAAAATCCAGCCTCTTTTCTCATTTTCTCCTCTTTTATCTCTTATTTCTTGTAGATTTTGCCGGCAGTCCCTGGCCGCCAACCCTCCTGAGTGCCGGCGCGGTGTTTTTTTCCGAGTGACACAGCACAATCGGCGAGGGATGGAGAAAGCTGTCCCTAATTTCTCAGAGCGCCAAGGAGATGGAGGCAGAGCCCTGTTAATGACACCGGAGCCAAACAAAGAGACTTTTCCTGCCCTTGAGTGCCCCCAAGGCGAAGAACGAAGAGCCGCTTTCCTTCAAGATGCAAAAAAGCCCCTGGAGAACCCGGCTTTATCTGGGACGTCGGTGGAAACGGAGACGGAGCTCGAGGAAGATGCTTTCTACGCCGCGGATGATCTGGCAATGATGAGCAGGGAGGGGAAGGGACCCTCCGGCGCCGAGCTGCGCCCGTTGCAAGAGGACCCCGACGTCTTCTCGTCCCTCTCCCATCAGGAGCCCGACGTCGCCCTGGAAGCGCACGACGTGGCTGGTAAGTCCCCGGTCGGCGCCATTGGTGTGGCTTCTTGGGGGACGGGGACGCGTCCTGGCGCTTCGTGCGTGCCTGGTGATGCTCGGGTCGATTCGGTCGGTTTGCCCGGTGGTCGCGCCGGGGCGGTTTGCGGTGGGCGATTGCTCTCTTGGCGTTGGAGACGTTCCCCAGCTCTCAGCATCTCGCAGTGAAACGGGAACTGCGGTACGGTGAGAAACACGTGGATTTGGTGGAAGGAGAAACGAGGGTGCGAACGCCGGGCCGGCATCCCCACGCCGCTGCCTGGCTTCAGCACCGCAGACAGGCGCAAAACCTGACGGTGGGTCAAGGCGGTGGCTGTTTGGAGACCTCTCATCCCCCTGGTACGGCGTTGGGACCCCAAACTGACGGTGTCCCCAAACGGGGACACCTTCCCCATCCCCGTGCAAGCTGGTTGTGCTCTACCGCGTGTCGGTGTGGGACCGGTGCTGCGTCGGGAGGGAGCAGATGGGGGTCGCGCCACGGCGGCGGTGACCTGGGTGTTTTTGGTATTGCTGGCGAAGCTGCGGCTGGGCCGAGCAGAGCGAAACCGTTACCACCTGCGCCTCGCTGAATTCCCCTCTTCTCGAAACGGAAACGCTCTTCCAGCTCTGCCGAGGGCGGCTGCGCGCTTGCAGGGCGAAGGCGGCGTCCTCTGCCTCGCCGCTCGGTGCTGCGTGGGTGATGAAGGGCGAGGAGCTCCGGCAAGGACTGGTTGGTCCCCAGGGTTGGTGTGGAGCTATACTGGGATGTCCTCGGCATTGTGAAAACCCTCTGCGTGCTGGATGCTCTTGCAGGGGATGTCCTGCTACGGGGCGGGGGATCTTTGTCACCCGTGGGAGACCTCGTTGGGTCCATCCCTGGCTTGGCTCCGGGAAAAACTCTGCTCCGAGGGCTCTTTGAGCAGGGAGGAATGGGTTGGGTTGGAAGGGACCTTCAAAGATCATCCAGTCCGACCCCTCGCCGTGAGCAGGGACGTCTTCCACCAGATGAGGTTGCTCAAAACCCCGTCCAACCTGACCTTGAGCACTTCCAATGATGGAGCATCCACAACTTCTCTGGGCAACCTGGTCCAGTGTCTCACCACCCTCATCATAAAACATTTCTTCCTTATGTCCAGTCTAAATCTACCCTCTTCCAGTTGAAAACTGTTGCCCCTTGTCCTACAGGTCTCGGTAAAAAGTCTTTCTCCATCTTTGTCGTAAGCCCCATTTATGTATGGAAAGGCCACGAGAAGGTCTCCCCAGAGCCTTCACTTCTCCAGGCTGGATGACCTCAACTCTTATCAGCTTTTCTTCATAGAAGAGGTGCTCCAGCTCTTGGATCATCGTCGTGGCCTCCTCTGAACCCACTCTAACAGGTCCTTCTCCACGGGGCTGCTCTCAATCCCCCAGTTTGTGGTGCTGGGGATTACCCCAACCCAGGTGCAGAACCTTGCATTTGGCCTCGTTGAACTTCGTGAGGTTCACGTCGGCCCACTTCTTGGCTCGTCAAGAAGTCACGTCGGGCCTGTCGGTCCTTCTGGATGACATCCCTTCCCTCAAGGTATCCACTCAGTTTGGTGTCGCCCACAAACTCGCTGAGGGTGCGTTCAATCCCAATGTCCGTGTTGTTGATGGAGATATTAAATAGTATTGGTCCCAGTACGGACCCTTGAGGGACACCACTTGTTACTGGTTTCCGCTTGGACGTTAAGATGTTGACTATGACTCTTTGGACGCAGCTGTCTGGCCAATTCCTTATCTATTGGACGCGGCTGCTGCAAGTTGTCTGTAGATCCCCGGTTGTCCAACGTCTGTCCCCTGTCTGCTTTGGAGGATTAACCCTCTCCTGCCTCAACTTCTCCATCATTTCAATGCCAAACGGTGGCCAGGTGCCTCCACCATCCCGAGTCCTACTTGAACCCCTCCATGCGTTTGCAGCCCTCCTGTCCTTCCCCATCCCCGTGTCCTCACTGGAAAACGAGGTGGGTGGTGGCCACGGATCCCACCACGGCCGGTGATTTGCCTCGTTAATTGTCCCCCGGCTGGTGGGTGGCTTTTTCCCCGGCTGGAAGCAGTAACAGCAGTGGAGTCGCTGGCTGCGATTCTTCTTCAACACCGTGAATGAGTTTGCCCGTCTCCACAAACACCAGTTGACTTAAAACCTTATCTCCTGGTGCAGGCGACCTGTTTGGTGCGTCCCGCTGTTACTTACCCGCCACGAGGTGGGTGGGGAAGGACCACGTTGCATCTGGGAAGCTTTTCAGCTCTCCGTTCCTTCACCGTGGTCTACGGGTGGAATATTAGCTCCAGGGGATGGACACGGGTGTTTAAAGATGGGGTTTAAAGAAGGAGGGAGTTGGTGCCCCAAAAATAGCGAGGGCTGTGTCAGGAGATGGAGAATGTCCCCATCCGGGTGTCCGTCCTGGCTCTGGATGGGTGGTGGGGCTCAGTTGGTATCTTGGGGTGCTTTGGGTGGACCCAGCTCCAGCCCTGCTCACGGGCAGACTTGGATGCAAGCCCCCATCGGTTGAAAAACTCGAGATAAAATGGCCCAAAATGCCCCAAAACGGGCGCCAAGACTGGCACGCCGGTCTGAGGGTCTTGTGGGGTGGGAAGACCCTGCACAAACGCTTGCGGTGCCACCAACCTTGAGGTTTTGGGGCTCTTCTGATGCCTCCAAGAGCGTCATCGCAGCAAAATTATCCCGGCATCTGCCAAGTGCCGCCAATCGTGAGCCGGAGGTGGTTTGGAGCTGCCGGTAGGTTTCTGGAGCCAGGCAGAGGCCACGCTGCTGCCGGGAGGTCAAACGATCACCGGGAGAGATGTTCTCCTGATGAGGGTGGTTTTTGGGGTGTCCCCAGCGTGGAGCATCCCTCCCGAGGAGCGGTGTGTCCCGCTTGCGTGCCGGAGAGCGCCGAGCCGGTGCCAGTGCTGCCGACGGAGGCTGGCACCCCTGAAGGATGGCGGCACGGGAGAAGAGGTGAAAGAAGAAACCCCACGTTGCCGCTCGCCCCGGCGCCGGTGATCGCGGCAAGCGAGCGGCAGCCGGGCTTTGCAGCGCGCCGGCTCGTTAACGGAGGAACGAGCGCCGTGGGCAGCTGCTCTGTTCTGCCCGACTGAGCTTTGAGCCGGCGAGGAGGAAGGAGCCGCTGCCGGGGATTTCCCATCCCCGCTTGTGGTACCTGAACCATCACCCTGTTTTTGGCCGGAGGCACCGTGAGTGATGGGGGCTGGGTGCCACGTCCCACGGGGACCCTTCCTGTGGCTTTTCGGTGGCCTCATCCCCCCTCCTTGCTCTTCGGGGGGGATGCTTCGGGCTGCGCACTGGGGTTTGGTGGGGTTTTTTGGGGGTGCTGTGCTGCCCAAAATTCGGGTAATTCGTCGTTGAGGGCTGGAGATGCTCCAGTCTTCGCCCCCTTCCTATTTTTGGGGCTCCTCCCTGTCCCCCCCCCCGCGGTGAAGGGGGCACGCCGCTTCCCTGTGGGACCCGGTGGGGCAGGATCCGAATCGCCAAGCCTTTATCTCCAAGCTGTGGTTCCCTCCTCGTTTCCCGAATCGCCGCCGCCCTTATCAACCCGCACCCGGGGTTGGTTTTCCTCCCTGTATCGGCGCGGGGATCGGCAGGGCGGTCGGAGCCGCGGCCCATCAACGCGTCGAGCTTTTGCTCCGTTCTTCCTCCCTTGCACCGCTCGTGGCATCGCCTTGGCTTGGGGCTGCCCGGGGAGGGGCTGGTCCCCTCCGTTCCGCCGGTCACCCGGCTGCGTGTCCCCGCTGGCGAGGGAGCACGGGGACGGAGGTTTCACCGGCGGTGAGGGGTCCTGCCGGTGCGTGGGGACGGAGGAGGTTGGAAGGGGGATTTGGTGGCTGGGGGGGGGTGGGGGGGGTTGGGGTTGTGCTTGCAGCTGTACGTGCGGGAGGGACAGCACCCGGCTCCTCCCCACGCTTGGGGATGGCGCCACGAGGTCCCCGACGCGGGGACGTCCTGCTCTGGGATTGCTGTGGAAGTGTGGGGTGCCACAAGGTCCCTGATATGGGGACACCCTGCTCTGGGGATGCTGTGGCAGCGTGGGGTGCCACAAGGTCCCTGATATGGGGACGTCCTGCTCTGGGGATGCTGTGGAAGTGTGGGGTGTCACTATGGTCCCCGATGCAGGGACGTCCTGCTCTGGGATTGCCGTGGCAGCGTGAGGTGTCACAAGGTCCCCGACGTGGGGACGTCCTGCTCTGGGATTGCTGTGGCAGCGTGGGGTGCCACAAGGTCCCCGACGTGGGGATGTCCTGCTCTGGGGATGCTGTGGCAGCGTGGGGAGTCACGAGGTCCCCGATGTGGGGACGTCCTGCTCTGGGATTGCCGTGGCAGCGTGGGGTGTCACAAGGTCCCCAATATGGGGACCTCTTGCTCTGGGATTGCTGTGGCAGCGTGGGGTGCCACAAGGTCCCCGACGTGGGGACGTCCTGCTCTGGGATTGCTGTGGCAGCGTGGAGTGCCACAAGGTCCCCAATATGGGGACGTCCTGCTCTGGGATTGCCGTGGCAGCGTGGGGTGCCACAAGGTCCCCGACGCGGGGACGTCCTGCTCTGGGATTGCCGTGACAGCATGGGGTGCCACAAGGTCCCCAATATGGGGACGTCCTGCTCTGGAGACGCTGTGGCAGTGTGTGATGTCACAAGGTCCCCGATGTGGGGACGTCCTGCTCTGGGATTGCCGTGACAGCATGGGGTGTCACAAGGTCCCCAGTATGGGGACATCTTGCTCTGGGATTGCTGTGGCAGCGTGGGGTGTCACTGTGGTCCCCGATGTGGGGACCTCTTGCTCTGGAGACGCTGTGGCAGTGTGGGGTGCCACAAGGTCCCCAGTATGGGGACGTCCTGCTCTGGGATTGCTGTGGCAGCGTGGGGTGCCACAAGGTCCCCGATGCGGGGACGTCCTGCTCTGGGGATGCTGTGGCAGCGTGGGGAGTCACGAGGTCCCCGACGTGGGGACGTCCTGCTCTGGGATTGCCGTGACAGCATGGGGTGTCACAAGGTCCCCAGTATGGGGACATCTTGCTCTGGGATTGCTGTGGCAGCGTGGGGTGTCACTGTGGTCCCCGATGTGGGGACCTCTTGCTCTGGAGACGCTGTGGCAGTGTGGGGTGCCACAAGGTCCCCAGTATGGGGACGTCCTGCTCTGGGATTGCTGTGGCAGCGTGGGGTGCCACAAGGTCCCCGATGCGGGGACGTCCTGCTCTGGGGATGCTGTGGCAGCGTGGGGAGTCACGAGGTCCCCGACGTGGGGACGTCCTGCTCTGGGATTGCTGTGGCAGCGTGGGGTGTCACAAGGTCCCCAGTATGGGGACATCTTGCTCTGGGATTGCTGTGGCAGCGTGGGGTGTCACTGTGGTCCCCGATGTGGGGACCTCTTGCTCTGGAGACGCTGTGGCAGTGTGAGGTGTCACAAGGTCCCCGATGTGGGGACGTCCTGCTCTGGGATTGCTGTGGCCGCGTGGGGTGTCACTATGGTCCCCGATGTGGGAGGGTCCTGCTCTGGGGATGCTGTGGCAGTGCATGATGTCACCAAGGTCCCCAATGCAGCAGTGTGTGGTGTCACTAAGGTCCCCAATGCAGCAGTGTGCGGTGTCACCAAGGTCCCCGATGCAGCAGTGTGTGGTGTCACGAAGGTCCCTGACACGGGGACATCCTGCTTTGGGGGTGCTGTGGTGGTGTGCGGTGTCACCAAGGTCCCCGATGCAGCAGTGTGTGGTGTCACTAAGGTCCCCAAGATGGGGACATCCTGCTTTGGGGGTACTGTGGCAGTGTGCGGTGTCACCAAGGTCCCCGATGCAGCAGTGTGCGGTGTCACCAAGGTCCCCGATGCAGCAGTGTGTGGTGTCACTAAGGTCCTCGAGACAGGGACATCCTGCTTTGGGGGTGCTGTGGCAGTGTGCGGTGTCACCAAGGTCCCCGATGCAGCAGTGTGCGGTGTCACCAAGGTCCCCGATGCAGCAGTGTGTGGTGTCACGAAGGTCCCTGAGATGGGGACATCCTGCTTTGGGGGTGCTGTGGTGGTGTGCGGTGTCACCAAGGTCCCCGACGCAGCAGTGTGTGGTGTCACTAAGGTCCCTGAGACGGGGACATCCTGCTTTGGGGGTACTGTGGCAGTGCGTGGTGTCACCAAGGTCCCCGATGCAGCAGTGTGTGGTGTCACTAAGGTCCCCGAGATGGGGACATCCTGCTTTGGGGGTGCTGTGGCAGTGTGCGGTGTCACCAAGGTCCCCGATACAGGGACACCCTGCTCTGGGGATGCTGTGACAGTGTGGGGCGTCACTAGGGTCCCCACGGCATCGTGCAGTGCCACGAGGTCCCCAACGCGGGCTCGCCACGCTCTGTGGACGGCAAAGCCCCGTAGCGAGTCGCTGCCACGGGCTCGCATCCCCGCCGCTGACCTCCGTCCAGGAGCTGCCATCTTAATTAACCAAATTAATCGAGGCAAAACGCGCGTTGATTTAACACGAGAAGGGGAGAAGAAAGGAAAAGGCGTTTGCCGTCCTGGCGTGAGATTATCGACCCGAAATCTGCCGTTCCCGGCACCGGAGCTGCCGGATACGTCTTGATTTAACCGAATCTTCTCTTTTACTCCTTAAAATGGGTTGAATCGACGGTACGGGATCCGAGCGAGCTCCTGAGGGTCGGCATCGGGCTCTTCTGCTCCCGGTCGTGTCGGAGATGGGGTTTGGTTTGGTCTCGATGTTCGAACACCCCCGGTGTTGATCCTGGTTCTGCAGGACAGGATTTTATCCGTCGTATATTGGATCGGAAAGCCCAAACCGATGCACGCCGTGAAGTTCGACCGCGCGCCAAAGTGGGACAACTGGGAAAACGCCCAGTTCAGGTATAAACGGTTCACGTGCTTTAGCTAAAAAGGAGCGTTTTCATCCCAAATTGCTTTAATGACCTGCTGCCCACCCGTGATGGGCACCCCGGGGCTTTCCCGTGCTGCAGGCGGTGAAACCCGGCCGCAGCATCGTTTATTCCCAATTCAGTGCTTTTTATGGTTATTTTGATTGCGATTGTGGGGAAGCCGCTCTCGGTTTAGTTCGGGGCCGTTTCTAGCTCTGGGGGGGGGGGGGGGAAAGTAGGTTTTTTTTTTTTTTTTTTTAGGATCCGGGTGACTAAATAAATCCACCGTGTCTTTTATTTTTTTTTTTTTTTTTTTGGAGGCGATATGAAAGGGCTGGCGGAGAACCAGAGCCCGTGGGCTCGTTCGGCACCGTACAGCACCCTGCACCGCCTCGTCCTCTTGCAGGGGGGGTTTCTGGCAGGAGCAAACCCCCCCCCCCCCCCCCCAAAACCCCTCTCACCTTGGGGGGGAATCGCCCCTTTGAGCTCCCCGAAGGCTCCTCAAGCTTTGGCAGCGTCAGGCGGCGGGGAGGTGGAGATAGAGAAGTTTTTACAGACTTTTTTTTTTTTTTTTTCCCCCCCCTGCTTCATTCAAGAAGAGATGATGCCACGGAAAGGAGGTAGGGGAGGCGTTCACGGCGCCGGGGTTTTAATTTATACAGGTCTGACAGCGAGGACAATACCCAAGATGGACTGCATGTGGCAGGGGCTGAGGCTCAGCCTTTGTCCCACCTCCGTGTCCCTTTTATTTCTCCACCTATTTTATTCCCCCTCCTCACTTCTCCTTTCTTTTTAATCCCTTCTTCTGTGTCCCCTCTCCATCCTTCTCCCCTTCCCCCTCCAGCCTTGACTTGCAAGAACTGCTGTTACGGGCCAAGAGCCTCTTTTGATTCATCCCTCCGAGCACCATTAAGGAGCTCTTGAAGTTGAGATCGCTCCTGGGAAAGGCTGATCCCGACGCTCGGAGATCCCCTCCCCTCTCCAGCATCCACGTGCACGATCCGATTATTTTCTCTATCTATTTATCTTTTAATTTTTTTTTTTTTTTATTCCCTGCTGGAATGAAACTCAAGAGCCCACTTGAGCCCAGAGCCACGCATAAGAGCCCGGGGAAGGATGCTCGGAGCTGTGTTTGCCTCCGCTCCCGTCGCCGCCCGATGCCGTCGGGAAATCGAGGGGCAGGACACGGCGTTCCCGGGGCAGAGGTGGGCTCGGCGCCGGCCGCCCACGCAGGGAACGACCCCGGGGGGAAGGCGCTGGCTTGTCCCACCAGCTCAGTGCTCGCCAGTCCCACGGGGCTGTAGGTTGTAGGTATTTTTTTCTTTCCGAATACGCTCTCGGAAAATAATTAAATGGCAGAAATAAGCCGCGGGGTGTGACGGTCACCGGTGCTGCACGTATTGGGAAGTTGTCCCCATCTGCCTCTCCAGCCTGGAGCGGTTTGGGCACGACCCATCCTTGGGTCGGCAGTAATTTGGGTTTTAATTGCCACTGGGGAATAACGATGCTCACCCGCTCAGCCACATCCTCCTCCGCGGTGCCGAGAAGAGTCTGGTTTTGGGGTGCCGCTGCCCGGAGGGTGACGTCTGGCTTAAATTATCTTAAAAAGGGATAATCTCAAGCTGCAGGGCTCCATCCGTGACTCAGTTTCCCCTTGCAACCCTGGCAAAATCCTGCTGCCACGGAGAGAGGGATTTGGGCCGCGTGCTTGACTCTCCCACAAACTGGGGAGAAATCCAGCAGGACTGGGGGCACTGGGAGCTCCGCAGCGTCTCTTTTTGCACGCTCGTGGAGCGTGTCCTCGTAGATGTCCTCAGTCCTGGCCTCTGAGATGTCGCCACCTTCATCGTCGTCACAGCAAAGCTCGTTAGATGCCACAGGGGCTTTTCTCGGGGTGTCCTGCTAAACGGGAGCTGCTCTCCAGGCTGAGCATAAGGTGCCGTGGGGATCTTGTGGGGTGAGGGAATGGCCGGGATGAAATTGCCTGAATTTGGGTCATTTTGGGGTTGGTGGCACAGGTGACAAAGCGCCGTGGGTCGGGCTGGCTCCTGATCCACGTTGCCACGTTATCCAGCTCCCCACCCACCCTGGAGCCTCTCCAGGGGGTGGCTTTCACCCCCAAAACACGCTTATCCTCGCCGTGGGAGGACGGGAGGTGGTGGATGAAGGCTGAACGC
The DNA here is from genome assembly GCF_035582795.1 of Mycteria americana. NCBI lineage: Eukaryota > Metazoa > Chordata > Aves > Ciconiiformes > Ciconiidae > Mycteria > Mycteria americana. The sequence goes on along the minus strand of NC_134392.1, from coordinate 259,549 downwards.
CTCTCCAAACCCGCTGCCTTCCTCCGAAAGTCCCGAGTATCCTTTCGGAGGGGATGGGAGCGGGGAAGAGGGAGCGGGGAAGAGGGCAAAGGTGATTTTTTCTTTGCTCGGAAGAGCAAAGTCTGCATGGCGCTTAAATAATCAAACCGCCGTGGAGCGGATGGAGATAAGGAGGAAGCGGCTGGAAAAGCACTGGTGGCAGCTTGGCTGTACGGTAGAAATGGATAAATCCCGGCAGCGGGTGGACGTTGCGGTCCAGGGATGCCCGAGCAGGATCCGCAGCACGTGGCTGGGTGCTGGGCTCAGGTTCCTGCTCGTGCTGGATCGAGCCCTTTGGATGTTGAGGGCTGGAAAAGCCGGGTTTAAGCTGTATGGCATGGTTTTTCCTGGCTCGTGCATCAAGGATTTGGAGACGGAGACGTGCCGGGTAGTTCGCGGGTACAAGGTGTTGCGAAGGGCCGCGTGCGCTGCTAAAATCGGGTTGCGCGCATCAAATAGCGGTGCAAATGGCAAATCTTCGCCGGTTGCTTTGCACGGCCCTGAATCGGGGCGTCGGGTGTTGGACGGAGCCGGGAGGTGGCCCCGAATGGGGCTGTTTGGGTTTTGGATGGAGTTGGTGCACGGCCCCGAATTGGAACGTGGGGTTTTGGATGGAGCTGGGTGGCAGCCCCAAATTGGGGTGTCAGGTTTTGGATGGAGCCAACGCACGGCTGCGATCCCTGCCGCGACGCGTACCCGCCCGTTAGGGCTTGACAAAGCTCCCCTAGGACTTGCACGCTGCAGAGCTGATCCAAACAGGTCCAGCACTAAAAAAAAAAAACCCCAATAATTGCTATTTTGGAGCCATGCATCGCTATAGCCCAGCCGCCCTCCGGAGATCTCGCTGGTACCTTTGAGCACGGCCAGTCCGGCGATAAATAAAATGCCTTTGCCTTGTGTTGATCTTGATGACGTTGGGTGGATGCGTGTGGTCCGGTTGCAATTTCATATTAAAATACTGAAAAGCATCTGCACCCAGAGCCATGCTGGGAGCAGCTGGAGAAAGGGAGATGATTTTAGGATGCGTGATATTTTAATGCCGGTCACCGGGATCCTGCGATAGGGACCTCTGATGGAGCATGAATCAACCCCGTGGGGACACGGGTCGGCTGGAGATGTGCTAAAGTGGTGGCATTTGGTGGCTGTGGTTCACCGCTGTCCTCCGGGGAAGGTAAAGGATCCTGCACGTGCCCGAGATGGAGAACTCGTGTCCGGAAATTGCGCAAAATAACGGTTTAACATCATTTCACCGCAGCTGAAGGAACATCTCTTGCTTTGCTCTTGGTGGTGTCCTCCTGTCACGAGCAGGTCACCGGTGTCGGGCTTGTTTCGCTACGCGCAAAGAGGTGGAGAAGGGAAGCGGCGTTTGGGGCTTGCACGAAGGGAACGTTGGTCTCTTAAACAATGGTTCCTGAAGAGCAATATCTGCTGTTGCTCAACTGTTGGTTGAGTCCGTGCATCTGTCTTGGTCTGAGCTGCCCCAGCTGGCGGTCGTACAGCCCCGTGCCCAGGGAAACACCAAAAAAACCCCAAGAAATTGCTCCTTAAAGTCTTCTGGTAGATGTTCATGTGGTTTACAAGCCCAACCCTTAAGGTAGAGTTTACTCTTCCTTACCCAAGCCTTAAATTCTTTGTCATGAAGCGTGCGTGGTGGTCTTGAGATGCTGCTGTCTGTCCCACCCCTTCCCGATCGTTGTTGTTCCAAAGAGCATCTGGATGACCCTTCTTTGGGGGTAGGGACTTGCAGATGGGAGGCGGGAGCAAAGAGCTGAAGCAGTTGGTTTACGGGAGCCTGGGGAATAAAATTAACAGGATGAGGAGCTCAAAGTCTACTCAGCCCTTGCAATGCTGGGGTTTGTCCTAGATCTGGGCTTTGGTGGGATCATGAGACCTCATGGCACTGTCCTAGTTTTAACTGTGAAGTCTCGGAGTGAGTTTTAGGGGTGTTTTGGGGGAAAATGTGTCGTTCTTGCAAGGTGAGTCCCCACGTGAAGCGCTCCAGCGTAGGAAATCATGCTTTGGTTTGATCTTGGGTTGAGCAGAGAGCTCCGGGTGCCTCTAAACCTTTTTCTGGAGTGAAGTAGCTCACGTGTAGCCCATCCCAAGGTGTGTTTGCCAACTGCTGGGCCATTTTTTTATGGTCCACCTTTGAACTCCACCCAGAAAAGATACACAAGTCATGAGATCAGACACCCAACGGAGGTGCAGCTCTTGCTTAATCTTGCCTTAACTCTTCAGGACAGTCCCCTGGTGCTTGCCTTAACTCTTCAGGACAATCCAGTGGCCTTTTCTGAGGTTTCTTGCATGGGCGAGGGGCTGCCCCTGAAATCGTGGCTGTTTTCCAACGTCGTCTTCTTCCTCGCTGGTGTTGGGCTGAGTTTAAGCTGTTGGCTTTCAACCTCTCGTAACCGGGAGGTTGAGCTCACAGTCCCAGTAACCTTCCTCACTAGTTACTGCTTTGTCAGCCTCTTAGCCTGCGAACGGTGCCAGGAAAGATGTCATGTTGTTGCCTAGCAAATAAATAATTGAATACTTGAGTCCAAGACAACAGGCAGGGCTTAGCTGGAGCTGGGACGTGGAGTACAGTTGGAAACCCTAAAGTTGCATGGAAAAAACCCCACGCTACGTCTCGTCTAACGCAGGGGTAACAAAGCTCTCGGCCGTGAATCTCTTCCCAAAGACTTTTGGGGTTAGTAACTATCCACCCGTGCCGTGGGTAAGCACCAAAATAAGGATTTGATGGCAGCACAAGGGTTGGGTTGAGCGGTTGCTTGTGAGCACGGTGATGTCCTTATGGGGGTGGATGGTGGGTCACAACGTGGTCCTCGAACGTGCCGCCAAGAGAATAGGGTGGGTGTTGTTGAAGGCGTTTTCTTGCCGTGGGTGGTCTTCGGTAACACAAAACCGTGGCCCTCAATGGGCAAGGTCTGTGGTGAGGAGGGGTCCTGTCTGGTGCCCGGTGGTCCTTCTCGGTGTGCTGGGAGAAGGTTTCGCCCCCACGCTTGTTTGCGGTTGTCCAAGGCGCAAAGCACCTGCCGTGCCCGTCTTTCGGTGTCTATAAATAACCTCCCAAATCCAGCACCCCCCGAGCAGCCTCTCTCCCCTGTGCCGTCGCTAGTGCTAACTGGGCCACGGTTTAAAAATAAGCCGGGGGCAACACCGGGCACAGCCGTGGATTCTCCTGCTGCCTTGCAAAGTAGGACATGGCCCAATCCTTCTTCTCCGCTGGGCATTTATGGGCGGGAAAGGTGCTGTACTGGGTGCAAGCCTGTTTTTTGGCCGTCCGAAGCCAAGTTCTTGGTTGGGGCAAGTGGGGGGCGTAAATGTGGTGTGGCTGCAGTATTGGGTTTTGAGGGGCAGCTTGCTTCTGTCCTACAGCCCAGGCTGCTCTCCTGCTCCACCCAGGCTGCCAGATGTCTGGAAAACCTCAGCAAGTGGCCTAAATCTAATTTTTTTTTTTAGTATCGGGGGAGATAAAAGCTATTCAGGAGCGTGTAAGGGGATAAGTGGCTGTGGCAATGACCCCTTTTGCAAGAGGAAACTGCTGCTGGGTTAAGCAGGGGATGGAGATACCATAAACTTCTCCCAACCCCAGCAGAAATGAGCTAATGCTTCGGCACGAGGCCACGTTAATCCTTCTCTGGAGTTTGCTGCTGATGAGAAAATGAAATTCATGTTTGCACTGTGCCTCCTGCAGCACCGTGTCTGGCTGGTACTGTGGGGGATAACAAAAAAGGGAGGTGTTTTTGAGTATGTTAACAGCAAAAGGAGGACTAAAGAAAACGTTGGTCCGTTACTTGATGAGGTTGGTCACCTCATAAATAGGGATGAAGATAAAGCAGAGACATTTCACGCCGCCTTCACCCCTCTCTTTAAGACCGGTGATGGGCCCTGCGACCCCATGGAGTTGGGTTGGAGTTGGGTTGGAGGACCACAACGGGGGGAGCGGTAAGCTCCCGGTTGACTTTGAACTTGTATGGGATTTGCCGCAGCAACCGCATGCACGTAAATCTACGTGGTCCCGATGGGATTCATCCCAGGGTACTGGGAGAGTTGGCCGATGTTCTTGTGAGACCTTTCTGTTATTTCTCAAGGGCCTTGGGACTCTGGAGAGGTCCCGGTCAATTGGAAGCTAGCAAATGTTATTCCAATTTCCAAGAAGGGCAAGAAAGATGACCCTGGTAATTATAGACCTGTCGGTCTCGCTTCGGTGCCTGGTAAAATTATGGAGAAGGTTATTCTGGGAGTTACTGAAAAACACTTGAAAGACGATGCAGTCATCAGGCAAAGCCAACGTGGGTTCATGAAGGGGAAGTCATGTCTTCCTAACTGAATATCCTTTTGTGACAAGGTTACCCACCTCATGGATGAAGGGAAGGCAGTGGATGTGGTTTTTGGGGATTTTAGCAAAGCTTTTGATACTGTTTCAGGGTATCCTCCTGGACAAAACATCCAGCATACAGCTAGACACGGACACAACGCGTTGGGTGAACAGTTGGCTGAAGGGTCAGGCTCAAAGACTTATAGTCAACGGGGCAACATCTGGCTGGTGGCCACTCACTAGTGGTGTCCTCTAGGGGTTCTTCTCTCTTCAATGTTTTTATCGATGACCTGGACACGGGAGTTGAGTGCACACTCAGTAAAGTTTGCTGATGAGACTAAATTAGGAGAAGCTGTTGATTCCTTTGAGGATAGAGAGGCCTCACGGAGAGATCTTGATAGGTCAGAGTGCTGGGCAATCACCAGCTGTATGGCACTGAACAAGGACAAATGCCAGATTCTGCACCTGGGATGGTGTCATCTGGGATGATGTAGATTTAGGGCCAAGATTTGGGGTCAAGAGGCTGGAGCGCAGCCCTGCAGAGAGGGATCTGGGGGCTTTGGTTGATGGGAAGCTCAACGGGAGTCAACCATGTGCTCTCATGGGGTGCATTAGGCACAGTATAGGGAACTCGTTTTAAGACGTGGTTGTCCCATGTCTTGGTGTGACCTCACCTTGAGTCCTGTGGGCACTTTGGGGCTCCACAATCTAAGGAGGACGTAAAAAATACTGGAACGTGTCCAAAGGAGGGCAACAGAGATGGTGGAAGGAGTAGAGGGCGTGAGTTGTGAGGAGCAGCTGAGGATACCGGGGTTGGTCAGCCTGGACAGGAGGAGGCTGAGGGGCCACCTCATCGCTGTCTACAACTTCCTTGTGATGGGGAACGCAGAGGGAGGTGCTGCTCTCTTCTCTCAGGTGTCTGGTGATAGGGAATGGCTTAAAGTTGCATCAGGGGGAAGTTCAGAGTGGCCTTTAGGAAAGAGTTCTTCATGGCAAGGGTGGTCAAGCACTGGAACAAGCTCCCCAGGGATGAGGTCATGGCCCCAAGCCTGTTGGGTGTTCAAGAAGAGTTTGGAGAAAGCTCTTAGATGTAGGGTTTAACTTTTAGCTTGCCCTGGGTGGAGTCAGGAGTTGGGCTTGATGATCCTCACGGGTCTCTTCCAACACTGGAGATTCTATGTCCTTGTGTCATTGGGACACACTGGTTTCAACCCAGCTGGTGCTTTGCGGTTTTGGGGGAACCTAGCTGGTTTTAAGACACGAAGTTCTTGCCGCAGAAGCGTGGTGTCCTTGTTGCAGGAGAACTGGTGGCACTTATCCCCCTTGGGTTTGTCTCTAGGGTGCAAAGTGGAGCTGAGCAGCTGCTTCCCTTCCTCCCTGGTGGCACCATGTCTGGTTTGTCCTCCTTGTAACCGTGTTATCTGTTGCGTTACTATAGTTCTGGCCCGTTCGCGTGGTCAAAATCCTTCTTTTCATGCTGTCTCCCGAAAATGTGTGTATCTGGGGGAAGAGACTTCTAGGGTTCGGCCGTCAAAGACTCCAAGATGTAGAAAAAAGGATTAGTTTAAGGATGGAGGAGCTGGGGAAAGTGTTTCTCCTCAGTTTGTACCGTATATTCCTTGCAGAGATGTCTAAGCACAGCCTTAACTCTATCCCCTGGGTAGGGGCTGCAAATATTTTCAATTTATCTCTATTTTCCAGCAAGCGTTGCTGGTGGCCAGTCCCTTCTTGCTCATCCTGGGGCCGGAGTCCTGCTTTTCCACCCTGGGGTCTTCCCTGGGGTGTTTAGGAGCCCTCCAGCCCTCCTCTGTGTAGGATGGTTGAGTGGAGGAAGGACCTCAGCAGCTTTTTGGGCTCCATCTCATTATCCTTGTTACTGGAGCCCGCCGTGTTCCTGCCAGCCCCGACACGGGGGGTGAGATGCCGCCAGGCGAAGCCGTCCAGCGATTCTCCATCACCGCAATAACACCAGCGCTTGGCACCGATGCCGTGCCAAGGCGGCCCCGAGAGCCCACGCTCGCGCCAAGGACCGAGTCCAACCTCTTGGCTCGGTTCGGGGAAGCGTCCGTGCTCTCGGCAAGGCTCGCCCATCAACGTCGCGTGCTCTCCGGAGCGCTGCAGCACGTACGCCGGTGTGATTAATAAGCGTTCCCAGGTCTTCGTGGTGGACGGTGGGTTTCTGTAATTGGAAAGGACAGCTCGTTACAGGCCGACAGCAAGGAACAGCAAGAAGAAGATCCCTCAGGAGTCTTCTCCGTGGCCTTATAGCATCCAAAACAGCCTTTGGGGATCTTCCCGCCTGCTAATATTACAGGTACAAAAGAGCTGAGCCTTGTGGCTTCCCAGGGCTCCTCTTTTTAGGTGATTAAAACCCCGTTTTAATGATGGCAAAGCCAAAACCTGCTGGCGGATGGAGGAAAAGGTTGATGGGGGTGAAAGACGTGGAGTTGGAGGGACCCAGAGCGAAAAGGGGAGGGCGATGTGAATCGCTTGCATTCATCACCGGTAAAAACACTACCACTTTTATGGGAGCAGCCGAGATCTGCTGGAAATGTAATAGAGATGGATCCAAACAAGATGAGCTTGCAACAGAGTCTGGATGCCTTTCAAGCAGCTTGGATAGAAACTGTTCTTTCATTAGATGCTGGATGTGTCCTCTGCTGACGAGGAAAGTTTTCTGCCACCCGTCACATAAATCTTGCTTAAAGCTGGATGGAGCAGAGCAGGGTCTAGAGGATGAATTTGCTTGGAGGCCTGATAACTCTTTAAGGGAAATTAAAAAAAAAAAAAAAAAGAAAGGTTTTCAAGGATCGGCTTGGAATCGCCTCTGAAAAGGCTCAATTTGGGCTCTTAGCTGCGGGTAAAAGACTTGAATGGAGGGCTGGCACCCTCGGGCGGTGCTCTTTCTCACTCGCCTTTTGTTTTTAAAAGGCTTGGTAATGGGGGAAATGCAGAATTGGAAACACCTCGGGTAGAAAACACCCTGTTAAACAGGTATTTGCACCCTGATTTGCAGAGGGAGGTTTGGACCGCATGGTGCGGCAGCTGTAAAACCCGGTGCAGATGCTGGATGCAGGACCCACCGCTGGCAGCGTCCCTCGGACCGCGATGCTCAGGGCAATCCCCGTCCCACCAGATTTGAGGGTACGGCTGGGGAGCCCCGAGGGGTTTGAGTGGTAAAGGAATGGCCACGTTTTACGGAGCATCCGTACCCGGTCCGTCGGCTTGCTTGGAAATGCTTTGGGAGATGGTTTGGTGCCGTGCCGGCGCGCTCGGGGCTGTATGAGGCGGGGATGGTTAAGGAGAGGTTGCGAAAAAGATGTCTTTTTAGGGGGGTTGGAAAGTCTTTTTAGGGGGGTTGGAAAGTCTTTTTAGGGGGGTTGGAAAGTCTTTTTGGGGGATGGACATAGAGCAAATGGCTTCCCTGCCTGAAGCAGGCAGCAGGCACGGAAGAGCAATTAGCATTTAGGTGGTGGTGTTGCATCTCGACCCTATTCGAACCTCAGCGTTGTTTTCTTGAAGGACGTGAAGGTTTTGTCGGAGGTTTTGCCAGGCTCAAAGCGGGAGGTTTTGGGTTCGAGATGGTCAAACGGGGTTGGTGCTGTCCTGAGAGGTGCTGTGGGCCGAGCACCTTTGGTGCAAGCGATGCTGAGAGGTGGCAGCGTGGTCCAAGCGTGGTGGCGGAAGGAGCAGCGTCGTCCTCCCGACCTGATGCAGATCGTAGGATCAGCCCCAGGTTCGGGGCACTGAATATCTGCCCTTTGCCCCGTGGTCTCATCCTGGTTCTGCAGGAGTCTCGGAAATGCCACCGGAGCCCGAAATCATGCAAACGTTTGGAGTAGCCTGGGAAGTCTGTTATCACCCTGGAGCCTGGGAGCAAGCCCTCAACCCTGACTACCGGGCTCGTACCACCAGCTTTTGCCTTTCTCTTGGAGGAAACGCAGCCCAAAGCTTTGCGTCGCGGTGCCTGGAGCTTTTCGGACGGCTCTGGGCTGTGCATCCCCCAATTTAGGGCTGGGAGCGGGGTACAGCTCTGGTGCATCCCCCCAGGCTCTGCAAATACTCCGAGAGCTGAGAAAACCCAAGTATAACTCGCGTCCTCTGGCCAGGGAGCGCGGGGAGGCTGGAAATAAGAGCAAAGCTCCTCGCTGGGAAAGTGTCGGGTTCCCTCTCGGCCGTGCCAAGCTAAACAAGCCACGCTGTTTGTCTGCTCGCAGCAGAAGAGCTGGTTTTCCCCGTGGTAGCCCTTCCTCGCACCTGTTTCAGTTTCGGTTAATCTTGCTCCTACACCAGCGATGAAACCCCGCACGGGGTCTCGGCACGGACTCCTTGACCTGTCGTGCGCTGAGTTTCGGGGAGAAACGGGGGGGTTTTTCCGCCTCGTTAGATTTGCCGGAGGTTTTCCAGCGGGGAGCGGATGCCTGCGGAGCGAGTTCAAGCTGCTGACAACGGGCTGGCTTTTCTCCGCTGCCTTTCGAAGTCGTCCGTGAACTGCAGGTTGTAAACCACAGCTAGATATATATTTTTTTTTTTCTTCTATTTTGGTGTTTTGTTTTTTTTTTTTTTTTTTTCCCCCCCAACCACACAGTTGGTGACTCAGAGCTCCCATGTGATCGCTGAATGCAGCAGGTCGTCCATCATCCATCTAACGAGCTTCCCATCCCGTTGTGGTTGATCATCCCTGTCTCTCTTCTGATTCCTGGGATTACCCCTGGCTTTTTCGGCACAACATCCCCATCCTTTTCCCTCGAGGTGCTGCTGCCCGACTCTCCTCCACGTCGGTGACCTTTCTAAGGCACCCTTTGCAGGTATGGGACATCACCAGCGGCTGATCGGGCTCTCCAGGAGACTCTTTAGTGCAACCCCTCAATGCTTCCTTCTCGGTTGAGTCTTTGCCCCCATGGATGTTTTTTCCGGTGGCATTCATGATCTTCTGTAGATCTTCCTCTACGTTCATGGGTCTCGCTGGGTTTTACGCTGCTGGGATGCTTCTCCTTCTCTACCTTGAGTAGGTTGGTCCCACTTGGTCTCCAAAGCCCTCACAAGCCCTCGCTGTTGGGTTGCGGTGGCCAAAACCCCAGTGGAGATTCCCCCCCCCGCCCCCCGAGTCCCCGGGCTGCTGCGGGGACGTCTCCCAGCTCCGTTGGTCATGGAAGGGTGCGGCCCTTCCTCCAGGCAGACGGCTCGTCCTCTCCTGGCTCCGCTCTTTGGCTCACAGACCTGCAGGTTGGCCTCTTTCTTGGAAAAGAAACCGTGTCGCTGCGCAGCTGTTTGTGAGAAGACGACGGTGCCCAAATGGTTGAGGTTTGGGAGATAAAAAATTAATGTCATCTTCTGGCCACCCCTGGGTGGCCCTGGCAAGTCCTACAAGGGCTGGAGGGACTGTGCTGTCCCGGGAGAGCTGAAGGGAAGCATTCGAAGCTGCGGTGTGGCTCCCATCCAGACACTTAACATCTCCTTTCCACCCCGGTGGGACTTCTCCAGCCCTTGGTGACCAGCGAGATGAGGCATCTCATCCCTGGCTTCATCTTTTTCCTCCTCAATCGGAGACGGGGTTCCCGGTGGAGCGACTTTGGTGGGCGAGTGAGTCACCCCGTGCAGCTCTTCTCTCCGATGGAGATGGGCCAGTGCTCATGGTGGGACGGGTGCTTGAAGCTGCCGGCTCCCCTCACATCCACGTTGAGGTCCTGCTGCTCCGGCTCGGGCGTAACGTGGCGCTCACCAGCCCCACGCCGGTACAGCGTCTCCGGTTAAGCCTCGGTAGAGTCCTTCATCCAGATGTTTATGTGAAGTCTGCGATATCGTGGCAAGCTCTCGCTGACCATAAACATCCCGGGGAGCGGAGCCAACATCTCGAGATGTGTCATGCTTCCTACGGCTCCGTCTTCCAGAAGCGCGCAAGGCTTCCTGAGCTCTGCTGACTCGGGCAGCTTGAATGTGAGCCTGTGCGCACGAGCCAACAGGCGCTGGCTTAGTTTAGTTTAGGTTGTTTTTTTTTTTTTTTTCTTCTCCGGTGTGAGCAGTTTGCTTAAACCCAGCTGTCCCTGCGGGACCCCTGCCCTCTCGGCGTAAAAACTTGGGTGCTGTCTTGAGAATCGACAGCAGCGGTGGATGGGTGATTCTTTATTTCTGAGCCAGACGCGAGGATCTCTTGGGTGATTCTTTATTTCCCCTGAGCCAAAAGACGATGATCTCTTGGAGGATGATGAACTCGTGTGTGAGGAACGGTGTGCTTCAGCAGGAGGGTTGTTGCTCTTATTGGTGATCAGCGCTGGGAGAGAAGTGCTTGACTTGAGCGTAAGTGGCCGGTTGGTGCCAAACCGGTGCCAAATCTCCGAGCTTTGCATGGGAGGAGCGACAAACGCAGCCGCCGAGCGCGCAGCGAAGACGTTGCATCCCATGAAATATCTGCTTGGCACCGGGGGACGGCACACGGAGCAACCCAAGGCTTGCTCGATAACGCAGAGGTCCCATCCAGAGAGGTTCGAGCGAGTTTTTGTACGGATGCAACACGCACCGATCTGTCTGGACCAGCAAGAACGAACTCTGGAGCCGCTGGAGGGAGCGTGCCCGGGCACAGCCGAGCCGAGAGACAGCCAGGGTGCCGGGTCTGTGTTTCGAGGGGAAGGGCTAAGCCTGGGCGTGACAGCGATGGCAGGGAAATTCTGCACGGCGAGAGGAGAGCGAAGGATAACCAGGGCCAGTGGCATCGGGAAACCCCCCCGTGGAAAATGGGTCCTGGTGGGGTTGGAGCCGTTTGGTGTTTTTCTGGGTCCATGGTGCGTTGCTCGGCCTCGCCGCCCAAGTGGGACGCCGGAAAGGGGCCGGGGGGGGGGGGTCTTGTGTGCCTTGCTCTGAGCGGCCGGGTTGCTGGAACGAGCCGGAGCTCGCTGGGATGCTGAGTCAGCACATTCAGCGCCCTCCCCTTGCAGCCGTGCCGTTCCCCACCTCTGTCTGCTGCAGAGACCACTTCCTGAGCAGGCGTTGCCTTTCTAACTGCTCAAGGGAGAACCGGTTGCAATAGCAGGGACAGGATAACCCCGGACCGCTGCTGGTGACGGAGGCGAGAGGGACCCGCTTGTCCTCAGGCGCGTGGTAGGACGCGGGGCCATGTGCCTACGGTCTTGCATGGGGTGTTGGGATCCACGGTGTCCGGGCAGGGTGAAAACAAATCCTATTTTGCATCTAGAAACCAAAGAGGGGACCCGGTAGATGGGATCGACTCCGCGCAGGGTTGTGATCCTCCTCCTGTGCGAAAGGAGGGTGGAAACCCACCGGGCTCGATATTTTTAGGGGAGGTGAGAGCTGGAGCCCGGTGCTTGCCCCAAAGCCCATCCATCAGGAAAGGCCAGACACTCGCCGGTTGCTTCAAGGTTTCTTTGTGCCCGTTGAGACCCGCAGGCATCGCTGCGTGTTGCTGGAGGATGGGGAACGTAGGGCGGCTTTAGCCCGGAGCCAACGTGCTCTCCATGGTCTTGTCCTATGGGAAACGTCCACGCGTTCGGCCTCGCTCCGTGGCTCACGGTTGTCTTAAAATTTTTTAGTAATGCTGATACTGGAGTGTTGCTGGTTTTGGTAGTTCCTGAAGGTCCTTGTCTCTTGCTTTGGAGTTCCCGGTGGTGTGGTTTCTCTTACCAAGGGCTTTCTGGGCTTGGTAGGGCCAGGACATTGTACCTGTCCTCCAGGTTGTCCTGGTGTCTCCCCATAGCCTTGGGTTTCCCGTGGGGCAGCAAGGAGAGCCGGTCCCTGACCCATCCATCATCCAGCCCTGCCCCTCCAGCTGCTCAGAGTTGCTTTATGGCCCCCCGGCCCCTTCCCACGCTGCCGTTTCATTCCGATGATGTTCCCGTGCTCATGGGGCTTCCCAAGCCCCAAGCGGGGCAATCACTTACGGGATGGAAATGGGATTTGATTTTTTTTTTTTGTTTGGTTTGCTTTGCCAAATCAAGCATGGGCCAAAGGCTCCCTGAAGCGAAAGGCAGGAGGTTTTGGCTCCTTCTGCACCAAAATTGCTTTATCTTCTGCCCGAGCAAGGCTTTGGGAGAACTCTGAGCCCCCACCGAAGGCTGCTACCCCTTGAAGTTCAGTTGTTGTGGGAATGGTTTGGTGGTTTGTGCCTGGATTAATACTGGGAACAGGCAGAGAGTAGCAAGCATGAAGCCTTTATGAAGCTGGGGAAAAAATATTTGCGGTGCTTCTTGTTTAGCCTCAACATCTTTTTTTGGTGGAAGGGGGGATTTGGGTTGGAGGGCTAATGCCAAAGCAAGAGCAGGTTGTCCAGTTTGGAAGATCTCCAAGGATGGAGGTGCCATGGCGTCTCTGGGCGGCCACCCTCCATCCCCACGTACAAAACGAACCCAAGGAGGGGACCGAAGCACGGGGATCGTGCTGATCCCCGGCCTCCCAAATGCCTTTCGGATGTCTTGCGCCTGGCCTGTCTCGGTGGAGAGATCCTGCGTGAGTCACTGCGTTGAGATAAGCGTCGAGTTGTGGAGGAGAAGAGCTCTGACCTGCTCCTCTGGCAGCCAGCTCTGTCCCTCCCCGGAGGTTTCTGCATTCCTTACTTTTTGATCCCGCTCCCGTCTTTCCCGGTAAATTCTCTACATTAGACCCACTGAAATGGCTCAAAAAGAGCTGAGCCGGCGCAAGGGATGACTGGGACGCGTGGTGCCGGCAGGACGGATGGGACCGTGGCTGCCGGCATTCAGCGCACCGTTTGCTGTGGTTTTGGAGCTGGTCTAAATTTTGGGCTGCCTGTCCCCTGCCTGCACAGTCTTGCCTCCTCTTTCTGGGTCATCTCCAGCATTGCTAAGCAGCTCAAGGAGCCAGAGAGACCATGTGTGGATGGCTCCACTCCTACCGGGATTAATACAGCTCGGTGTGGCCTCGGTGAGTCGATGGGAGAGTAATTCGACAGATGGTAGCACCGGTGCGATTAAAAAGATGGGATCCTCTGGCTGGGGAGCACCGAGCTGCATCTATTCAGGATGTTCTTACCCCTACGTTGGGTTTTTCACCTCATTACGGGGCTGGACATCGTTCTTTCATCAGCAGAGTCTGCTTTACCCCCTCGCAGCGATGATAGAGTCCTCCAAACTCCCAAGTTCAGCTGCTGGCCCGAGCTGAGCAAAGTCCCAACCTAGGCAGCTCCTCCCAGGCCCGAGCATGGGTTAAAACACGAGCAGCTCCAACCGGTGGGTTATTCATCCTGCTGCGACGAGCTGATCCCCTCGCGTGCGAGCCTGCAGCGTTCATCTCCTGGGACTAGAGCAGACACGTCGGGGATGTAAGCGTTTATCCACTCCGCTCTTCATGGACTGCCATCGCTTGGGCCCTTTGCGGTGTCTTTTCCTGCCTGTGCAAAGTCCAGCAGCAGAAATATCAACACCTGGATGCTGGTTGCACAACCCTGGGCATTTCCAGCCCTTAAATACACGAACTTCCAGCACCCTGCCCCCGCAGAGGGGTGAAGGGACCCACGCCGCTCCTGGGAAGCCCGAGCAGAAGCGAATGCAGAGCTGTCGGTGTCGTGTGAACACAACGGCACCATCCCCGGCTCCGTCGGCAGCCGGCTAAGCCTGAGACAGATGAGACACGATGTGCTGCCAGCACGCCGTGCTTTGAAGAGCTCCCGTCCTCAAGGTCATCTGCCCGCAGGCTTAGGAGCGTCCTTAAATACTGCCCTGAGCTGCCACGCAGCACGAAGGAGAAAGAAATGTCTCTCATTTCTGTCTGCAAATGGCTGAGAGCTTTCATCGGAGCAGGACCCGGAGCTACATGCAGGAAAACCAACCCCAGACGTGCCCATTTTCAGGAGGAATCGTGAAGTTCGTGTCTCCGGCAAAGCCTGTCCTCGTGCCAGCTCGTCTGCATTCAGGAGCACAAGCAAAATCTCCAGCTTGCTTCTGGCAAGCCACAGCAAAGGGCTGGAGAATGCGATCGTCTCGTCTGGCTCTGGCAAGAGCGTTTGGATGCTCGTGTGAGACTGGGGGTGAAATGATTTCTGCCGGAGAGTGGCTGTTGCGAGCACGGAGGGATGCCGGGCTCTTGGGACGGAGGATTAGCATCTACCCCAGGGATTTGGGGCAGGAATACCATTGAAGAGCTTCAATCTGGCATGGGTGGCCACCCAAACAGCTCCAGGCTGACCCCGACACATGCAGAGCACCCAGGATGCTTGTCCAGGTGCTTTCGGGGGACGGGGAGGACATTGGAGCGCAGGCGGTCATCTTCTCTTGTGCAAGGGAAAAGCTCTGCCGTGAAGCATCTCGTGGTGCTCGTGCAAAGCCCTTGCCTTTATGTGGGAGCTGTTGACCCTATTTAGAGTGAGTTGGAGAAGAAAGAGCTGCTGGTTGCACCCTCTTTTGCAGGATCTTCATGTTTTGCTTCTCCTATCACATGCTTTCAGCCTGGAGCCACGTGCTCACGCGTGGGGATGTCAGGATTGCCGAGCAAAAGCACCGCCGGCACCTTTGCCCGCCGAACGCCACTGTCTGCGCTGCAAACACAAGCCCAGCTCGGGTTGGACCTGCCGTGGCTCTGCCGGCACGGACGTGGACTCGGAGAGGTCTTCTTGCGTGGCTGCTTTGGGCTGCAAGAGCCAAGTTTGGGGCTGTGGGATGGATTTGGAGATGGGCTGGGATGTGGGAAACGAAGCTCCTGCTTCCCTGCATTTCCAGTGAGCTTTTGGGGAGCTAAATATCTCCTGTGGTGTTGGGGGTTGGAAAACCCACCCCGTCTCTTGCTCATCGTATAGCAGCGGGTGACTGAACGTTTCTGGCGTGGGATTCCTCATTGCACTGGTAACAACCCCAGATCTGCACCATCTGATGCAGCAGAAATCCCCATGGCTGGGTTGGGTGGTAGCACGCCGGTAAAAACCCAGCCGCTCGGCTCTGGCACCACCACGGCGTGGGGACCTGGTGTTTTCCCACCGCTATTGAGCGCTAATCCTGCTCTGTGGGTCCATCTGCTGGTTTTTTTGGCACCACTGGTTGCCGTCATGTTTTTGGACCAGGAAAGGCGACGTGTCGAGCCAAAAATTTTTTTTTTTTTTTTTTCCAGGTTATTTACAATGTGCAGAAGCTGTATCAGCTGCTGATGCCAAATGAGCGATTCTTCTGGTACCTTTTGCTCTCAAATTAAACACCCGAGATTAAAGCGTGAGCCTTAAGTAGGAGCTAGTCTTTAATTCCAGAGCTAAATCATGCCTTGCAACATCTTGTGTTACTCGGAAGATGATGCAATAACTCACCCCTTGCCTAATACCATTGCTCAAATGGCAAGGTCCCTCAGCCTGGCTGTAGAGGAGCTAAAATATCTCTTCTTGCCTCTTTTTTTCCACTTTGTTCAGATAGGCTGGAAAAAAACCCAAAGCCTGGGAGAAGACGTGTAGGCTCAGTGAAGGCTTTTTGGAGGTGATCAGCTGCTTTTGAGGGCTTTTGGAAGCCCTCGGATTGCTCAGAAAAGTGGTGTTGCAAATTCCTGTCCCATATGCTTATTTTTTGATTTCGGATGAGTCCAGTTTTGGTCTTAAACCAAGTGGAGGAGCCTCTTTTTTTTTCCTCCCTTGACTGGAGACTGGTTCATCCCATCCTCAGACCGATGTCCTCTGGAAGTAACCTTCTGTTGTATTCACGGGATGGAGCCTTATGCAGTTTGAAGTTTGGGAAATAATAATATTGTAGAGTTTTCTTTAAATCTTCACTCCTTTATGCTCTTTTAGGCTGTCACTAGACACCTCTTGGGTAGAACACTTGCAGGAGAATAGTTTCTTGGTTAAACTCTTCAGAAGAGAGATCTGAAGACTCTTCAGAAGAGAGAACCAGCCCTGTTTCTGGCTGGTCTAGGGTCTTGATGGAAACCACCATCCAAAAGACCTCTTTGCTTTAGACTCTTGAATTGATTTGGGTTTTTAATCTTAAAATCACGGAATAGTTGAGGCTGGAAGGACCCTCCAGAGGTCTTCATCCCATCCCTGTGCTCAAAGCACAGACAAATTCAAAGGTAGGTTGCTCGAGCCCCATCAAGTTGAGTTTTGAGCATCTCCAAGGATGGACATCCCCCACACCTCTGGCCTGTCCTAGAGCTGTCCCGCTCTCACAGGGAAGAGCTGCTCATGTTGTGATTTCCTTGTCCTCTCATCGCACATGTCCAGGAGGAGTTTGGCTTCATCTTCTCTACACCCTCCAATTAGTGGCTGTAGGCAGCACCTTCATGCTCTCATCTTGAAGCAGAACAAGCCCAACTCCCCCAGCCTGTCTTCATCCATCACATCCTCCAATCCCTGATGGTTGGGGACCTTCATTGGCCTGACTTTGTTGGATGTTGGATCTATCAACGTCTCTGTGACCTCCTGATGCAGCAGGGCAACCTTGCTAATTATCACAGCTACCCTTTGGTATGTCGTTAGTCTTAAAAATATGCGTTGAGTAGCCCCGGTATAAAATAAACCGGACCCTTTGTGTACGAAGCATCTGCCGTACGAAGAGCGGCGATGTGAAGAGCACCTGAAGGTGCATCCTGGTGTTTTCTGGGGTGGTGGTGAAGGTTTAGGCGAAATTTTTGCACCTTGATATGCTATCGAGCCTCTCGAACGTGCCGATAACCTCTGCTTATCAACCCTGACTGTGATGGGCTCGACGAGCCGGGGCTCTTTTGGCTCTTCTGGAGATGTTGGTATTTCTCAATCCACGACCTTTGAAACGTGTTATGTAAGGAACCATCACCGAATTTGTCTAGAGCTGGGGCTGCTGTGTCTAGGAGAGCTCCTGCTCTCTGCGTAACTGCTCCCGTGCCGGGAAACTCACAGGTTTTCCCTTATCTCTGGCTTTTTGCGTGTGTTTTGGCCACAGGCTCGTGTGATGGCTCGATTTTGAAAGTGTCTTGATGTCCTGGCCGGGTTGCTTTAACTCTTGGGATAGGGGAAAACCAGAGAGGAGAGACCCATGGCCCCGATATGAAGGGTGTTTGATCTCTTGGAGGAGAGCCCGTGAGCTCAGAAACGAATTCAGATTCGCCGTGCTCTCTCGGGAGAAGCTGCAGCCACGCTCCTGTGGTTAGAGGAGCAGCTCTTGCTGGATTACCATAGAGGGTAAATTTGAGCCTCCTAAGTCCAAGACATTATACTCCCTCATCTCTCGCTGTTTCCAAGAAACCAGGATTTGCAGGGAGTGCAGTTACGTGCTCATCAGGAGAAAGATAAATCACTGCATGTTTTCCTCTAAAGGAGATAGTTTCTAAAAATAGGAGCTGTGCTGGAGCTCCGGAGAACAAAAGAGTCCCTGGAAGGCTCCTGCCACCGTCTTTTCGGGGCCATCGGTGCTCTCTGCCCCTCTCCATCCATGCTGTGGGGATTTATGGAAGTGTTTAAAATCTGCCGATTTGGGAGGGTTGGCTTTTTTCCTGTCCTTTCCCCCGGCATTCCCGCCCTGGTCGGTCGGTGACTCAGGCTTTCCTGAATGAACACTGCCGGTCTCCTGTGACCTCGGCAGCTTGGCCCTGGATCCCGCCGGCCTTTTCCAAAATGATTTTGAAGCCAAAAGGACCTAATCTGGGAGCCAGGGACGCCGCCACCTCTCCAGGGCAGGCTCTGACAGCACCCATGCCGGATAAACCCCGGCAACGTGCATGGTCCCAGCTCTGCATCTAGATGAAAGAGCTCCAACCCCATCATCTCCAGATGAGACCTACATGTTGGAGGTGCTCAGCCTTAAAAGTCTCGCCGCTAAGGTGGCTCGCCTAAGATGTTAGAAGGATGGGCAGCCAACCCTGGCTTTTCCCGGCCCTCCTCTGCTGTTGGGGCAGGTCCTGCCCTGCCTCCCCCATCTCCATAACCAGTGCGGTGGCCTGAATACCACGTTCCTCCTGGTTTTATGGCACGTAATCAGTAATCCGTAGAATAAATGCAAACTGTGAGCGGCTGCGTCCATCCCGGAGGGGACGGAGGTCAGTTTGGGCTGTAGAGGCTCTCACAGGCTGAGCCTGCAGACGGTTGCAGCAAAACCCATCTCCTTGGCCGCGTGTTTCCAAAGTGCTCCCCGTTTCCTTCCCAGGACGTGCAGCTTGATCCCGCTCTCTCTCATCTTTACGTTCAGCATTAAAGGCTCTCTGGGTCGTTGGATGGCGCGTGGTGGAGGCTGAGCTGCTCCTTGCATGTCCCTTTTCTCCATGAGCCCCAGGCATGGTCTGTACCCTCCATCAAGCTGTTGACACCTCCTTCCCATGGCCTCCTGGGTATTTCCACCGCGCCGATGCGCTCCAGGCAACTCTGGGGCCGGGCTGCTGGGCATCCCATGACCCAAGATGACGATGATGGGAGCAGGGGTGCGGGACAATTCCTTGTTCCAGCAGCAAGCTTGCTTGCCTGGGGCCAGGCTGCCCATGGCTCAAGATGATGATGATGATGATGGGAGCAGGGACGGGGGACAATTCCTTGCCCCAGCAGCGAGCTTGCTTGCCCGAGGCTGGGCTGCTGGGCATCCCATGACCCAAGATGATGATGGTGATGATGATGAGAGCAGGGATGCAGGACAGTTCCTCGTCCCAGCAGCAAGCTTGCTTGCCTGGGGCTGGTTCGCAGCAGGAAACAACGTGGATTCACCCAGCTACGCCTCGGCTTCCCCAAGCTCCCAGCCGCGCCTGTAATAACAAGCGAGTCCCTGCTTTCCGTACAGCTGGGACAGGCAAGGTGTGGCCGGAGCAGGACGGGGAGGGGATCCGGCACGAGGAGCGAAACCCCCGTGTCCTGCCCTGACCTCAGCCCTGCCCGATGGAACTTCTGGGCCAGGTAGGTTTGACCCAGACGTCTTCGTTGGACGCGGCCGAAGGCTTTCCTCCTCTTGAAGAAGGACGTGTCTGCGTCCGATGTATCTCCGCAGACCCTGCAGATCTTCAGGAGGCATTTGCCTGCCTGTCGCCGCTGCCTGAAATCCTGCCTCGCATCTTCTCGCAGACAGGCTTGGAGGTGATTTAGCCCAGGACCCATCCTGGGGGTTCAGCCAACACCGGAGCGAAGCAAAGCTCCTTCAAGCCCCAGATGATGCTCAGGCACCCGGAGAAGCCCTGCTTGCCGGTCCAAGGGCGGGGATGCACGCCGGCACCGGCACGGCTCGTGAGCTCCAGCCGTAGAGCCGGGGGAACCAGTCGTCTTCGTAGGGCGGACCAAGACAACCTTTGTCCAACCGCTCAGCCACGGCTCCACGCCGGATACCTCTCCGGCAAGCAGGGGCAGCGGGAGCGCGGCCAACGGCACGCGCATCTTCCCGTTAAACTGCTTAGCTGCAGGAATGATTATACACCAAATAGTTGTGCGCGGGATTAAACCCTCTTAAGTGTGGCTCGGAAATCCTCCTGTAATCCGGACCCGGCTGTAGGAGGGAAGGATGGGCAGCAGGAGCAGAGGGGGTTTATCTGCTGGGAAAGCTTTTTTAACACACACACACACGCACACACAAAAAAAATCACTTTATTGCAAATTGCATTGAAGAAGCCTCGCTTGGGCACTGACCTTGGAGCTTTCCTCTCTGTTGCAGATGAGCCCGATCCTGCCCTCTCCGGTGCCGTCCCAGCCACAGCTCACAGGACTGAACTCGGGTAAGTTCCCAAGGGATGTTGCAGAGCGGAGAGCACCCGGGAGCCCGTCTCTCTTTGCTAGTGGTACTCCAGTTACACAAAACCCCAAAATATCTCCCTGGCTGTCCCTGAAGAAGGTTGTCCCACCACCGAGGACATCAGCAGGTCCCTTCGGAGCCAGCCAGCACAGTCCCTGTGCAGAGCACAGCAGAGCAGCGTTGGCTGCTCTAATTCATCTCCCTTGTCCCGCTTCCCAACAAACCACGCTGCTTCTGCCCACCCTAAATTATCCCTCGGAGCCATGCCGGTTCCCCTCGGAGCCATGCCGGTTCCCCTCGGAGCCATGCCGGTTCCCCTCGGAGCTGCTGGGTCTGTCCCTGCTGCGAGGGAGAGAGAGGTGCTGGGAGGTGGATGCTTGCTTTGGTTGCGTTGGGTGTCCCGAAGCTGCTAAGGGGTGTCCCAAATAGCTCTGAGCACCCTGGAAAAGGCAGATTTTGGGGTGCCGGCCCAAGGCTCAATGCAGGGCAAGGGTCCTTGTCCCTCGTGGCACCGGGAATCCGCGCCTGGCTCAGAATCGCTCTCTGTCTTAGCCTGTCTAGCAATGCAACCAATGCCCAGCACGTTTTAATGGGCTTATTTTAGTATCTGCCGTTGACTGATCCTTCCTGGGCCAGCGGTTTCCTCAGTGAGTTATTTTTAATAACGTTTGCAGGGTTTACGGTGCATATGGGAATCACATTTCCCCGATATCAAGCCATAGACAACGGTGAGCCCGTCCTCCAGTCCGCAGTAATTTCTCCCAAGTAAAAACAGGGAAAGGTTTGGAGCCGGGAGGGCGAGCACGGTGGGGTGGGAGGGTCAGTTCGCCCCTAAACTTGGCTTTTTCCAGGAACGAGCTGGAAAGAAATAGGTTTTAAAAGAAGGAGAGAGAGAGAGAGAGGCAGCATGAGAACCATGTGGAACTGGCAGCCCTGCTGTCTCCAACAAAGGCACTTTGTTCTCCCAGCAGCACAACTTGACCCGTGAGATAGTGTTTTGCTGGCCCTGGAGCAGCTACTTGCACGAGGTCTCAAGTCACCGGGCTTCTCTGGGTGTCAGGCTCTGCGGTTTGGCAGATTTCTTCCGTAGGGATGGTTTAGCAGGGAGCCAGAGCCGGGATGGTGGTGGTTTGCATCTCCCTCTTGGCCGTGCATCTATGCCACGGGTGCTGCGTGGAAGGAGAAGCCGGGCATGAAGCTGGCTGTGGAGGACAGAAGCTGGGTCGTGTCCTTAGGGCAGGGATGGGGACGTGGAAGAGTCTTGTCTCGCTCTGCAGCTCGGCGGATGCCCCGAGTCTCCTCGGCCCCTGAGCTGCTGGCATCTGCCAACCCCCCGTGAAGCTGCCGTCAGGGACATCGGGGCTCCTGGGTCTCTTGGACCCTAGTTCAGAAGCCTAAATGTGGGGATCCGGTGCCATTCGAGGCTCTCTGCTTCCCCACCGAGTCTCTTACCACCCCAGCAGAAGGGCTTCGAGGCTCTTGTAGATCCTGTCTCATAACTGTTGGTCCCATGCAGATGTCTCCAGTCCCTCGAGGCATCTCAGAGAACATCAGGTGCCTCTGTTGCACCCTCGTGGCTCTCACCGTGTCCCTTCTTCTTCCCTGAAAAAGCCTCCAAGCCCAACGTAGGACTTTCAAAACCACCAGGCTGGGACTGCCCATGGGTGCGCACGGCCCCTCTCTAACACCCAACGCATCTTCAGGGCCGTGGTGGTACCTGCAGCACCCGTCTGGGTGGCATGGGGCCACCCAATCCCACTGTAGAGCTCACCCCATGGAGGCTCACGTTCTCCAGCCGCTCGGTGGGGTCTTCCCAGCTTTGGGGTCATTGCCGAGGGTTTGGAAGAGGATGGGGAGGAACCACCTCGATCCACTGTGGCTTGGGGTCTCTGCACAGGGCAGAAAGACTTCCCACTCCTGCTGTGGAGAGGGATCACCCAGGGACCTTCATTTAATCATGGAGACAAACCATCCTTTGGTCCCAGAGACCTTTGGTGTGGTCCACAATGACGCTTAAATCTGTTTTTATGCAACTTGGAAGAGTTCCTTGGCCTGTTCTTTGGCCTGATAGCGACAAGTGTCATTATTAAGAGCAAATATCCCTGTTGAGCTGGGTAAACAGGCGGCAATAAGGTGTCCAAGCATCCCGAGGAGTTAGCAAGGGAAAGGGAAGGAGAAGCAGAGAGTGGGGTGGAGCAAGGGAAAGATGACTTCTGGCCCAAGGCGGGAATTGGTGATGTGGTGATGGGAACCCAGCACTCCTATTGTGCCTGGCATGAACGTGGAAGAGCCACCGCAGGGAGCGGACACAGCCGTCGCTGAAACGAGCTTGGAGCAAGCCCAGAAGAAGATGCAGAAATTATTCGAGCTGCACGTGGCCAAGGGAGGGTGGGAAGGGATGGGCTTGGTTTTGTCCTAAGTCTTTAATATTTGGGGCGATACGGGAGTCACCATGAAACCCCCAGCCTGCGGTATGCCGTAACACCACGCAGGCTCGCTCTGGTTCCAGGACAACCCTTTTGTAAATGGAAACGTTGGTAATATCCCGTTACCCAGTTATTAACTCTCAAAACTTATTTGCAGCTCCACGAATGAAGAGCATTTGGAGTTCAAGAAGGCTTTGTACAGAACGGATGCCAGGAGCTCCCTAGACCTGCGAAACATGACGGTGTCCGCCAGCGTGACCTGGGACACCTCCGCTCTGGAGACGAGAGCGGGCGATGGGAGAGAAGAAAGCACTTTAGAGAGACTCTCTGGCTTGAAGGACTCGAAGGACGCGCGGTGCGTAAAGGAGTCGGCATTCGCCGTGGAGCCCCAGGTTGTAAATACGGTGCGGGTGGATCCTGAGCAACTGGAGAGCGACTCCGAGGACCTGGATGGTGGCAAGGTGCCAGCAGAGACACCCAGCCCTTGTGCAGGGGCATCGGTTGGTGGCGGGGAAGAGAAATATCTTAAAAATGAACCAAAGCAACTTGAAGGCCTCAGCAAAGAGCACTTAGATAAAAGTAAGAGGGGAATCCAGAGGGTTGACTGGATTTCTAGACCCAATAAAAGCCCAAGTCCTCACTATAAAGACATAAGCAAGCCAACAGATGTAGCAACCAACTTGCCCTTTCGGGGACAGGCTGTGCGTGAAGTGCCTCCTCCGCTGACTCCGACGGTGTTCAGAAAAACGCTAAACCCTGTCCTCGGCAAGTCCAAATCCCTGGAGAGCTCCTCGTCCCACAGGAAGGGGCTGATGGTCGACTCCGACTTGGACGAGATCAACCCGCTCAACGCGGCCGAGTGGACGATCCAGAAGCCGGGTCTTCAGCTCGGCGCGGACCTCGCCGTCGGCAAACAGTCCTGGACGGTAAATGCCGAAGACTCGGTGGAGCGGATCCCGTTGATGTCTCTGGAGCCCGCTCCCTGCAGCTCCTACGATATCGAGATGAGGCCCTACGTGTGCAGCGTCTTGTTGGAGGAGCAGGGGAAAGAGGAGCTGGGTCCGGAGGAGGACCCTACGGTGTACACCTGCATCGAGTGCAGCATTTACTTCAAGAAAAAGGAACATTTGATGGATCACATGCTTCAGCATAATCGTGGACCAGGGAGGGACCAAGACAGAGATGCTTTGGGAGGGCAGTGTCAATTCTGCTGCAACGAGTGCGGGTGGGCCTTTGGAGACCCCACGTCTTTGGAGCAGCACAAAAGGCTCCACCAAGAGTCTCGGGAAAAAATTATCGAAGAGATCCAGAAGTTGAACGAGTTTCCCGACGAAGGTCGGGAAGCCCGGCTGCAGTGCCCCAAGTGCGTCTTCGGCACAAACTCCTCCAAGATCTTTGTCCAGCACGCCAAGATGCACGTCAAGGAGAGGAAGGACCAAGGGGCAAAGAACATGAATCTCTTTGGAAATGCGGGCAGCGGAGAAATACGGGATAGCCCCGTGCACGGCATCTACAAACACTTCAAACCAAATGAACACGTGTCCCTGCAGATGCAGGTACCACCTCACGGCAGCGGCAAAGGGCTCAGCACCTGTATGCTCTGCAGCTTCCCGGCCCCCAACGAGAACATCCTCAAGGAGCACATGAAATACACCCATTCCCACCTCTCCTGGGACGCGGAGGTGTACGAGGATGATCCCAATCAACCAGGAACTAGCAGAGATGCCTACAGCCCAGCCAGGCCGGGCCGGTTTGCAGAGACGGATTATTTCGGCAAAGCAGACCGGCTTTTCCCTCCACCTCACCGAGAAAGCACATCGCATTACGAAGCGGTCCACGGTTTTGCCCTAACTCACCCGCGACTCGACAAAAGCAACGGGGCTAGTAAAAAGGACTACCAGACATCAGGGTTTCATGCCAGGAAAGCAGCTCCGTACGCTGCCCCGCATAAAAACCTGGGGTTGTCCGGTTTTCCCTCCGCTAAAGCTTATTCGCAGTTTGCTCTGCAGCAGCTGAAAAAAAAGGCAGCAGCTCAGCACCTTGAGGGAGAAGGCGATGGTCTCAGGAGCCACCATATGGGGCTGGAAGAGCTCAGGCACAAGTGGGTGTTGGCCAACGATGCTGGGAGCATGGAAGAGGAGATCTCCGTAAGCACAGAAATAGATTTGAGCGAGAGCAGAGGCATCAAACCCGTCGCCATCCCTCAAGCTGCCTTGGACCTCAAGAGGACGTTCAGAGACACCTTGAAAGCCACGGACTCTTCGATAGCTTCAGAGGAGCAGCAGCAGCAGTTGCGGAAGATGGTCCCCATCGTCCTTCTGGAGGAGGTGAACCTGCATCCCAAGGCAACGAAGCGGCCCCGGGGGAAGCCATTCAAGAAGAAAACGACGCTCCCTTCCCGGGAGTTCATGATGGAAGAGCCCCTTCCCTTGGATATGCTCCTACTGGATTCTCCTCTGGAGGGTCCTCTGGAGCTCGATGACCTCTTGGACTCCGACTCGCCCATGCTGAAGAACGAGGAGAGAAAATGTCCCTACTGCCCAGACAGGTTTCACAACGGGATCGGGCTGGCAAACCACGTGCGGGGCCACCTCAACAGGGTGGGGGTGAGCTACAACGTCCGTCACTTCATCTCAGCGGAAGAAGTGAAAGCTATTGAGCAAAAATTTTCCTTCCAAAAGAAGAAGAAAAAAGGTAGTATGTATTCAATTCACTGTGCTTTCTATTTCCTTGTTTTAATCGGTGGGGTTTTCTCCTCCCACCGAGAAATGGGTACGTATGGCACCGTGGTCAACCTGAAGCGTGGTGACCACGGCACAACCGGTGACGTGCGGTTGTCTCAGGTGCAGTAACCCCCCCCCACCCTCGGAGGCCTGATCCAGGGGTTTTAGCGGCGGCGCTGACTGTCTGTCCTTCTTTCTGCAGTTGCAAACTTCGACCCGAGTACTTTCAGCCTGATGCGATGCGAATTCTGCGGGGCCGGTTTCGACACGCGAGCGGGTCTCTCCAGCCACGCCAGAGCCCACCTGAGAGACTTTGGTATTACCAACTGGGAACTCACCATCTCACCCATTAACATCCTCAAGGAGCTGTTGGCCAACTCGTCGGAGCATCCGATGCTGCAAGCGGCGATGGGAGCGGAGCCCTCGTCCCCGAGCCGAGAGAGGGAAGCTCACGGCTTTGTGCCTCGCAAGAGCATGACCCCCATGTCCGAGTGCAGCATTCCACGGTCTCCTCTGTCCCCGTTCCCCCCGTCCTGGGGAGATGAGTCCCTGCAGTCCTACAGAGATGGTAAGTGTCCCCGAACACCCTGGGCAAGCCAGAAACTCTTTTGATAACCCCAAACCGTCGCATCCTGCTGAACAGAGCCTCGCTGGAGGGTGGGCGTTTACAGGGAAGGGCTTAAGCGGCGTAACCTGCTGGTGATTTATCCGTCTCCATCGTTGACGCTCTGTGTCCTGTGAAATCTGATGCTGATTTGGGGGCAGACGGGTGGAGATGCGGCAGATGAAAGAGCCAGGCAGTGCGGTCTCTTGAGAGGTGGACGGGAGGGGTCGCATCCCACCGGGGAGCCGTGCTTTGGATGTTTGGGCTTTGTCATTTGAAAAACGGCGTGTTTAGGAACGAGGTTTCCATTGGGGAAACCCCTAAAGCTTCGCAAATCATGGGGCAGAGCGTGGCTGGAGCAAAGGAGAAGAGCGTGGTCACTGGTACCAGTCCGTGCTGGCACCGCTCGGCCACGCAGAAGGCGGGATGAGACCTCTGGTCTGCTGTGTTCATCCCTCGGCTGCTTATTTTCCGTAGGTGTTATGTTATGGTGGGCGGGGGGGGAGTGCGAAGGGTCCTTCCCAAATGGATTTGGGTCTGAGCTGGTCCCCCTCCATCAGCTGAGCTCCAAATTATTCACACGGGATCATCAGTTCCAGAGCAGAGCCTGTCCCAGCTTCCAGGTTTCCCCTGCAAGGCTCCACAAAACTGAGTTTGCGCCAAAAACTTTGCAACTACCGTTCTTCCAAAGGCTAAAAACTTGCTCGCGCGTTAGGAAAAAAACCACCGCCTACTGACACCTGGTGCTTCTGGCAGCATCTTGAAGGCCTTGAAGCAGCTTCTCGCTAGGTTCTGCTCAGCCTAATCCTACGTTAGATACATCCCTGCGGTGAGGAGCTATCTGGCTTTAATTGAAATATGAAAGAGCCTGTAATCCCGGCGCTCCAGACTGCTCCACGTGCCTGGCTGCTCTTTGGAACGAGTCTTGAGCGTAACAAACACAAATTAAAACGCGAACAAACCCAAACTCTTCTTTCTTGGCATGGCAAAGCTTGGAGGATGAATAGTTACCAGCCCGGAGTGGTGGCTGATGCCAACAAGAGGCGTTTTGGAGGGCTCAGCTGGGTTTCCGCTGCCAGTGGCTGGATGCTCCTGCTGACTGTGACTATCGCTCGGCAATTTTTAGGTCTCCCGGTGCCCAAAATTCACTGGCACAAGCCGTTATAGACAGCACCGCTGTTTTAAAAACTAGGCCTCGTGTATTTTGTAGTTACAAAGGGTGGAAAGCGTCTCGGTGAAGAAAGAGTGCGGCCACCCTTCAGTAACAACGGCTCATCGGAGAAGAGGTTAATGCAGTTCTGAACGCGGCAGGTCTAATATCAAATGTCCCCGATGTGAAGTTTTAGGGAAAAAAAAAAAAAGAAAAAACAAAAAACGGGTCACCTCTTGAAATACGATCTCGCTTATCAGTTCAGGCAACGTCACTCAAGTTTGTTTTCAGCATGTGATGTTGGCCCAGGGCTTGGGAACATCTCCTGCTCCTTGCTGTGCCCGTGTCCCGTTGCCTTGAAATGCCGGTGGGTGTTTGGTGGGAGAAATCGGGTCGGGAATTGTCCTTTTAGGTAAAAGTAGTTGAATTAGAGCTTAATTCTGGTCTGGTTCCGCATTGTATTTAAACCCGGGTAAGGTTGAGGACGGACACGTGGGATGAGTGGAGGGCGAGTGTGACCCGCACAAGAGCCAAGAGCTCAAACGCCCCCTTAAGCCGCGCTCCTGGATTTAAACTCGCGTGCTCCGTATTTCCTTACGAGTCGTGTCTTTGGGGGACAATGCCGAGAAAACGGGTACATTTGGAAAGCTTAAAAATCCCCGGCCCGGCAACCTGTTGTGTAACCAAAGCACGCACAGCGGATCACGTGGAGATAGCGATCGGTGGACGGCTTTTGTATTTAAATCCAAGCCTGAAGTCTCTTAGTTACGCTCCTAAGCTCGCAGAGACGACTCGCCGTGAGTCGAAACCCTCCTTGTTTTGCTTCCAGCCTTGAAATGACGCTTTCAGGGCGCTCTGGCTTCATGCTGAAAGTATCTGTCGCAACCGATTTAAGAACGAAGCGGCGCCCGTTGCGTCGCAATATTTATTTAACTCTTGCTCTGGGTACGGCTGCGGGGAAGCAGCTGAGCAAACACTGAAGCAGGTTTGGAGATGGGGGATGCCGAATCTGTAGCCGGGAAGATTTTAGCCGTTTTTTTTTTTTTGTTTTTTTTTAAGCCCGCTTGTCC
Source organism: Mycteria americana (assembly GCF_035582795.1). Lineage (NCBI taxonomy): Eukaryota > Metazoa > Chordata > Aves > Ciconiiformes > Ciconiidae > Mycteria > Mycteria americana. The sequence goes on along the minus strand of NC_134392.1, from coordinate 231,605 downwards.
CCGTGTCTCTTCAAATCACTCGTGAGACGTGTGAGAGCTCGAGCGAGCTGCCTGCTTCTCGCGTGGGTCTTTGCGGCCATGGTAAAAGCTCGACCGCTGCTGCCAGGCTGGAGCGAGGAGCTGCCTTAAGGGCACCTGCTTAGCGTTAACATCCTCTGCTAGGGTTTTATGCTAATTCTGTAATTTATAGAGGGGTTTAAGCAACATTAACGAGATAAAGGCCGTTAGCAAGTTATAATGGCAGGAGGATCTCGTGAAAAGTCGGCGGTGGCCCCACACCGTCTCCGCCGGTGGCTCCGTGTCACGGCGCTGGCAGCCCCGTGCCGTGGGAGCAGCGATGCTGCTCACACCCCGGGACGACGTCGCAGCTCAGCATCTGCAGGCAGCTCTCCGCGAACCGCTTCCTGCTTCCTTCCTCTCCGCTTCCAGACGCGCGACCTGCCAGAAGGTCTCTGCTGGCCTTGCAAGATGCCTCCCGAGCTGTTAAGAGCTAAGAATATCGGTAGACCCTTAACTGAAACCCCGCGTCGTGGGGGCAGGCGGGGAGAAATCCCCTTGTCGGGGAGCGTTTCGTGAACCGTTTCCTGTGCCGGCTGCGGTTCATGGTTTCTAACAAGGCTGCAGCGGGAAACAAAGGTGGAGGATTCAGTTTGGGGTGCCGGGAGATTGATTCGATGATCACGGTGGTGCTTCTCCGTTCTTGGGCTTGTAATCAAATCACCGCAAGACCCTGAGCATCTCTGTCCTCGTGGGGCAAAGTTTCCCCTCCCGGAGCTGCTCGCAGGTGGGACGCGGCGAAGAAACAAAGAGGAGCGTTGGGAGAGGGCTGTGGGTTTAACACGCACTCGTGGTAAACGGAGCGGAGCGGGAGAGCTGGGTTGGCTCTTGCCGGTCTCATACCCTTGGCCGCTTGTTTAAAAACAAAATAACCCTCTTTAAGCAAAACTAAAAGTCAAAGGGAGGAAGTAGGTGTTTGGGTCTGCGGCGAGAACTTGAACTTGGCTGCGGTTGTTGTTTAGATGGGAGCGTTTGCGGCAAAACCAGGATGTTTTGAGATACCGGGGAGATTTCAGGGGTTACCTGTTCCCTCCCTCTGCTTCCAAGCAAGTCCACGGTACCTAAACCAACCTGAACTCGGCTGCTCCAGGCTCTGATGAAGACTCCACCGTCGCCCTCGGCACCCGTGCTGCCGTCACCAGCCCTCACCCTTAGAAAGCCGACGGGGTCTTTGGTATTTTTAGTATCTAAATCCATTACTGTTCATTTTCCCCACAATAAGCAAAGGCGACAGTTCGTGCTCTTCTGTAGACCCAGATCTTTCAATCTCCCCTTTTTGGCCATGATTTTTAGACCCTCGATCATCGTGATTTTTAGACCCTCGATCGATTTTTTTTAGACCTTCGATCTCCCTCCCCGATATGTCTGAACCCTCCCTGAAGTGCCGTGCTCAACGTCGGACACGTCCCGGCTGCAGTGCTGCGGAGAGCGGGAGGGTTATCTCGGCCCTGGCCCATCCCAGGACGGGCTGTGACGTAGCGGGGGTTGCAACATTCACTCTGGTTCGGTTTTGAACAGCTTAAAAGTCTGAAAACCTTTTTTTTTTTTTTTTAATTTTTTTTCCTCCCCACCCTTTTCTATGAGACCACTGGCTCCCGAGCGATCCCCACTGGAGTTGGCGGCTTCTCCAGGGAGGTCCCTGTGCTCAGCGGTGGCTTTCCCCGCATGTTGTGACGGGCGAAGGTGTGCCCCGCTGCTGCGACCGCCTCCTTAAAGCCTGGCTTGGCTCGTTAGCGAGGCTGTTTGTGTATCTCCTGGCTCCGAACCTATTGGCAGCCTCCTCGGAGAACACGTGGCGCTTCTTGGCAGGCGTTGGGAAGTGTTAGGCAATTGCGTCCTCCTCAAAACGGCTCGCAGCTCTCCTTCCTCGTAGCCTGCCTCACCTTGCTCTGTGCCCCAGACTGCTCTTGCAGGGTTGGCACCGTCATCCTCCATTCTTCTTCTCCCCTTTTTTTTTCCCGGATTTAAGTCCCCGTGGTCTCTCTAACTGTCCCAAACTGTGAGGTCTTCTGCTAGACCTGGCTTTCTCCTCTCGATCTGCTCCTGTGCAGCAAGAGTGATGTTTCGCCACGTCTAGGAAGAGGAGCAAATGTTCATTTGCTGGTTGGCCTTCCACCCCATGCAGAGCCAGAGAAGACACAGGGTCTGTCCTTCCTCCTGGAGCACATCTGATGTAGCACAGGTTTTTAGGAGGAGGAGAGGGTCGGTTGAATGGCGTGAGCTTAGGGAATGGTTCTCCAGTTCTTCCATCTGCTGCTTGCTCGTGTTGAGCCCCTAGATGAGGACTCGGAAGTGGGGCTTGCCCCTACCGTGCCCAAGGTCCTGCCTTAGCTGAAGAGTGTCTTCTCCCTCTCTAGAGCATAGTTTTCAGAAAGAAAGGAACATTCTTAGAATCTCCAGTGCTGGAAGAGACCCGTGAGGATCATCAAGCCCAACTCCTGACTCCACCCAGGGCAAGCTAAAAGTTAAACCCTACATCTAAGAGCTTTCTCCATACTCTTCTTGAACACCCAACAGGCTTGGGGCCATGACCTCATCCCTGGGGAGCTTGTTCCAGTGCTTGACCACCCTTGCCATGAAGAACTCTTTCCTAAAGGCCACTCTGAACTTCCCCCTGATGCAACTTTAAGCCATTCCCTATCACCAGACACCTGAGAGAAGAGAGCAGCACCTCCCTCTGCGTTCCCCATCACAAGGAAGTTGTAGACAGCGATGAGGTGGCCCCTCAGCCTCCTCTTGTCCAGGCTGACCAACCCCGGTATCCTCAGCTGCTCCTCACAACTCACGCCCTCTACTCCTTCCACCATCTCTGTTGCCCTCCTTTGGACACGTTCCAGTATTTTTTACGTCCTCCTTAGATTGTGGAGCCCCAAAGTGCCCACAGGACTCAAGGTGAGGTCACACCAAGACATGGGACAACCACGTCTTTCAACGAGTTCGCTATACTGTCCCAGGATATGGGTGGCCCTTTTGGCCGTGAGGGGACACGGTTGACTCCCGTTGAGCTTCCCATCAACCAAAGCCCCCAGATCCCTCTCTGCAGGGCTGCGCTCCAGGACACGTGGAGAACAGAGAGCTCCTTCCAGTGGACGACGAGTGAAAAAGGGACAGGCTCTGAGTGTCAAGGGCTCCAAAATTGATTTTAGGGGTGTCCAGGGGGAACCCTGGTGTGGTCTTCTCAGAGATACAAGTGGGCAGAGACCCCCTAGCCGCTTCGATTCCTCCCCCCGCCTCTTTTTATCCAGGGTGTGCGAGCCAGCGTGGCCAGGGCCAGGAGGAGCTTGTGACTTTGTGGTGCCTGGGATGGGGACAACCACAGCCTGAGCCTCAGCAAGAGGCTGTGGAGAGGCTGGAGGAGATCAGAAGGGGAAGGCTCTTCCGCCAGCACAACTAGGGCTGGAAGAGGACGTTTATTGTAGATTTTACGGGTTTTTTGAGCCTCATTTCTGCCTCGACGCTTTGACTTGAGAGCGAAGACCTCGGCGCAGCTCGGCAGCGGCTCCGATTTCCATCCTGACCTTTGCTTCCTCTGCTTAATTGTGGTTGCCCTCCGTGAAGGAATTGAGACGCTTTGTGGACGTGGCCTTTTGTCCTCCCTTCCGTTGAGGAGCACGCCCGCGTGTCCCGTGGTGGCTGTGTTAGTAGCGGATGAATGGAGGTTAGAAAAACCTTCTGGAGGTCCATACCTGACCCCGGCTGCCAGCAAGGCCAACTTCAAAGCCAGGTTAGGTTGCTCAGGGCCGTGTCCCGTTGAGTTTGGAGAGGGTTGGAGGTGCCACCACCTCTCTCCCGGGTTAACGTGCCCTGAGGACCCTCCTCACGTTACGGTTCTCAGGTCACGCTCTCCTTTTATGTCGGCCTTTCTGATTTTCCTCCCTGCGTGCTCGTTCTGCGCTCACCCGCAGCCTGACCTACTTTCCACCGTCTTTGATTCCTTTCTCGAGTTCCAGGTTATTGAAAAGCTCGCGTTGGCCGCCTCCTTCCCTTCCCTCCTTCCCCTGCACGGGGATAACGTGGGCCGTTGCCCTTGATATTGTCTCTTCTCCTGGTCTCTGAAGATTTCTGATGGGAGGCAGCACCGCAGGGAGGCCGGACGTCGGTTTTTAGCCTGAATTTGAGCTCCGTTTTCACCACTGCTGATCTATGGCCACAGGAGACGGTGTGAAATCTCTCAGCCAGGTCTTCCAGCGCAGGAATTGTGGAGTGGGGATCCCTGGGGGCAGCACTCGAAGGCAGATGGTTGCAATAACCTATTTCAGTCTCGGCAGCCAAGGATAGAAATTGTCCCTTTCCCTTTCCTAATGTTTTTGGGAGACCTTGGTTTGTAACTGCTGGAGAAGGGGATGTTGCGGCGGGGGGGAGCCCTGAGTTGGGATGACCCAGGGATACTCAGGGGTACTGCAACCGTGTCGGGTTCAAAACCAGCCTCGCGGCCACCTCCGCATCCCAGCAGGATATCAGCGGAGAAAGGAACAGCATCTACTTCTTGTATTTCTCCTCTCCCCGTTAAATTTCAGTGAGCTCCTGCGCCTGCCACAGCGATTCCTCACGACCTCCTAGTCCCGCTGTTGGTTTTTCTCCAGCTCCTTTAAGCCAAGGAGAGGTTTTATGCCCTACCACCCCGGCAGAGAAAGAAGAGAGGAACTTTAGGCACAGTTCGTTAGCAGCCTGTCCTCCTCGGCAGAGCCAGCGAGGGGAAGCACCATGTTTAAAATGATTTGATGGCTCAGAAGCGCGACAGAGAGCTGGCAAAACCCCCTTGGCAAGGATTCGGCTCACGCAGAGCTCTGGACGCTGTAGGCTGGCTAGCGAAGACAGATGCTTTCATCCTCACCCCAGACGGAGCCCGTTAGCAAGCTAGCGATCAGGCAGTCCTGCCTGTCCTGGCATTTCCCCTACCCCTTGTTGCCTTCGCTGGATCTTCTTCAGGAAGATTTGGCTCAAATTTGGGGCATCGTTTTCGCAGACCGCACCTGAGCTCTGCAGCTCGAAAGCGGCACTGCCTGCTCCGTGGATCATCCCTTGAATCGGGGATAAAGCAGCAGGTCGTCCGACCGGAGCCTTTTTCCAGGTGCGACGGGGTTGTCGGCCGCTCCGAGGGGCTTTTCTCTCCCATCTTCTAAGCGTGGTTTGTTGACAGTTAGCGCGAGGATGTTTTACGGGTGTTTGAGGACTCGCGAATCTCTGCGCTCCCCTGCAGATGTGAGCGTGTGTCACCTCAGCACCCGAAAGCTGCCAGGATGAGACCCTCCGTGTTGTCACTGCACGGAGACCAGAGCCCCTGGGGACCTCTGGTTACTGCTGCGGGCTTTGAAACTCCCTAAAAATGTCACGATTTGGCCCATTGTGGCTTCTTTAACCTCACAGAAACTGGTGGTAGATGAATTAACCACCTACCACCCCTTTTTAAGCTGTCTTGCGATGTAAAAGTAGGAATTTGAACCTCCAAAGCTTCCCCCCGCTGCAAAATGAAGCGTCCAGTGTGGGTCTGGTTCTGTTTTAGCTGTGGCTCTTGCGGGCTGTCTCTTCTTCCCCCGCTGCCCCTTCTTGGTTCGGTTTTGTTTATGCACTCTGGGAACAGCAGGCAGGTTTGCCATCGCACGGGGGTTTTCCTGGTGTAATTACGGACCGAATCGGCCGGCTTTGAACGCGTGTTTTCAACTCGTAAGCCCAGAAACTGTACGGAAACGCTTGTGGCCATGTCAGGACTCTGCTTGTCCCTCCCCGGGGAGGTGAGGAGGAGGATGGGGCTGCGCAGAACCTGTCCAAGGTAACAATTACACGCTTCGTCTTTCTATAATTCTATTTTGGGCTCCGTAAGTAACTTTTATTTACCCGTAAGTTCCTTCGGTTAGAGCCAGCTGCTTCATCCTGATGTGCCAGGAGTGGTTGGGGATGGTTCTGGCAGGGATCGGTCGTCTCCGCTCGCCGCTGAGGTTAACGGTCTGTGCTTGTTGCGCTTGTTACGGTTGCTTTGCGATCCAGGTGGATTTTGTTTCCCAATCTGGGTGGATTTTGGTTTCCTCCACACGTTTCCACCGCGTTCCCTTCTCCTCTTCCTCGCGCCGCGCTCTGGCAGCATTTCCCTTTTCCGACAGGACTCGTCGTTGCCGCTCTTCGCCTCGGGCAGCGTGTGGCCGCGTCTCCCTTCGCAGGGCTCGCTCTCTCCCAACACCTGCTGTAATTTTGGAATAGCTCTAGCTGAAAACCCGGAATTCTCAGCTGGTTCCGGTAGCGCTCGTCAGTCCGTTTAGGAGCGGGGCTTGCGGGGAGACTTTGCTGCCGTTGCCTCTGTCCCCTTGGGTCTGAATCCGTGCTCGGGCGTTATTTGTAACCCCTGCTTTGAGGAGGGGTGGCAGTGCCATAGGAGACGGCTGCTGTCCCCGTACCCCTCCTCCGGGCAGTGAATCGCTTCTCTTTTGCTTTTTATTGGAGTGGTTTGAATAGAAACGCGCTCCCTGTGGCACCCGGGGCTGGGGCAGAGGCCGGGGTGGGGGGGGGCGGACAGAGAAGGCCTTGGGTGGCCTTTTTTATCTCCGTAGGTGTCCGGGTGGTTCCGTCCTCTGGGTACGGGGCTGGGCTGGAGCCAGCCCTGGATGAGTGGTGGTGGGATGGGGAGAGCCCCGGTAGGTGAGGGGGAGGTCGAGTCACGGGCTGGGGGGCTGGGCCGGCCCCATGGCGGGGCCTGTGGGGCTGGGCCGGCCCCATGGCGGGGCCTGTGGGGCTGGGCCAGAGGGTTGAGGGGAATCATGGAGGGACACGGGCCTGGAGCCTAGACCTGTGGCCCAGGCCCAGGCCCAGGCCCGGGCCCGGGGGCAGCCAGGCCCTGTGGCGGCCTGGGGGGGCTGGGCCGGAGGGTTGAGGGGAATCATGGAGGGACACGGGCCCGGAGCCCAGACCTGTGGCCCAGGCCCGGGGGCAGCCAGGCCCCATGGGGGCCTGTGGGTCCAGGGGAGCCTCATGAGGCTTGGCAAGAGCTGAGCCCCGGGGTCCTGGGCACGTCGGTGCTGGGGCCGAGCTGGGCCTGGCCTGGGGCCTTGCCTGGTACCCGCAGCCCGGGCCCGGGCCTCGCACCCCGCCATGGAGCGCCCCCTCCCCTCCCCGCCCCACCGCTCGATCGCTCGGCGCTCCCCCCGCCTCCCTGTCGCCACCTCCCGCGCGCCTCTGCCGGCCGGGGCGCCGATTACTCGGCGCTCGGCCTCCCGCCCCGGGGACCGGCTCCCCCCCCTCCGCCCCCCCCCCCCCGCCCCCCCCCCCGCCCCGTTTGAGCTCCGTTCCCCTGCTCGGCGCTCGACCTCTCCGCCTGGCGGGCGGGCGCGCGCGGCTCGGCGCTCGGCCTGGCGGCCTGGCGGCCGCCCCGCATGTGCCGGAGCCAAGATGGCGGCCTCCACCTCCTCGCAGCCCAAAGTGACAAAAGCGGCGGCGGCGCCGCGACCCCGGGACCGGGACCGGGGTGGGGACGGCGAACCCGAGCCCGAGGCGGCGCCCGAGCCGGGTGAGCCCCCCTTCTCCTCCGCCGACCCCGCCCCGCCGCGCCCGGGCCCACCCGCGGCCCCCACCCCATCCCCCCCACCCCCCCCCCTCCGCTTCCCCCGCCGCAGCGTCGGGCCCGGCCCGGGGCCGCCGCCGGTTCCGGGCCCGGCCCTGACGTGGAAGGGACGAGAGCGGGGGGGGAAGGCCCGGCGAGGGCCGCTGTCGCCGAGCCGCCGCCCTCCTTTGTCCGTACCCCGGCCTCGCTTTGTCCCTCACGGGGGCCCCGCCATCCCCTCGGCGGGGCCCACCGGGCCCGGCCTGTCCGATCGCAACGGGCCGAGCCCGGTTCCTGTCACCGCTGGGACCGGGGGGGGGGGGTGTGAGGGGGAGGGGGGAAGTGTTTCTCCTCCTCCTCGCCCCCCCCCCCCCGGGGGGGGACGACGACCCGGGGGTGGGGGGGATGCAAATCCCGGCCGGGCCCTGGCACCGCCGCGGGGTGGGAAGCGCTGCCCGGTGAGCCCGAGACAGCCCCCAACCCGCCCCCGGGCCCGGGCGGGGCTGCCAACGGCCGTGTCCCCCCCCCCCCCCCCCCCCGCAGGGAGGTGCCACCTTCCCTGTCCCCTCCCTGGCAGGGAGCTGCCACCATCCCTGTCCCCCCCTGCAGGGAGCTGCCACCATCCCTGTCCCCCCCCTGCAGGGAGCTGCCACCATCCCTGTCCCCTCCTGCAGGGAGGTGCCACCTTCCCCGTCCTCCCCCCTGCAGGGAGCTGCCACCTTTGTGTCCCCCCTTGACAGCAGGGAGCTGCCACCATCCCTGTCCCCTGCCTGGCAGGGGGCTGCCACTTTCCCCGTCCTCCCCCCAGGGAGCTGCCACCTTCGTGTCCCCCCTTGACAGCAGGGAGCTGCCACCGTCCCCGTCATCCCACCCCGGCAGGGAGCTGCCACCGTCCCCGTCATCCCACCCCGGCAGGGAGCTGCCACCGTCCCCGTCGTCCCCCACAGGGAGCTGCCTCCATCCATCCCGCCGCAGAGAGATGCCACCTTTATGGCTCTGTCACCCCCCACCCCGGGGAGCTGCCACCTTCGTGTGTGTCCCCACGCGCACAGAGAGCTGCCGCCGTCCCCTGTGAAGGAACTGCCACCGTTTTCCCTCTCCACAGGGAGCTGCCGCTGTCTTCTGCAGGGAGATGCCACCATCCTCCCCCCGCCACTGTCCCCAAGCACCCCCAAATCCCGCTGGCAGGTCACCACCGTCCCGGCGGCGCGTCACCTGCCGCCGGGACGGGTGTCCCCCTCTACAAGCACCCGTGCAGAGCCCTGTTCTCCGCGGCGACGGCGTCGCTTCTCCCTCTTGAGCTCTTTAGAGCGGCTTAAACCTTCGCCTAACGAAGCCCTCTCCTCACCGCCGCCTCCCTGGGCCGTGTTATCCGCCCTCGGGGGCTAACGATCTCTTTCTCTTGGCAGTCCTGGCTCCGGAAGAGGAAGAACTGGTGGCCATGGAGGTGGGTTCACCCCCTCTCCCGAAAAAAAGTGCTCCCGCCGGGCAGCTGGATCAACCCCCCACCAGGATAGGGACCAAACTGTCTCCTGAGCCGCCCGGGAGCAAACCAGAGCCTCAGGACTCCAAAAGTGAGTATTTTGCCCGGCTTCTCGTCGTCTCCGACAGCCGAGCGCTGGGTTTCTGCTGCGAGGAGAGAGCGGGGAGCCCGGCAGGCGTTTGTTTAACCCGATCCGGGAGGATTTTCAGGTCTTTTTGCTTAATTAATTCTCTAATTAAAGAGGGCGGCCATGTTGTACTCCGGTGTCGCTGGTTTACGTTGCTTTTCTTTCCCTGGCGCCAGCGGCTTTCCAAAGCTCGCTGGGACCGACGTGCACTTCCTGTCCTCCTTAAAGTACCTCAATCAGTCCTTCCTCTCCTAATTAACGACGTTCCCCTAAAACAATAGCTTTGAGATCCTTCTCCCTCGCTGGCTGGGCTTCGGAGCCTGCCTGCAGCTCACGGAACTGTGAGCGAAGCTTTCAAAAACACTCTGGAAAACATCCTCGAGCGGGAAAACCGGCCTCCTTCCACCCCACAGCAGCCATCCTTGTCCTCCCACAGCTCTTCTCGCTCTTCCCCGCTTTATTCCTGCCCGCACGGGGAGGCGTGGAGCGTCCGAACGTTCAAAATTAGGGTCAGGGGTGGTAAAAATCCCCCGTGGGGGGGGAGAAACAGCGTGGCTGGATGCTGCTCCTTGTGCCTCCTGTCGTGGCCGTGCCCTGATTTTCTTTTTTCTCTTCTCTTTTTTTTTTTCTTTCTCTTTTTAGCCCAGAACCTTACGACGTGCGAAGTGTGCGGTGCCTGCTTCGAAACCCGCAAAGGTTTATCCAGCCATGCCCGTTCTCACCTACGGCAACTCGGCGTAGCCGAATCGGAGAGCAGCGGGGCTCCCATCGATTTGCTTTACGAACTGATGAAACAAAAAGGCAAACCCGATGGCAGCCCCCTGTCTCCCACCCTTGGCAAAAAATCCGGTTCCCCCAAAGACGCCACCGCCGGTTCCCCTCGACCCACGCTCCTGGCGCTCGGCAAGGCCGGCGATCGCCTGTCGGATGGTCCCGTTAATAAAGCTATCAAATCCCCTCCCGGCTTCTCAAAAAACCTCTCGCAACCGGGATCCCCCATCCTTAAGAAGGTGCCGCCTGCTCTTTCGGGCTCCCCGTCTCCGAAAAACCCTGAGGAGAAGAGCTCCAAGCTCTCGCTGAGCCCTCTGCAGAGCTCCCCAAAAGCGCAGTGGCCGCAGGCGGATGAGGAAGGACCCCTCAATTTAAGTGAGTTTGTTGGTTTTATTTTTTTGGGGGTGTTTCCCGTTCGGCTGAGGGCAGGGGAAATCCCCGGCTTCTCCCGTCCTGCTCCTGCCAAGCCGGGCATCCCTGGGCGGCTGGGAGGGCGCAGAGCTCGGTGGAGGAGCCGGCGTTTGGCAGCGGCCGTGCTGGGGAGATAACGTGCCGCTCGGTCACGACTATCGGAGGGGACGATCTTCCCTGACTGGGCAAATCCCGTCGGGATTTCAGGAAAACCGCTGGCTCTCTGCCCTCCAAGCTCTTTAAATCTCTCTTCCCCGCTTCTCTCCCCTCTTTCGGCTCCTCTGGGCCGCGGTTCGGCTGGCGTGGAGCACCCTCCCGCGCCGCGGCTCGATCCGGCACAGCCATCTCCCCTCTCCCCGACGGAGCACGGTGGATTTGGCCAGCGTCAGCCCGTTCCCTGCTACCGTTTCCGGCGTCGGATGCGCTCGGAGAGGCGCTGCCACGGCTCTTGGGACCGCAGCCGCGGTGCTGCCGTGTCCCTCTTCGTCCCCAAGCTCCGTCGGTGACTTATTCCGACACCTTGGGACCAAAATGGTTTTCGGGGCAGTGACTGGCCCTGGCCGCCTTCTCCCAAAGCGCCGCGTCTTGCCGGGAACGTCTTCATCGACAGCTCAAAGAGCTGTTTGCTGCCTCTGGCTCGTTAGTTCTTCGTCCTCATTACCAGGCTTGCCCAGTGAGTCCGTCCCACCGCTGGCAGCGCCGACAGGCGCTTCATCTTCCCCGGTGGGAATCGCGGCGTTTTTGGGGTCGTTTCCTGCGATAAAGCGGAAGACGGTGTCCTAGCGTTCCTTCGTTGCAGGAGCGGCTTTAAGACCTGATATCGCTCAAAATCCCCGTGGCCGGGGATTTCCTAACCCTGCCAGGTTTCTTGGAGCCTTAGGGCTATAAAATCGCTCCATCCCGGCTACCGTCTCGCTTTTCCCAAGCTAAAAAGCTCCGGCGTGGCAGAGCCGGACGCCGGCCGGACTCTGTAGCTGGAGGATGCGCCCGTGGGTTTGCCGGAGCAGAGAGGCTCTCCGGGGGTGCCGCTCCTCCGCCGGTGACAGAAGATGCGGAGTTTGGCCCCGGCTCGTCCTCGCAGCCCTTTAAAGACTTGGAACGGCAACAGAAAAGCGCTTTATGCCTGTCTCGTAGCCAGCGCCGTAATTCCTCTTCGTTTGGGCTGCCTGCTAACGAAGCCGTAGCAGCAGATGATCTCTTGGCTGGCCGCTCAGCTTGGCGTCAGCCGAGTCCCCGGCAGGCTGCAGCGCCTGACAGATCCCAAGCCGCCGCACAAGGAATCACCCGATCTCGTTCCTCCTTCCCTTTCGCCGGCCAAGAAACCGAAGCCGCGGCCGTGCCGGCTGTCGGCCGGGGCCGGTCTGCGCGGTGAGCGGGGTTTCGGCTGCCGCGACGCCTCCGCTCCCTCTCCGTAGGTCCCTTCCCGGCATCGCTTCGGCGGCGCCCGAAATCCCAATGCAGGTTAGAAATTACGGTCCCGGCCTCCCCGGTGAGCTCTTTCCACCAGCGGGGACGGCTGCACCGTGCCCGGGAGCGGCTGGAGACGTCCTGCCTGCGCCGATCTCCCCTCCTGAAATGATCCTGCTCGAGTCTCCCTTGCCGGGCGGGTTCAAGCCGCTGGCGTGGTTTTGCCCCACGTCCAGGCAGGATCCGCCTCAGTTTCCCCATCCCGACGCGGTGCCGATGGTTTCTCCCTTCCCCTCCGCAGCCGGAGGGCGGACGAGGACCGGTGAAGTTGCGTTTCTCCTCCAGGATATCGCGTGGCTCTTGGTTTGGGGGGTAAAACCTCCTCCCGCTTCGTCTTCCTCCTCCTCATCATCAATGTGCCGGGAATCGGCGCTTCCCAGAGGCAGGAGATGGCCCCGCTCGAGGGCTGAGCATCCAGCACCGGGATTAACGGGGATGCGCTCGGTTTAGGCACACGGTGTTTGTCCTGGTGCCACCGGCACCGCCGTGTCCGGCAGCGTGTCTTCATCCAGAGCCCTTCCTCCTCCTCACGGCGGCTGGGCTCGGACGGTGCGACGCTGAGCGAGTCTCGCCGCTTCCCGGGGACGCGAGCGGGGAAGGGACACCAGCGTCCGCGTTATCCCGGTGCTCCGGATCGCGGCTCTGCCGTCGGCCCCACCGGGAAGCCCCCCAGCTCCCCGCAGCCCTCGGCCGTTGCGTTTTCCTGGGGTACCCCCCGTGCGTTCGAGCCCGCTTCCAATTTCGGACAGGGATCGGTTTTGCCACCGTGAGCTGCGTCCGTCTGTCCGTTGAGCGACGCCAGTCTTTCTTCTCTCTCTCTCTCTCTTCCCAGCCTCGGGGTCGGAGCCGGTGCGAGACATCCGGTGCGAGTTTTGCGGCGAATACTTCGAGAACCGCAAAGGTTTGTCGAGCCACGCTCGATCCCACCTCCGACAAATGGGGGTGACCGAGTGGTACGTCAACGGCTCGCCCATCGACACGCTACGGGAGATCCTCAAACGGAGAACCCAACCGCGGAGCAGCGCCTCGAATCCCGCCGGTCCCGGGCAAAAAGCCATGGCCAAGACCTTCTTGGGCAGCATGGGATCCTTGGAGCCGCGCGGTCCTGGAGAGATTCACATCCCCACGCTCACCAAGAAGGTCCAGCAACCCGGCAGCCCCATGGGGCAATCTCCTACCTCGTCCCCACCTCCCACCGCCCGGAAGATGTTTCCAGGCCTTTCTCCTCCCTCCTTGCAGAAGAAACTCAAACAAGATCAACTGAGGGTGGAAATCAAGCGGGAGATGATGTCGGGAGGACTCCACGGAGAACCTCACCCGTCTGACCGAGCCTGGTCGCCGCGGGAGGAGATGTCCCCCTTGAACCTCTGTAAGTGCGCGGCTGTCGCCTTCCCCGCTCCGTCTGCGGGGCCGAGTGGGACCGTGCTCCCTCGGGGACGGGGACGCGGGGGTCCCTCTCGCTCTGGGAGGGGCTGAGGGCTCTTCCCGGTGCTTTGGGGGAGCCCACGTCATCTTCCGTGGGCCGCGGTGTTGGGGGACCCCTCGCCGCGGCTGGGGAGGAGCGGAGAGGGGACCCCCCAGTCCTTCTCCCCCCTGACCCCCGCGTCTCTCCTCGCAGCCTCCCGAGCCGACCCGGTGCGAGACATCCGCTGCGAGTTTTGCGGCGAATATTTCGAAAACCGCAAAGGTTTGTCGAGCCACGCTCGATCCCACCTCCGACAAATGGGGGTGACCGAGTGGTCGGTCAACGGTTCGCCCATCGACACGCTACGGGAGATCCTCAAGAAGAAATCCAAACCCTGCGTTATCAAGAAGGAACCGCACACCTCCAGCATCGAACCCCCTAAATCTATCGGGGAGGAAGGGACGGACCCCAAGTCCCCCGGAAAAATCCTGCAGGGCATGGCCCTGCCTCCCCTGGGTGGGCGGACGGGGAAACCCGGCCCCGGCAGTTCCACCTTGAACCGGGAGATCTCCTTGTCGCCTCTCGCCAGCAAACCCCAGGGCGGTTTCCTGACGCCGTTGTCTGCCAAACGGCCGTTACAGGACGATCGGTTGGGTCCTCACGCCGAAGTCAAGCACAAGGCGTACATCCAGACCGAGCTGCCCTTCAAAACCAAGTCCGTGCACGACAAACCTGCGCACACGTGTAAGTGGGGGATGCGGGACGGGGGGGGGGGGAGAGAAACGCGGTGTTACCCCCCCCCCGGGATGTCATTTACGCCGCGGGGTGGGCACGGGGAATCCCCCGGCCTCATGCCGGGGAGGGTTTTTGGCTCACGGGGCTGCAGAGCAGGGAGAGGGGAGCGAAGATTTGGGGTCGTCGCTGCTCCTGCTCCAACCCGTGGAGCCTTCCCCGTCGTCCCAGACCCCCAGCGGGGCCGGGGGACGCTTCGGGAGCGGGGAAACACGGGGAATTGCAATCCCCCCGAGGACCTGCCTCGGCGCAGAGCCAGGGAGGCACCGGTTTTGGGGGGGGGAACCGGCCCCGTGCCGCGTCCCGGCCTCGGCCCGCTCACCCCTCGTGCGTTCCCCCCTCAGCCAGCGAAGCCTGCTGCGAGCTGTGCGGCCTCTACTTCGAAAACCGCAAAGCCTTGGCCAGCCACGCGCGGGCGCATCTCCGGCAATTCGGCGTCACCGAATGGTGCGTTAACGGTTCGCCTATCGAGACCCTCAGCGAATGGATCCGACATCGACCCCAAAAAGCCGGCGCTTACCGTAGCTACATCCAAGGCGGACGACCCTTCACTAAGAAATTCCGTAACTCTTCCCACGCCCGGGATCACGACGGCGGCGGCGGCGCGCGACGGATGCCGCTCAGCCTTCAAGCCGGCGGCGTGACCCTTCTGAGCAAAGGATTGACGGGAGATTTGGCTCACGGCGATGCCGGAAAAATCCTGGATGGGGGAAGCAGCGGTGAGCGGCCCATGATCACTTCCCCCCTCTCGTTGGTGAAGGTGGAGGAACATCAACGCTCGAACATCAACAGTGAGTTGGGGAGAAGCCGGCCAGGAGAGGGCAGAGGGGGTCTCCAGCACCGGCAGAGCGCCGGGAAAAACCCTGCCCTGTCCCCTCTGCCCGTTCCCGGCAGCGCCGGGGGGGGGTTCTTTAGCCGAGACCCCCCCTTTTCCTCCTCCTCCTCCTCTTCCTCACCAGTTCCCCGTGACGAGCGGGGGCCGCTCCCTGAAAGCAGGGAGGACGTGCCGTGCCGGCGGTGCCACGCCGCCGCTTTCGGCGCCGCGTGAAGCCGTTTGTGCCCCCCTCCCCGATCTAAACCCCCCCCTCCCCCCTCCGTTTCTCCTATCCCAGAGTTCGAGCGGAGGCAGGCGAGACCCCTGGACGCCCCCCTCCACCGGGAAGAGGAAGGGGCCGAATTCCAACAGAAAATGGAGGAGACGCGGCAGCCGCCGCCGCGGATGAGGCCGGTGCCTTCCCTGGTCCCTCGCCCGCCGCAAACCTCCTTGGTGAAGTTCGTGGGGAACATCTACACCCTCAAATGCAGGTGGGTGACCTCGGGAAAAGGGGGGGGGGTTCGTCCCGTATCCGTAGGGATCCCCTTTTCCCGGCTGGAAGCGCTGCCTTTCCCTGCTCCGTGGCGTGGATCCCTTTTTTTGGGGGTCGTCCCCCGTCCCTCCCCCCCCAAACCCGCGATTCCCGAGCTGATGCCGTGTCCTCCGTAGGTTCTGCGAGGTGGAATTCCAAGGTCCCCTCTCCATCCAGGAGGAATGGGTACGGCACCTCCAGCGACACATCCTGGAAATGAATTTCTCCAAAGCGGATCCTTTACGGGGCGAAGATCCCCCCCCACCCGAACCCCCCACCCTCGCCGAGGCTCAGTAACGGGAGCCCAAATCCCTGGCTCTCACCGTGACGGAGCCGGCACGGGGAAGCGACCGTGGATGTCGCCGGAACATCCTCACCTCCTCTTCCCGCATCCATAATTCCTTTTTTTTTTTTTATTTTTATTTTTATTTTTTTGTTTTTGGGAAGGGGGGGGATCGATCGCTGCCTTCACCCCTCCGGAGCTTCCCCCCGGTCCCGTCCAGGGGCTGAGCTGGGGAGGGGACGCGATCCCGGCCACAAGCACTACATGGATCAAGACAACCCTCGGCGATCCCACGGGAGACACGCGGCAACCGGGATCCGGCACCGGATCGGGGAGGGAACGACTCGATGCCGGTCCCGGCACGGGGGGTGGGTGGGGAGGGGGGGTGGGGAAATTTCCCCCCCCCCCCCTCGTTTCCCAAAATCCGTTTTTTTTTAACCCAAAGAACAAACGGTGCCGCCTTTACCGGTGGCGATTCGGGATGGAGCCGGGCCGGAGAGGAATTTCGGGGAGCAGCCGCGTTCCCGGAAAACGCTGTGGATTTTGTATATGACCCTTAGAGCTAATGTATATTCGATTTGGTTTTTTTTTTTCCTCCCCCCCCATAGGCGACGATGAAATTTAGTCTCGCGTAGATGTCGGAATCCCTCGGTTCCGGGGTTGCATGTTGCCCAAAATCCCCTTTTCCCACACCAAAAAAAGCCGGATTCACCGCTTCCCCCCCCCCCCCCCCCCCCCCCTTCACTCCGCCGTATCCCATTTAATTTCACCGGAGAGGAGCGGCGAGTGAGCTCAAACCCACCGGAGAAAATAAACTCCAGTGGGAGCTGGGAAATCCCCAGGGAATTCCCGGCATTCCCATCCGGCATCGGCCGCGGCGGCGGCGGTGCCGGGAGGATTCGGCTCGGCCGCTCCCCCCCAGTTTCACCGTTGCTTTGTAATTTCTTTATTTTTCCCCGGTTTTCCCTCGTCTAGCTCCATAGACCTTCCGACTTTTTTAAACTCTAGATTTGTGTAGAAATAAGGAATATTCATTTTTATTTGGAAATCCCAAAACTTCCGAATTTCGGAAGGAATTTTAACGGATAAATATTTTTCTTTTTTTTTTTTCTTTTTTTTTTTTTTTTTTTTTTTTTATTTCCAATTTTTTTGGGGCATATTCTGGTGATTCTTGTACCCGGGAATATGGGACGATGGATTAAATTCTTCTGGAAATGAAGCCGGGGGGAGAGCGGAGTCTCTGGATACCCGGAATGTCGGGATGGGGGCGGGGCTGGGGACCCGGTTTTGGGGGGATTTGAGGGGGTTTTAGGGCTCCCCCAGGGAGGCTTAAAGGAAGGGGGGGGGGGGGGGGTCGGGATGTGACCTCGTGTCCTGGGATGTGGGGACACGGGGTCAGGACGGGGCCGTGTCCTAAAATTTGGGGACACCGGGGTCAGGATGAGGCCGTGTCCTAAAATTTGGGGACACTGGGGGTCAGGACGGGGCCGTGTCCTAAAATTTGGGGACAGTGGGGTCAGGATGAGGCCGTGTCCTAAAATTTGGGGACAGTGGGGTCAGGATGAGGCCGTGTCCTGAAATTTGGGGACACCGGGGTCAGGATGTGGCCTTGACCCCTCGGAAAAGGGGACACTGGGGGTCAGGATGGGGCCATGTCCTAAAATCTGGGGACACCGGTGTTAGGACGAGGCCGTGTCCTAAAGTTTGGGGACACCGGGGTCAGGATGAGGCCGTGTCCTAAAATTTGGGGACAGTGGGGTCAGGATGTGGCCTTGACCCCTGGGAAAAGGGGACACTGGGGGTCAGGACGGGGCTGTGTCCTAAAATTTGGGGACACCGGGGTCAGGATGAGTCCGTGTCCTAAAATTTGGGGACACCGGGGTCAGGATGAGGCCGTGTCCTAAAATTTGGGGACACTGGGGGTCAGGACGGGGCCGTGTCCTAAAATTTGGGGACACCGGGGTCAGGATGAGTCCGTGTCCTAAAATTTGGGGACACCGGGGTCAGGATGAGGCCGTGTCCTAAAATTTGGGGACACTGGGGGTCAGGACGGGGCCGTGTCCTAAAATTTGGGGACAGTGGGGTCAGGATGAGGCCGTGTCCTAAAATTTGGGGACACCGGGGTCAGGATGAGGCCGTGTCCTAAAATTTGGGGACACCGGGGTCAGGACGTGGCCTTGACCCCTGGGAAAAGGGGACAGTGGGGGTCAGGATGGGGCTGTGTCCTAAAATTTGGGGACACCGGGGTTAGGATGAGGCCATGTCCTAAAATTTGGGGACAGTGGGGTTAGGATGAGGCTGTGTCCGAAAATTTGGGGTCACCGGGGTCAGGATGGGGCCGTGTCCTAAAATTTGGGGACACCGGGGGTCAGGATGGGGCCGTGTCCTAAAATTTGGGGACACCGGGGTCAGAATGTGGCCTTGACCCCTGGGAAAAGGGGACACTGGGGGTCAGGACGGGGCAATGTCCTAAAATTTGGGGACAGTGGGGTCAGGATGAGGCCGTGTCCTAAAATTTGGGGACAGGGGGGTCAGGATGAGGCCGTGTCCTAAAATTTGGGGACACCGGGGTCAGGATGAGGCCGTGTCTTAAAATTTGGGGACACCGGGGTCAGGACGTGGCCTTGACCCCTGGGAAAAGGGGACACTGGGGTCAGGATGGGGCTGTGTCCTAAAATTTGGGGACACCGGGGTTAGGACGAGGCCGTGTCCTAAAATTTGGGGACACCGGGGTCAGGATGAGGCCGTGTCCGGGGATGTGGGGACACTGGGGTCAGGATGGGGCCGTGTCCTAGAATTTGGGGACACCGGGGGTCAGGACGTGGCCTTGACCCCAGGGAAAAGGGGACACCGGGGTCAGGATGTGGCCTCGTGTCCTGGGAAATGGGGACACGGGGGTGAGGATGTGGCCCTGTGCTGGGGAGAGGGGACACCGGGGTCAAGATGTGGCCTTGGGTCCTGGGATGTGGGGACACGGGGTCAGGATGTGGCCGTGTTCTGGGATGTGGGGACACCGGGGTCAGGACGTGGCCTTGACCCCTGGGACAAGGGGACACCGGGGGTCAGGATGTGGCCGTGTCCTAAAATATGGGGACACCGGGGGGTCAGGATGTGGCCGTGTCCTGGGAAAAGGGGACACCGGGGTCAGGACGTGGCCTTGGGTCCTGGGCAAAGGGGACACGGGGGGGTCAGGACGGGGCCGTGTCCTGGGACAAAGGTGACATCAGGACGTGGCCTTGACCCCTGGGACAAGGGGACCCGGGGTCAGGACGAGGCCGCCTCTCGCGGACGCTGGGACCCGCCGTGGCCGCGGCCGTGGCCCGGGGGCCGTGGGGGGCCGTGGCCCTGTGCTGGGCAGCGGGGACGCCGGGGCCGGGCTGCGACCGCGCCCGGGCCCCCGCCACGGGAGACGCGAGTGGGGCTGGCGGGGCGGAGCCTCCGCGGAGGCAGCCAATAGCAGCAGCGCCGCGGAGAGGAGGGGCGGGGCGAGGCGCGGCTCGGCCGCGGTTGGGGGCGGGGTTAGCGGCCCGAGGCGGCTCTGCCGCGTTATTGGCGCAGACAGGGTCAGCCCGCCCCCTACCTGATCAATCAGAGAAGAGAGCGGTGACGGTCACGCCTTCTCGCGAGGCGACAGCCGCGCCGACCAATCAGCGCTTGGCCTTGCGGGATCCATTGAGCGAGGAGCCCGCCGCGTTGCGATTGACACGTGCGTCCGCCAACCGCCGCGGGGGACGCCCTGTGGAACGCGAGGGAGGCAGTGAGCGACATCCGCCGGCCGCCAATGGGAGCCGCGGATCACGCGGGGAGGCTGGACCAATGGCGGCGGGGCGCGGGGGGCCGCCGACCAATGAGAGCGGGGAAGGCGGAGCGGCGCGGCCAATGGGGCGGGGAGGCGGGGCCCGCGCGCCGCCGTTACCGTCTCGCGCAGGAGGAGGCGGCCGCGGCGGCGGCGCCGCCATCATGAGCTACTCAGGTGAGGGGCGGCGGCGCAAGATGGCGGCGGGGGCGGCCCCGCGGGGGAGCCGGGAGGCGGCCGGGGCTGGCGGGGCCCCCGCCGGGCCTCGGGGGGTCGGCTGTGAGGCGGGGGGAGGCCGGAGCCTGTGGGCGCAGCGGCCGGGCTGGCCCCTGAGGGGCGATGGGCGCTGCCGCCGCCGCCCGGCCTCGTCCCGACCCCGTGTCAGCGGGGCCTCAGGGCCGGGAGGTGGCTCTGCCTCCGGCCCAGCGCCTCGGAGCCCCGCTGCGGCCTCGGCCCCTGCGGCTCCTACCCCCGGGACCCCGGCTCGGTGCTCCCCAGGCCGTGGGCAGGGGAGCTTCCAGCCCCGATGGGGGTGGCGGGGGAGACGGGAGCGAGCCAGCCTCTATTTCTGACAGAAAATTGGTTTATTTTAAGCATAACCGTGATCAAGCTTAATTAGGTTCCATCTGATTTCTGTCTGGCGGTGGCGGCTGACAGGAATTCCTCATCCTCACTCAGGTTACGGCTGTAACTCTGCTCCTCGCCTGATTTAGTGGCAATTTTGCCTTTCCTTCTTTTAATCTTGACGGGTTTTATTCCTTCGCTGGCTCCTGGAGCGGCGTCTCGGCTCACCTGTGGAGTACGGTGGGTGTAGGAAGCGATTTGTCGCTGTATTTGGTGTCGGCTGTTTCGGCTGGAAGCGGCTCAGACTGTAACGGGGGAAAGAAAATTAATAAATTGCCTTTCTTCTGTGAAGAGGAGTTTCTAATTATGGGGGAAATTGCAACAAGAACCTGCAAGGCAACATCGCTTTCCCATAGCGTGCACATAGATTGATACCAAGGGAAGCGGTGCGCATACCTACCCTGGCTAACGAGGCTGTAATTACTTTGAAAATTAACGTTGAGGTAATGGTTTCTCGACTGGGGAGCGCGGGATGTCGGTGTCCCGGCTGGGGCTCCTCTGGACCGCACCTTTCCATCCCGGTATCTCCATCTTCCACCTTCCTGCAAGGGCAAAGTGCAGCGATGCCGTCGAGATATGTTTTGCCTCAAAGGGCATCTGAATGTCAGTCCCGGGAGGCTGCAGGTTGGCGGACGATGGGATTAAAACTTCCCTGACATGTCCTGGTCCCCTCTTTTTAGGTGTTAATCGGAGCAGCGTTCGTTCCATGCGAGATCCCTCTCGCTTTCCCCAACGCTTCAACTCTGCTCCCAAAACACTCAGTTGTGGAAATCATTACCGGGAGTTCAGCTTGAAATTAAAACCTGTTTTTTGTGTTAAGACGAGCAAAGGATGTTGCTCTTGTGGGAATGTTTCATAGCCGGGGCGACCTTAAGGTCCGATTTCTTCGCTATTTGGTGCAAGACTCGTGGATTATTCGGGGCGTCACTCCGTTTTGACGCTGGGTAACGAGAATCTCTCTGGCCGCGAATGCCACGATAACGATACGCTCGTCTCTAATTGCTTTTTGCTCTTTTCTAGGTTATGGAGACTGGAACTCTGGGACGAACAGAGGCAAGTACAGTAAAAACTGGAGTAACGGTTTATTACCTTCCACTTCAGATCCGTTTCCTGAGCCTGAGGGAGACGCGCCAGGCTCGGTGACGAGCAACCACCGTCCCTGCCGTGGCACAGCCCCCGTGTAGCCTCTTACTGTTCCCTCCTGTGCGACTATTTCCTTCTTTTATTTTAAAAATTCACGTTGAAGCCAACAGAAAACTTTGTTACTGTAAATAGTTGCACAGGAAAACTGTTCTAGGCAGAATATTTGGGTTTTGGAGTTGTTTTCCATCACAAAAACTTTTCTACTACTTGGAAAACCCACAGTGCAGGTGATGATGTAAATTAAGGTTTGGGGAGACAGCAGAAATACAAACTCTCTCCCCGCTTGTGTCAGCAGCCAAATAAAAGGTCAGGGAGAAGAAAAACCTAAATTTTCACCCTCGGCAGGCTTTTAATTGGCTTTGTGTGTTATTCCTACGGTGGTGGTTTTTTTCTGTTTATAACAGTTTTGGCTTCTTTAGCGAGAGGAGGAACCTCTCTGTCGCTTTCTGATTTAAAATGTGTGGGAAGCGCTAGGCTGAAAGTGGTTTTGCTTTCAGTGCTCGGCTGTGCTCTCTTTGAAGAGGACAGGTACGTGCTATAGCGTCATCCCGTTGGATTTAAGGGGTTATAAAGCAGCTTATATAGGTCCCGGCGAAGATACGTCCTAGCTGCGTTCATCTGGCTACAGACAACTTCATCTCAAACTAAAAACCAGCTTAAAATGGTTCTTTGGTATCTCTGTGTTAACCCAAACCAGGTTTTTGTGGAGGCTCTGCCTTGGCCGTGTTTATTCCTCTCCGGAGCAGGTTAGGTGGAGGAAACTATAGGCTGTGCCTGTGTTTTATGGGATTTATACGAGCGAATTGTTCCCTTAAACCTTTGTGAGCTCAACGGTTCAAATCTGAAATTTAAGATTTTTTTTTTTTTAATTTTAACTCCCTCTGGCAATTGCTTGGGGCCTCTTAATTTGAATTAAAATGGTAGCGAAGCCGGATAACTGGAAATAAACCCAGCTCTTTTATTTTTGTTGTTCCAGGTTACGAGGGATACAGTTACGGCTATGGATACGGTCAGGATAACTCGGGTAATTATGGATACGGCATGGCCACGTCGAACTCCTGGGAAATGGCCAATTCGGACGTTGACATGAACCCCGACGGTTCGGGCGGCGGCAACGCCGACGCCGTCATCGCGAAAATGAACCAGCGCTTAGACATGGTGTCGCACATGGACACGGACACGATGCAAGGAGGACACTACGGATCCGGCGGAGACAGGTGAGCGCAGGGCACGAGGCGAGGAGACGCGGTAACGACCTGCTGCTCGTTAAGAGTCATTGCTGCTCGGTTTGTTCCTCGCTGGTCTCGTTCTTGCCTTTTCCAGTGTCGTGACTCAAGTGAGCGTCCAGAGCAGGCTCAGCCACGTCCTCCCGTCACCTGTAATTGCAAAAATTTTACACTAAGTTTTCATCCATGTCTTGCAAAAAAACCTGAATTTGGGACTTAAAGTGCCGCATTTCCAGCAGTGGCTAAAATTTAGGGTTCTTCAGTGAAATAATTATTGTAAGGAATCTTTTTTATTCCTCATACTCACGAGCTTATGTATTTGTAGAGCAGTGCTAAGGAAAACAAGGCACTATTTCGTACTTAATCGGAGTTTAAATTACTAATTTTGATTAGTAGATTTGCTGCTGCTGCTGCAGTGAGGTTTTTGTAGCCAGTGTCGCACCAGATGCTCAGCTCTATGACGTAGCCAACTCCTTGCTGATGTGTGTTAAAGTTTAATTACTAATAAACAGGATTCGTTCCCCAAAGATTTCTTATTTATTAACGTGCACTGAGAGTTTTGAGCCAGGACTTGGTATTTCCGCAGGGTGACTACCGACTCCAGGATTTTAATGCCTTCAATCAGTAAAAGGATGTTGGAGAAAGTAAAATTCAAGAGTAAATATTAATAAATGCGATGTGACTGTTTTCTGCTCCACTCCTACATTTCCAAAACAGTAACTCTCTTACGAAATGATACGTCCCTACGACTCTATCAAATCGATTTGTTTCGGTCGCTTGCTCGATTTAACCGCGCTGGAAAAGGTTTGCCGAATCGTTCCCCGGATTCTCGTCCCTTCGGACATCGTTTTGGGCTCCTCTGCTTTGATCTTGTGCGCTGACGGTCGGCTACTCGCAGACACGCTCTTGCCTGTGGTGTGTTTCCAGTTGGGAATGGAAACCTGCAGCCAGACCAATGGCTTTGCTAAAAAGCTAAAAATTTCCTGCTCTGTGCAGGAAATAACGAGAAACGCGGTAAGAGGAAGATAAATCACTTGGAGAACATCGGCTCCGTGCTATAACAGAGCAGAAAAGGAGCTGCTCACCCTCCAGCTGCTCCGGCTTAGGCGTAACCGAACACTGGCAGCTCCTCCATCAGTGCCTGACCTGATTTTGTAGCTCCAATGTCTCTCCTTGTATCGTTGGGGTGACTTTTGTCTGACCTTGGAGCCGGGATAACATCTTTCCCCCCCCCAGCAGATTCCTATCTCTGTGCTCTCCAGGCCTTGCTGTAAGGTCGTGCTTTGACGAGGCTCGTTAGTGCAGTGTTGTGATCTTTTCTTGAGCGCCGGGTTTCCTCCTCGCCTGCCTTGTCAGTGAAAGCACTGCCGGCAAGCACGCAAAGCCTTACCTTCCAGTACGAAGCATGTGCCGCTGTTCTACTATTGCAGGATAAAAAGTTAAAAATCCTCTGCGGCCTCATTCCCAGGAGGAAAAAAGTGATTTACAATAGTTGGGGCATATTCCAGTTGGGAAAACAGTTCGTTAATGGATGGATGGCATATGGGAGTGAGGAAGGATGGGTCTGGAATAGGTCTTTGGTTGTACCACGGTGCTTCTTGAGTGGCTGAGGAGTAAATCTCGCTGTTCCTGGAAGTATTTCTGGGTAAGGTGGAACTTGTGAGGACGAGCAGCTCTTGGTTTGTTTCAGCTGCTCCTAAAGCTCATTTTAAAGCAGATGTGTTTGGGAGTGGGGCCGAACTGATAAGCCCCAACCTCAGCTGGTGACAGAACCTGTGCTCGATGTAGTTTTTGTAATCTTTTAAAACGTTTTGGTAATCCCAAAAGACATGGATGGTTTGAGGAGCTCCCTGGCATCAGGATTTTCCTGTGTCTAAAGGTCTCTGGTTCCTCCACTGCTGGAATGGAAACCTTGAAGTTCTGTCACCAGCTCTTGCTGGTCCGTGTCCTGTCCCACCACGCAGTGAAATACGTCCCGTGTTGAGTGAAACATCTGGCGATTGGAAAAAAAAATAAAGCTAAAAATCTATTTCGAAGGGTTTTGTTTGCTTAACCTCTGCCGCCGTTTCTCAGTGGTGTCTCGCCGACGCGTCTCTTGCAGGTACGACTCGTACGAATCCTACGACTCGAGGTCTTCGATGAACGACCGCGACATGTACCGATCCGGCTACGACTACAACGAGTCCGAACACGACAACGATAACGCCTACGAAGGTCACTACGACAACTTCTACGGGAACCGCCGGGATCAATACCAGAACAGAGCACGGGATAACTTTGGTCAACGGGGTCAGAATTGGGGTAGAGACGGACGCAATAACAGACCCATGGCGTCTTCCTATCCCGGGCGCATGGGCGGACAGTGGAACGAGCCTCCGCAATCGATGGGATCGCGGGGTCTCGGTCCCCACGGTTCCTCCAGGCTCCCTTCCCTCTTCTCCCACAACATTATCCCAGAACTCAGCATGTTCCAGGGAATGCGAGGTTTCTCGGGAAATATGCGTTACGGAGGAGGAATGATGAAACAACGAATGAGGAGAAACTGGAAAATGTGGGACTCGGATTTTAAGGTAAGTACTTGTGCAATATCCTCCCACCTGCTCGGCTCGGATAGAGACTTATTTCCCAACAGACCCACACGTCCTGCCGGGAAGGGCTCCAAAATACACTCTGGGAAGCGATAATATCTAATTCTGTGTGTTACTGGCTTTGTAGCATGTTTTCTCCTAAGCAGACAGAGGAGGCTGCGCTGAGTTGCACAGCAGTATTGATACGTGGGATGTTTTAATCCTTAAAACTTTGTTTTCCGAAGGCAGGAGAATATTGCAGTCCTTCACAGCTTCATCTCCTATATTACGGGATAGAGGTGTGGTGGATTAAGTCATGCCTGATCAACTCTGCCTGTCAGAAACTTAATGCAGGAAGCTTAACTCGCTAAAAATGAGTAAAATAAGACATTCCTGGCTGCAGAGGGCACCTGCTTGTATTGCCGGGATTAACCTTTCTCTTCTCTCGCAGGCCCAGAAAAAGAAAATCAAAAAAGATCCCACCGCGAAGAAGCGGAAGCAAACAAACAGCTCCGATGAACCCGACAGCAAGGCGGCGAAGACGGACGGCTCCGATAACTCCGACTCCGACAACGGTGAGAGCGGAGCAGCTTTGTGGCGTGTTTGGGAGCGGTATAAAGCCGCTGCTCTCTTTCTTTCCGGCGGAGCCATCGTGCTTTGCCACGTGTTTAATGCGGTGGCAAATCTGTTGGTGTTGATCTGGGTTACTTCTCTTCATGCTGACCGTGTTTCTTTCAGAGGAGGGAACAGAAGGAGAATCGGGAGAAAAAGAGGAGAAAGAGGGCTCTAGAGGCGTAAGTAACCCTTGAAAACTACTTTATCGTGATTAAAAGCTGTAGTTCTGGTTGGAGGTGCAGGAGCTGGTGAGGGCAGATCCCTGGACTCCTGCGTTATTCCCAAACCGAGTCAGGGAGCAGAGGCTCAGACAAGTAGGGGGGAGAGGATGGAAGTAAAATGCTCTGCCAAGGGAAGCATGGATGTTACAGGGGCTTCCCAGCCGCAGTGTCACTGTGAGTCACTTTATGGTGTCGAAACGCGGTAAAATACCCACGTGCAAGGAGCTTTAAGTAAGGAGAACCCCAAAATCAATTGCCTGCGACAAGGAGAATCCCAAAGTGTGGGATTACGTTGCCTTGCTCTAGACGGGGACTTAAGGCACCCTTCAGCTTGGTGGAGGGAAAACTCTCGGATGTAAGACCTGCAGGTGTCGTAGAAGCATCTCCTGCCGAGCGAGCGGGCACTGCGCCGGATTTCCCTGCGCTAAGGGAGTGTGGAACGGCCAGATCCGGTGGAGATGTCGCTCTTCCGTGCGGTGCTTTGAGTGCCTGGGGAGGGTTTGAGAGGAAGGATGCTGGTGACCATGTCAAACCAGCCTCCAGACGTTCGCTTTCTCTAGATGGTTTTAACTTCCCGACGTTGCATTTTTAGGAGGGGGAAGACGAAGAAGGAAAAGATTCGGAGAAAGGTGAGTTGGTGTGCGCGACGGCTCGTTTGCGCTCCGAAGCTCCGTGTGGAGCATAACCCCCCTCCAGTCGAGGGTTCCGCCATGGCCAGAAGAGATATTTCCAGTTAGATCTGATGGGTTTATTCAGGCTCCTTCAGTTCTTAGAGTCTGTTTGCTCCGTTCGCCTCTGTGGCTTCGCTGTCCCTTCCGGTTTGTTGCATCTTGGTGACCTGAGCTAAACCTCTGCGCCTTCTCGATGAAGGGCGATTTGGCTTCTGCCCGTGTCCCCCAGTCCCCTGGGGACGCTGGTGTGGTGCTGTGATAGATCTCAGAGGTGGGGTCCTACGAGCGAGAGCAGTGGAGGCTCTTGCGTGTGAGGCTCCGGTGAGATTGCATCGCCGTAGCCGGCGGAGAGAAATGGGGGGGCCCTTCCCGGGGCCACGATTCGCTTGCTCTTCAGGATGAGACCTGTCAGATCTCCGCTGACGGGGGGACAGGGGACTAGCTCAGCTGTGATGTCCGCATTTAGTCAGATGAATCCCATCCTTTGTGTCTGCTCAGGGATAAGGAAATGCTGTAAAAGCCCTGCTAGGGAGGAGCTGGATCCCTTGGTCAAGGTAGGTTGGTGAAGCTGCTAGCCTGGGGCTTAGGGAACCAGATTTAATTTCCCGCTGTGCCGTAGACTTGACTTTGGGTAAGTTGTTTGGGGATGGAGCTTCCTAGCTTGGAGAGACGGGACCGATCGGAGAAGCACCGCGATACCCGAAGGGAGCTTAGAGAAAAGCAGGAGGGCTGGATAGAAACCTGCTGGCAAGATGCGTGGGGGTTCCTTGCTGCCCGTCCCACCGGTGGGCAGCGTAAATTTGATCCTGGGACTTGCCTGCACGTACGCCAGGGCGGGCGGACGGAGGAGCAGCTTTTCTGTCCCAAAAATAAACGGTGTAAATTGGTTCCCCTTACCCAAGCTTTATCGCGTTGCTGGTTGTTCGCTTTGAGGCTGGACAAATTGGAGCGGGTGGTACTTCAAATAATCAAACTTGTAACTAATTAATACTTAAAACCTTGTAAAACCAGTAGTAGTAAACACTAATTAAAATAAAGAGCTGGGAAACCACATTGGAGTCTGTCTGTCGTGGTTCTCCCCTCTGCCCCCGCCAAGCCCAGTTGTCCCAGTGCAACTTTTTTTGGAAAAAAGGTAATTTGGGGTGGACGGCACTGTCGTATAAACCAGAGGTTTAGCTGTAGCTGGCCGGTGGGAGCAGCTTCTTGACTCGACGGTGTCTCTAGGTTGTGCGGGTTGGTCGGGCTGACGATTAAACTTCTCTAGGGAAATTCTCTTTGATCAGGTGGTGTCCTCAAGTAGTGCCCTGAAATACAACCTGCTTTAAACACTTAGGTGCTTTAACAATTCAAGAAGAGATCAGTCAAATCAAACGCAAATTGCAGGCGGGCAAGAAAACTCAAGAGAGGCAAAAGAAGAGGCATCGGGATCGCATGGTAGAAAGGTAACATCTCCTATTTTATTTTATTTTTATATAATTTTTTTTTTTAGTGATGCTGCTTCCTTCTCTGGCAGGACTGTAGTACTCCCAGCCGGGGTCCGTCCTTTTGTTCCCAGTTGTCCCAGTGCTTTGTCTGTTCCTTGTAGAAGCTGCTTTGCTCTCCTGCCAGTCGTCTTCCCATCCGTGCTTAAAAGAGAAATAGAAATGGGAAAACCTCTGGGAAACATCCCGTAAATGCTTAAAGCATTGGAGACTTCCATGAGTTTATCTGCTACCCCTTAAGTAGACCGAGGCAGTAGATCCAGTGAGAACGCGGTACCCGGTAGCGCGGGAATGGATTGGTTTGAATATCGCTTCCCTTCGCCTCCGACTCTCTTAACAGGATCCAGTTTGTTTGTTCGTTATGCAAATATCGGACCTTCTACGATGACGAGATGAACAGTCACCTCGAGAGTAAATTCCATAAGGAACACTTCAAGTTTGTTGGAACCAAGCTGCCTCAACAAACAGCTGACTTTCTCCAGGTGAGCCTCTGGTTATGTTTCTGTCCCCTAGGTTTAAGAGAGTTGCATTATTATTATTAATAATAATAATAATAATAATTTTGGAGATGCTGTAAAGCTCCTAAACTGCCCCTCTAAGTAACTGTGTTGGAAACTCCTAGAGAAGGTGGAGTAAAATCAGGCTAAAGCATCAGAGGTGCTACTCCAGCTCTGCCTCAACCGCCCTCTTCTTTTGAACAGGTCGCTTAACCTCTAGTCTTACTGGTTGCACTGGTAGGAAATAAAATACTTGCCCACCACAGATTTTGATGGCCGGAATGGGCGATTTAAGTGCTGAAAGGCAGTGCTACCCGCAGGACAATGCGTGGCGGGGAAAAAAAAAAGATTAATACCAATTATTCTGCCGTACAGGAATACGTTGCTAATAAAACTAGGAAAACTGAAGAGCGTCGTAAAGCAATTGAAGACATTAACGCAGTTATTCAGCAGATTTATAGGGACCAAGATCTTACGCAAGGTAAGATTTACTATCCGTGTGCGTGCAAGAGTTCCTTTGTCGTGTGTATCGGCTGCCTTGTCAACTCTATAACTAGTAAAATAGTAAAAAGGGGAGGGGAGGAACCTGCGGGTGTTGCTGAAGAGTAAAACCTACTGTCTGCTCAAGTGCACCGTCAGCCACTTCAGGTTATTACCCGGCTTTGTGGACTCTAGCTAAATGATTAGCCGGCTGAAGAGATTTTTTTTTTTTTTTTTTTTTTTTCCCAAACCCGCAGTGCTGATGCAGCTGCAGCTCGCCTCGCTCGGCGTTGCGGCGTGCGGCCAGGCTTGTATCTGGGCCCCCGCTATTCCCTTAACCTGGCTGGGTGTAATGCACGCTCCGCTTGGCTTCTCTCCTGCTCCCTGGGAAGGCTGTTTCGATGCCGGTGGAAGTATTGGAGAGGAGTTTGGGGTGGTTAGAGAGGAGTTTGTGGCGCAGGCCGGAGTAAAATCTGGAACACAGCACAGATCCCTGGGTTAGAGAGGAGTTTGTGGCGCAGGCCGGAGTAAAATCCAGAACACAGCACGGATCCCTGGGTTATTTTCCGGTTCATACCGTTCTTATCTTCCTTTTCAGATGTTGGCATGGAGCATTTTATTAAAAAGGTGGAGGCGGCTCACTGTGCTGCCTGTGACCTCTTCATCCCAATGCAGTACGGCATCATCCAGAAACACTTGAAGTCGCTCGACCACAACCACAACCGCCGGGTGAGTGGGCAGCCTGGTGCCTCGGCTTCAGCTGCAATAACAGGAGCACGAATTTGCACGGTTTGAGTTCACGTGGTTCCTGAACCCAGGGAGAACTTTTCTTCATCCTCTTCAGTGCTTCTCTCTGCAGTCTGCAGTTAATTTCGATATTCTTGCGTCCCCAGAAATTTCTCTCCACGGTCTGCAGTTAATTTTGACTGTTCTTGCGTCCCCAGAAACTTCCCTTTTGCAAAAGCTGGCGAGCAAGGTGTTTGCGGGATTAAAACGCCTTCGGCAAAGCTTCGTGCCAATCTGAAAACGAGATCTCGTGTCTCTTGCCCTGTTTCTTGCAAAATAAACAGCTTTCTGATTTCCCCGCCTCCACGTACAGGCAGGATGATGTCGTTACAAGCTTTACTATACCCACAAGCAGCGATCTGAGGTGATGGCTGTCAGACGACAGCTCTTTCTAGGTATAAAATACGTATATCGACACGCAACTGTAAATCTTGGCGTGTTGCTGTGGCGATGTTGAGCAGGCTGCGTTACCATCTGCAGCGCTCGGCTGTTCAGCCGTCCTTCGCTCCCCACACCTCGGCAGAATCCAAATGTGCCGCCTTTCAACTTCAGTCCCCAGAGACTGAAAGAGGAAACGATCCCGCTGGTGGAAGTGGGTGAAACAACCCACGCGGCTTTTCCTCGGCTGCCTGATACTCACCTTTCCGAAGCACAGAATTCGGGGAACGTGCAGAAAAGAGCAGATTTTTTAAAATATTTGCTGTGTTGTCACCTACCCAAATACCAAAGTGTGCTCTGTAGCCTGTCGTCCGCTGCCGAGCTGTGACTAATTACTGGTCTCGTAAGTTAATTCAGAACAGAATCAAATTCAATTCACAAAAGTGAATTATTTTTTTTTTTTTTTTGTCCTCCCGTACAGGCTATGATGGAGCAGTCCAAGAAATCCTCACTAGTAGTTGCGAGGAGTATTCTCAACAACAAACTAATCAGTAAGAAACTGGAGCGGTACTTGAAGGTAGGTATTTGAGGAGCGGCTTGGTACGGGGTCAAGCTGGTAGCAACGCTTTTGTGCTGTAGGAATTTTGTGGTAGCTGCCGTTGACTACTGAGGGTGCTTATTAGCTGAACCTTGAGGCGATTTGGGGAGGTTTTTTGATAATATATCGGATTACTGGTTGCTGGTCATTGAGTTTCTACAGTGCAGATGACTTCATCTGTCATCTCCTGCCCCAAATGTTACACCGAACCCTGAGCGAACAGGATGAGCAGCTTAAACTTTGGCCGGAGACCTGACCGTTGTGCTGTCACCGCTAATATTAGTGTTGATTTGAATTCTCGAGGTGGCATCTGCTTTCAGGAGCTGCTCGCTTGACTGCTTTTGGTGCAACCGTAACGCTGAACTTCTTGGGAGGGTTTGCTGGCCTGGAGCCGGCGTGAATTCCTCGAAGCAGCTAGAGATAAGCTCGCAGCGGATGAATGTTTGTCCTCTCTTTTCAGGGTGAGAATCCTTTCACGGATGACCCAGAAGAAAAAGAGGAGCATGAGGAAGGAGAAGGGGGAGCCAGTGGAAATGTAGAGGAAGGAACAGCAGAAGGAGCAGATGAAAACAAGGATGAGGAGGAAAATCCGGAAGAAGAAAATCCAGAGGAGGAAAATCCAGAAGAAGAAAATCCAGAGGAAGAAAATCTGGAAGAGGAAAATCCAGAAGAAGAAGAAAATCCAGAGGAGGAAAATCTAGATGAGGAAAACAAGGATCCTGAAGAGAACCCAGAAGGAGCTGAAAATGAGGGGGAGCGAGAAGAAACAGGGACAGAGACAGAAATCGAGGCACAACTACAAGCACAAACAGAGGCGGAGCCGGATGCAGAAAACACGGAGGAGCAGACTTCCCCGCCTGCAGAGGAATCTCTCCCTGAGGAAGAAGAGCAACAGCCAGTAGAAGGCGCGGAGGTAGAAGATGAGGAGGAAGAAAGCGAGGAAGCTGCTGCAGCACAAGAGGATGAGGATGCGGAGTAAACTCTGGAGGAGGAAGCTGATGTGTAAAAGACCTGATGTATTTTGGTTTGTTTTTTTTTTTAAAGACATAACTGTATCTGTGAATTTCTCTAGCACATCATTTGAGTTCTCATTCTACTAAACTCACTTAGGCAGTGGAAGCCTTTACCTGTAAAGTGATTTATTTTTTTGGGGGGGGGGGAAATAGAGGATTTTTTTTTTACCAAATCTTCATTTTAGTAGCTAGGTTTTGTGCGGTCTCTGTTTTTTAGATGGCTTTGTACTAGGAGAATTTCCTTTTGAGCATGCGTGCAAACCAGTGCTACTTCACGATCTGGCAAACGAAACCTCTTCTCTTCCCCTTGAATTGAAACTTTTCTATATTTAACAAAGATGTGGTTTGTCCCCTTAGCCTGTCTGTCTGGAAACATCAGAAGTTCTCTTCCGGGGTTTTAATTTCTGCAGTGTACGCCGTTAAGGTTCTGCATAACTTCCATGTGACTGTAATATTCTCCCTGATGTTTTATTCTTCCTTTTAACGCGGAACGAAACTAAGTGGTATCAACATTGTATTGTTTGTAAAATGCTTTCATTTTAAAGGTGAATGTTTTGGTGGGTGGAGATAAAAAGGACTATCCTGAGATTACCTGTGACTCTGCCTTAATTTCTGGTGCCCTGGTAAAGCTTGTGAGAGGTTGGAGGCTTAGAACCAGTCTACAAATCCCCCGTCTCTGTGCTCTGGTTTATTATTTGGGTTCAGCTCAGCTTCCTTCTCTTCAATGCTGCAGATGGAGCCGACTTACTCGCCCGCGGTAGCAGTAAACACTTAGTTGAAGCTGTCATTGGTTAATCATCACCTGGAGTACGGATTCTCCTTCCTGAAATGAGGGAGAAATAAGGAAATTGGTTTCCATGACACCGCAGAGGTTATTCCTGCTACAGAGAGAGGCGGCTGGGAGCTTTCCTGCTGGATAAGGTTGATGGATAAGGATGTGCTTTGCCTTCAGTCGCAGGGGTGGCACCAAATCCAGTCTTAACAAACCTTCAAGTTGGTGTAAATTGTTTGTACGAGAGAAGTTTTCCCCCAGCCGTGGGCAGAAAGGGAGTCTTAAGCATTAACGTGAAGACCAAAGTGCTGAGACTGCTCCTGACCTCAAAGCCTTTCCTCCAGCGCGGGCCCCTGGTGCCAGCGACTGACTGCATCTTCAGCTGCGCCCGTGAAGTCCTCTGCGAGCTAAAGGGATCGAGAGATGGATGAGATGAGCTCCGCGAAAAGGGACCATTTCACCTGCTCCATGCCAGCGAGGCTTATTAGCCATGAAAACACCGAGCTCGGGTCCTGAACTGTTTATCCTGGCATCGCCCACTCGCCTTCCCGAGCGCTGAACCCCTTTCCTGCAGACGGACATCTCGAACTAGTCCTTTGGAAAATTCTTTTCCAAACATAATTAACACCCTGAGTCACTAAATACCTCATCGGGGCTGTAACGAACTTGGCTCGTTCCCTTTTGTGCAGGTATGGTTTGATCCCGAGGTCGACCCTGCGAGCTGTTGGGTGTCAAGGGAGTCGGCCGCCGCTTGCTCCCACCTTTTCCATGGGTTTAAATTGGACATCTACCAGTTTTGGGGTGTGTTAGCATATTAAGCCTGATCCCCAGATCTCGCTTTGCGTGTTTGAGCTCAGAGTGGCATAATTACCGCTGAGCGCCGTTAGTGCGCTGCAGGAACAAACCGGGTGCCTTGGAGGATGCTGGTGGCGCTTCAGGGTGATGGGGGGGGATGATTTCGAAGGCTTTAAAAGACGAGAGGAGGGTGCAGGGTTAGAAAGCTGCCTTGGAAGCGTAATCTTCACACATTTTTGCTTTGAAGGCAGACGGGCATTCAGCTAGCCACCATCATCTGTTCAAATTTAGCCTGTGCCAAGAAAAGAGTCTCGATTCCGTTGCCGACTTTTACAGCTGCTGGTTTTTCTTCCTTGCTCAGCAGAGCTGTGTTGTGATTTCCAGGTTTCCTCCTGCTTTTTCTGTGTAGAAACCCTCAGATCTAGATCTAATTAGTCCCATCCTCGTGAAAACAACTGGGCTTGGCTTTGTTGAAGTGTTAAGACCTGCGCTCTGCTTGCGTTTACTGGCGTTTGAGGACCAGTGTTTTAATCGGGGTGGATTTTCAGAAAGCATTGTAGGGAAATACCTTTGATTTAAGGTTTACTTAAGCAAATTGAGATTCCTTAATCAGGGTATGCTGCCTGTAACCTTAAATATTGGGTCCTGAAAGTGGGGAGATCTCCGTGAGCCAGCCATTTTTTTAAAAACAGGCAAACCCCACCTTTATTTGTAATATAGTGAGTTCCACCTTCCTTCTGCTCTATTTCCTTACTCTCCCCTTCCTGCTGTCCCTATTTCTCTAACACGCCATTATAATGGCTTAAAAAATGAATTTGAAGAAAAGGGATGAGCGAGGGGTGCAGGTTGTGTGTTAAATTATGTTGCTGCTAAAAAATTAGGTGGTTTTTTGGGAGGAGGCTCTTCACCTCCTGGTCAGCAGGGACGGTGGCTCTTCCCATCTGCTTTCACTCACTCCAGAAGTGTTGGCATCGGTCAAAACATCTGCAGAACTTCCAGCAGGGAACAACCAGTGCAGCGGCAGCCCAAACTGCTATCTTCTACCTGTTGTTGTTTTCCACCCTGATTATTAACAAGGGGAGGGAAAATCAGCTGTCAGCATGAAAGAACAATTTGTAATTAATTCCCTTCTTGTGTAACTGGGGCACAGCCAGAGTGAGGTTACCTCAGTGTTCCTGAAGTTTGGGTTGGAAGGAACATCTCACTTCCTCTTAGTGGAACGTAGTTTTTCCTTGCAAAGGTGAATTTTATCCCTTCACCAACTGCTTTTCAGGTTGATTAACAGGCACGTTGTACGTTTCGGACACTCCCCCGCGCCGTTCTGCTGAGCTTTCTACCTTCTGGTGATGGATTAATTGTACAACAGCCCTTCCCTTGGACTCTGAGCTTTGCATTCCCTTTCAAAGAAAGGTCTGGCCAAGGAGCAAGTCCTCCTCGAGAGGCAGCTGGTGTGGGCGAGGAGGTGCTGAGCCCAGATCACCATCCGTGCTGCCGTATTGATGAGGTCAGGGCTCATCCAGCTTCTCAGGAGCGTTTGGGGCTCGATGGCTGCAAAGTCACGGGGGCCTTATACACTAAATAGTGCTGTGGGTTTGCGTTCGGAGTCAAAATCTTTGAATAAAGTGCAGGTATAGGTACGCCGCGTAGGAAATGCCTAGTGCTCGTATACGTAGCGTTAAGGTTTTCATGGCTCTGTGCTCCTCTAGGATGCAGGCAGTAAACTCCAAACATCTGACAATTAATTAGTCGTACTAACTAAAACCCAACCTGGGACTCCTCAAAGCCGGACCTCAGTCTGCCCGTGATCTGCAGGAACATTTGAAGCACCTCGTCACTGGAGATGCTGCAGACTCTGAGCGCATGAGCGGAGGAGAGACGAGGAAATCAGCCGGGAAGGGTTCGGAGAAGTCAGCGGGTGCTAAAATCCTTCTGTGCCAACTTCCCTGTAAATGCTTTCCCTGAACGAACTACCTCTTAAGAAAATTGCTGACAAGTAAGCGATGGTGTAGAGTTCACTGCAGCTCCTCCTCCCTGCTCGCTGCTATGAGGGACAGGCTTTAGGATATAGGTGCTATACATCTGGCCGTTGCTCGATTTACGCCCGTCACGTTGGTTTTTGGATGGTGCCGCTTTTCCCCAAGGAAAGGCGAGCTGAATTAATCGCTTCGGCTTCCTTCCCTCCACGCTCCATACATCTTCTAGCCATATCCTGCCTTGATTTGTTGGAGAACACGCAGTTAAGTGCCGCAATTCAAATTCATGGGGCTCAGCATAAATTAAGGGTGTCTTATTTTCCCCAGAACATCCGCTACAGCGATACCCTCGGCGGTGGCCCTGCCTTGAGGGTGGGAGCAGATTTAACTTGTATTTTCTGATTGTTCAGCCAAGATCTCCGTTTCTGCTAATGCTTTTGGGTGTTTTATCGTGTTAGTTAATAATTATTATAACCACGTGCACCACTAACTCCTCTCTGACCGCCCCTGTGCCCAGCACAGCCTGCTTCTCTCCTCTCAAGTGGTATTTTTGTAGCACCTAAACAAGAAGGATCTGGGGAGGAGACTGCAGGAAGAAACCAGGGAAAGAAATTGCAGGAGGTTTTGAGGCGAGTGTTGGGGTGTTTTGGAGTAGACAGCCCCATCTCCTGGCAGGATTTCCTGTGGATGTGCCCGGCTTCGTAGCTCTGCTTCCTTCCGAGGTCTCCAAGGCTGTGGGGAGCATCTCGCAGCGAGGGCTCTCGAGGCGCTCGAGCTTGCTGGGGTATCTGTCAGTCATCGGCAACTACGGGCGGCTGGTAGAACTTGTTTCTGTGGCGTTAGATATAGAAACGTACTGATAATGCAGCAAGGCGGCACCGATTTAACTCCTTACTCTGATTGTGAAGTTGCCAACAGCTTCATGTTCACTTATTTTAATTGTTTTAGATGACAAACACATGAACAAGACTT
Source organism: Mycteria americana (assembly GCF_035582795.1). NCBI lineage: Eukaryota > Metazoa > Chordata > Aves > Ciconiiformes > Ciconiidae > Mycteria > Mycteria americana. The sequence continues at coordinate 195,327 of NC_134392.1, read as the reverse complement.
TAAACAGTATTAAATTGAGGACTTCTTTCAAGAATATATCACCCAGAGCATCATTCCGTAGCCTGAATGTTTCCAGGCTAGAAATCCATATGTAATCCATAAGTATTATGGATTGAAATGGCCGTTCGTTATCAACACAGGTCTTAAATCCTCCCGATTTCCTTCTAGAATCAGGAAATCAATTTATTTTGCCTCTAATACCTGGCTCCTGTGATAATTTCCGGATTTAGTGGGTAAAGATTTCCTTTAGGGTGCCACCAATCCATCTTCCACACCCTACAGAAGCAGCTCGGGCGTTCCTTCAGCCCTTCTGTCTAAAATCGCTGGGGTTCTCTTCATCGGGCTCTTAGGATTTTTCCTAATTCTGTTAAAAAATCATTATCAGCCGCTGCCTGTGCCATTCCGGCATCTGAGAGGGATGGCATAACCCCCCTCTGTGCTCTTGGAGCTTTTATTTCCCCCCTCAAACTATCTCGCAACGCTTCCGCTCCTGCTCCGTCTCCTCCGTCGCGTTTTCTAGGAGTTGCGGCCACAAAGTGGGAAATGAAAATGAAAATTTCATTTTCATCAAATGAAATCACGCAGCGGCACAGACAAAAGGAGGTTGTTCCTCCCACGACTCAAAACTGTGGAATTTCTTGGGTTTAAGTAGATTAAAATAAATAAATAATAATAAAAAAACAACAAAAAAAGAAATCCCTCGAGGAGCTACACAAAATTGGGGATATTCTGGGGGAGCGGCGTTACGCCCTCGCCCTGTTTTTACCCTCCCAAGGAGGGACCTTGACCTGATGGTTGTACTCTACCACCGCTCCCCTCTTTCCCGACGAGCCGTTGCTGTTCCAGGAGTTTTCTTGATTCTCCCATTGGAATAGAAGATTTTTCTCCTTGTTCCGCATCTTTTCTTTCAAGCTCCGTTGCTCGAACCTTGCTGGAGTTCAAGGATTGCGCTCTTCCTTGCAATAAGTAGGTTCAATTTATACCAGGCAGAGCCGAGGTGCCACAATCCTTCATCCTTTACATCATTTGTAGCGATTTCTTTCATATTTTGGAATACAAACGTGCCCTTCAACCCTTTGCGCTTCGCTTCAGGTAATAACGGAATGGATTGGGTCTGGAAAAGGATGCGGCTTGTGCAACGCAGGGCTTGAAGAAGACCATGGATGCTTTTGGGGTACAGCCTGCCTCTCCTCACCCATTTCCCCCCGCCGCCGGTTGCTTTTAAGCTGCTTTAATCTGTTTTTGGACAAAACCTGAGGAAAAAGCCACCGTCTCGTTGGGCTGAAGCCTTCGCCAACGCTGCTCCTCAGGCCGTGCTTTGACGGTAACGTAGATCCAGCTTTAGGGATCCTTCAGCTGCCTGAGGCGAAGGGTTTTGGGGGGCGATGCCCCTCGGAGCCGGCGCTGGGGGACGGGGACGGAGGGCGCCATTGCTGTGAGGGGCTGGGGAAGGGCCCGGTGTCATGGCCGGGGCCTCAGGGGATCCCGGGGAAGGTCAAGGGTCACCTTGGGAACCCAGGGGCAAAGGTGAGGGGTCAGGCCCCGCAGTGTGGCACCAGGCCCGCGGGCTCCATGGCGACCCCCGCCGCCCCCATAATGCACCGTGAGCGGGCGAGCCCCGCGCCGCCGCCCAATCAGGAGAGGGAATGGCTGTGATTGACGGGAGGGCGCCCTGGCGTCTGCTCACGGAGGAAGCGCCTCCGCCAATAGGATCGGGGGATGGATGCCGGCAGGGGCGCGCTAGCCAATGGGAGAGGCGGGACGGTCGCGCCTCTAAGAGAGCACGGCCAATGGCGAGGGCGGGGGCGGGCTCCTGGAGCGCGGCCAATGGAGAGCTTCGTGGGCGGGCCAGAGCGGCGGCGGGGCCCAATGGGCGGCGGGCCCGGCGCGCCTGCGCAGCGGGCGCTCGGGCGGGCAGTGCGGCGCCGCTGGCCGGAGGCGGAGGGGAGAGATGGAGCAGGGATACGGCGGTAGGTGTGGGGCGGCCCCGGGGCGCCGCGGGGGCCGGCCTCTCTTCTCCTGTCCCCTCCCCGGGGCGGCGGCGGCGGCGGCTCGGTGCTCCCGCCGCCTCAGCGGCGGCTCCCCGTAGCGGCAGGGGGGGGTCAGCCCCTGCGGGAGGCTTTGTGCCCGCCTCCCGTGAGGGGCCCCCGCCGCTGATTGGTTGAGCGCCGCGTCGCTCCGCGCTAGGGCGCCGCCGATTGGTGGGCGGGTGCTATACGGGGGGGGGGCGCCGTTCCCTCCTCACCCCCCCCCCTCCCGCCGGGCCTTGGGGGGGGCGGAAATGGAGCCGGTCCCATTTCTGAAGACGACACAAAATGGCGGCCGCGCGGCCACGCCCCCTGCCGCGTGCGTGCCAGTCCTCCTCCCTTCCCCCCGCCTTCCTCCCCCCCTCACCCCCCTCCGGTTACGGCTCCGCGACCCCCCGGGGGCCCCGTCCCCTCCTCGTTTGTGTGTGCGTGGGGTCAGCGGGAGCATCTCCTTATGCCCACGCAGGGGATCTGCTGAGCCCCTCTACCCCCCCCCGGGCACCGGCTTCACCCTGAGTGGGGCCGAAAATCCCTCCCCGTTAACCCCGGGAGAAGCAGCAGCGACTCGGTTGGGAGCGCGGGCCTGAGCCGGGTACCTGTCACAACGATAAACCCCGCCATAACGAGCCGCAGTGTCCCTTCCCCCTCGGGTACCCCCCCTCAAGCCGTCCAGGTGTGTCTTTGCCCCCTGAGGTGTTTTCCTCCTTTCCGGTATAACGGCAACCGGCAAAAAGGTGTCAAACGAAGCATAAGGAAGCGGGTGAGAACCCTCCGAAACGCCGGCGAGCATCGAAACGTCGTTAAAGCTTCGTTTGTTCATTTTAACGTCGTTAAAGCTTCGTTCACCAGCGTGGGGAAGTGATTTGTGAGGGGAGAAACCCGTCCTCCTTCATCAAAGCACTAAACGGCGTTGAGTTCGTTAGTATCCGTGCGCTCTCCCAGCTTCTACTGGTTTTTAATGTCTCTTTAAACTATGAAACGAGGCTCGCAGAGCCGGAAACTGGAAGAAAGTCACCCAAATGGAAGTTTAACAGATGAATATCGGTTGTTTAAAGTCCCTCGATGAAGTTTATTTGGATGTGAGATGGCGGCACGTGGGGAAATACTCCCACATCTGACCCGAAGCAGCCCCGCAGCCAGATCCTCTGCTCGCTGCGCCAGTTTTGAGCCCTCCGTCCTCTTCCCCCCTTGAATTCACGCTTCGCTTCGCTTCTCTTCGCGTTCAGGGACGTGCAGGTCCCACGAGGGCGATTTTTAACTCGCTGTTGAAAACACTTCCTTGGTTTTTATAACGTAATTAGGACTGCGGCAGGATTTTATAAATAATACAGCAGCGATGCTGTTTCTGCATGTGTTTTATCAGGTTCCTAATATTCCGCACGTCGCTTTTTCTGCAGAGATCATTCATAATTCATCCCGACGTCGTGTTGATACAGACCTGTTGACAAGTTGTTCTTTCCAGGTTCCCTCTGTCTCCGCTTTCAGCTTGGGGGAGATCTGATGCCCAGCATCTCTTTCATCACGCTTTTAAATGCTTTTTAAGCGTTTTGTCAGTTCTTCAGGTGGAAAAATGAGGTGAGAAACTGCGATAGGATTAAAAACACCCTAAATGTGTGTTAAATGATCCTCTATGAGTGCCAGTTTCTCTCAGGACAACCGAGCAAGTCCGGATAAACAACTCGGAAGAGTTTAGGCAGCTAAAAGTTATTCCCGAGAAAGATTTCGTTGGATTTGTGACATGAACGAGCTGCCTAAGAGCTGGGATCTCCCTTTCACCTTGCAGAACTATTAATAAATTAAAACCACCGAGCGTGTTGCAGCTTTAGAGAAGTTGTGTTGTGGATTTTTACCTTTATATGGTATAAAAATGAATGAGTTCTCGCATAGTTGGCGTTTTATAAATAAACCTCAGGTGTAGCTGGCTCAGCTTAGAACCAGCCCCTTTATTTTTAATTCTCTGCGTATTGAGAATTGTACGGTTCCACGCAAGTGGGTTTTTGAGGAGAGCACCCATTACAGTTGGGCCTTGCATAGGAGTGTCTGATATATAGGTTTAATTTAAATACTTTGTGATTCTAGCAGAAGACAAACTTTATTCTCCCTGCATAAAGTCCTTTGTGGAAATCAGCAGGAGAAGCTCAGACCTCTGCTTTCGGAAGGAATTGCCTCCTGGGTCCCGGCTTTTTTTCCTGTGGGTGTTAAATTAATTTCTCAGCGCTTCACATAGACCGAACGACGTAAATCTCTCAACATAGCTCTGTCATCTCCAGATTCGCACTCCGCTTGTACATGTTTGCGGAGAAAAATGATTCCCAAGGTTTTCCCCCAGCTCAGGGAACGTTGTCTTGGGAATCAGCTGGGAACCAGGACACATGGCAGAGTCAGCTCTATCAAATTCACTGCTTGGTCCCTTCCGAGTTGTTTTTTTCCTGCTCTGCACTTTATTTTGTGTTTATTTTCCCAAGAGAAGGTGATGATGATTTATTCCGCTGATCTTTTCCCTCCTGGGGATGTTTACAGACGTGCTGCGCTGCCGCAGAACTGATGGATACAACTTCTGCTCGTTGGTGCCGAGTCATTAATACCCGAGTGTCTCATCTAGTGGGGTTTTTTACATAGTATTTAGTTTCAAAATTAGACGTTGAACTCTTAATTACCACGTTCTTAAGTTGGACCGAAAGCTTGAGGTCTTTGCTTTAAAAGCTTGAGGTCTTTGCTTTAAAAGCTTGAGGTCTTTGCTTTGAAAGCTTGAGGTCTTTGCTTTGAAAGCTTGAGGTCTTTGCTTAACCCCGATTTCTTCATTCCTTGAAAGAATATGATAATCGTGGTAATACCTGGATGAACATAACATGCCGTACGTCTCGGCGAGCCAAACGCCAACGTATACATATGGAACTTAAAAGCGGGGCACTTTATCCTATAGAATCTGGAGATACAAAGAGGTGGGACTCTCTTTGGCTGAAAAACACTGCGTTTCGGGCCGAGCAGCCTCCGTTTTCCTCGAGGTTTTGTGCTGGGGCCAGGCTATTTTTGCCCTCTGAATTAATGTACCCAAAGTTTTATCAAAGACGGCTGAAAAATCGAAGGGGAGGAGGTCGCCTTTGATCCGACGTCTGCGTGCGGTCGAAAGCACGAGGGCTGCTGCTATTTTTGGCGTCGCTGGATGAGAAACCGAGTGACCTGCCTGGAGAAAAGCTTCCCTGCGCTGGCTTCGCTTTCTCTTCCCGTTTTTCTCCGGCCGGGAGCTGAGATGACGCCTGTGACAACCAGCGCTTTGGTGTCACGCGAAACGATGGCGTGCGTTCAGTGGTTCGTTTGCAAGAGGTGAATTAACGTGCAGGAGGAGGGAGCATTAAAATTGAGCTGTGGATTTAAAGTCAGGCTTTGGGGTTGCTCCAGTCGATGGATCGGACGTTTGTCCTTAATTTCCGTGCTCTGTCTCGACCTGATCCTCCCCACCGGCAGCTGGAAAACTGCATCCCAGCACAATCCCGCTCCCGCTGGAAAGCGAAGCTGAACGGTGAATGACTGGACCTAAAAACGCCAGTGATGGGAAAGGAAATGATTCGATAATAAGGCTCTGATTGTAAAGGTGTTTACGTGTTGCAGTTCCTGTTTTGCTGGTGCTGCGGTTTCTAGGGGAGTTGAAAAATACGGCGCGAACCATTTCGCCCACGATTTCTTGAGGTTCTGTGTGCTTAAAATGATCGCCCACGAAAAAAATAAAGCCGTTAAGAGGGAGAGGTGTCCTGTACATCCTTGGTGGGTGTCAGACAGGTTCGTGCAGGGAGCTGGGGGCTGCAGGAGAAAAGTTTTGTAAAATCAGGGGCTGTCTCGAAAAGTAGATGTTTTGTAGAATTGGGGATTGTTGCCAAAAAAGAAAAGTTTTTGGAAAAAATGGGGGCAGCCTCTATAAAATAAAAACTTTGCCAAATTGGGGGTCCCCTCCAGAAAACAGAAAAGCTTCGTGAAATTGGGAGCTGCTGCCAAAAATAGAAAACCTTTGCAAAATCGGGGGCTGTCTCCAAAAGTATAAAAGCTTTGCAAAATTGGGGGCTGCTGCCAAAAATAGACAAGTTTGGGAAAAGCAGGGGCTGCCTCCAAAAAATAGAAAAGCTTTGCAAAATCAGGGGCTGTCTCCAAAAAAGAGAAGTTTTTGCAGAATCGTGGGCTGTCTTGGAAGAATAAATGTGTTGCAAAATCGGGAGCCGATTCCAAAAATAGAAAAGCTTTGCAAAATCGGTGGCCACCTCCAAAAACATAAAAGTTTTGTAAAATTGATGTCTAAGGTGCCGAAAAGCAACTTAAACCTTAAAAGAAGGAAGGAAGGAAGCATGCGTGTGTGATTTTTGGCTTGTGCAGGCTCTTCCTCAGCTGGGGAACGTTTGGAGGGAGATGAGGTTGCTAAAGGGAAGGGAAACTGCAGATCGGGGCGGGGGGGTAAGGCAAGGCCAGGAAAGAAACGGGGCGAAATCTGGGGTAATACAGCGGGTGTCGAAATAATTTGGATCCGTAGGAAGCCGGGCGTCAGTAGTTCTGCTTGTGGACCAACTTATTTTTCTGATCAGAATAATAAATGAAGATAAAAAACCTGTTTTCCTGTAGAGAAGGGGCGGCCAAGACGCTGGGAAATGTTTTCACCAAAACATCCAGCATATGGCTTTCGATTTCGAAATTTAATTTAGATGATCTCAAGGTTTCGTTGCAGCATGGAGCTTATTTATCCCATGCTCTTTGAGGAGATGAAGGCGTTTGCCGAGCTCTTTCAGGGATCGGTGTGGTGCCAGGGATGCGGATTCCACCCTGGAAACTTTGGAAAAGGTTTAAAATGGAAAGGTGATTTATTTTGGTGAGAGAAACAGGTCACGGCAGCTGCTGTGAAATAAAAGAGCCGGTGAAGTCGCGGTGGGAGCTCCTGCGCGTCGTGGCCCTTTGCCGCTTCTTCCACCTGGGCAAGCGCTTTGTCCTGCTGCTGTTTCGGAGTGAGAGACCGGACCAAAGCTGCCTCGTTAGCGTAAAATCTTGCAATTAGTGCTGAAAAGTGGAGGGAGCTCGATTTATTTTGTTGGCTTGTGTAATAGCAGCGCTCACCTTGGATCACGTACAAGGATATCCGATATTCCCTAGGAAAAAAGGACGCTTCTGCTGGCATAACACAATCGAAACGTCCGTTCTTGATGCCGGTTCAGTTCGTGGGATGATTTAGCCCGCAAATTTTCTCCTGTATAAACGTAGCTTTGCGCCGTCGTTACGTCAAGCACCCCTTAAAACTGACTTCTCTTTCAAAACGCGGTGGGGGTTTTTTTAATTCAAAACATCTCGTTGACCTTTAGATTGGTGAAACAATCTGAAATAAAGCATCGAGCAAGCTTCAGGCATGTTTCCCAAACAATAAAAAGCAGAAGTGCGGCTGTAATTAAAGACTTTCTTGTTTTTCGGGTCATTTAAGGGAAGAAACAAACCCCGTGATAACAGCGGAGGTGATCCTTCTAACAGCTCTTTTTCTTGCAGGTTACGGCACCTGGAATACCGGGGCCACCAACACTCAAGGTGAGTTTTGTGTATATAAAATTAGACCTAGGGAATTGCGATTTTAGAATAGAACTGCTTTTATCTTCTTTCTAGCCAGAGTAGTGTAATATAGAAACAGCGTTTGCAGCCTCCCTTCTCCTCTACCGGTTTTAGCGACTTTCTGCTTGGTTTTTTGGTAAAAACTTCCTCCCTCATCTCGTGATACGCTCCGATTCCTTCCGTCGTGTACTGGAGGAACTGGTCGCAATCTTGTGTCTGATTAATAACGTGCTTTGCTTTATCTCCTGAGATTTATAAGCGCTGCAAAACGAAGCGTGTCCTGGGGTATTTGGGAGTTTGGGCTCTCCCCTTTGGACTCCTTCCAGCCTAAACGACAGTAGAAGCAGCGAGATCCTCCTGAAAGCGATAGTTATAGCGAACGTATTTGCTTTTGCCGTGATATTACTGCCAATTGAAGGCTTTTATTGAATCATTTGAGTTGTTTTCAAATGCAAATATTTGAAAGTGCTTCAAAAAACATACAAAAAAGTATATATTATCCATTTCATTTTCTTAATTAGGCCTTGGAAGTCCCAGCTTCTTTCTTTCCCATTCTGTACAAAAGCATCCATTATTTTTACCAAAAATTAAACAGAATTATAATAATAATTTATATATATAATAAATTTATATATCTAAACTAAATTTATGTAGTCTCTGAACTTTTCACTTCGTTGCTTTTAGAGCTGAAACACTCTTTTCTTTTCTTTTTCTCCCGTTCAGGTACATACGCAACGAATGCGACGAGTTGGCAAGGTACGTGCTAAAAATCCTCGTTTGTCTCCGGCTGTCGCGGCGCCCTGCTCAGTCTCTCAAGTTAGCTGCGGCGAGCGGAGCTGTTTTCCAGCTCGTAAGCTGCCTCCGCTTGGAAGTTGGTGTGAAGTACGCAACGCCGTGCTTTTAAACCGCTCCTCCTCGCTAATTCCTTTATTTATTTTTACCTTGCTCCATGATTGCGGCTTTTTCTTCTGCGAAGGGAGCAGCTCTGTCCTGGTGACTGGCAGCCGTCATTTCCTTAAAGCAGAAAAATGAGCGCACGGATGAGAAAAGTTCGTTTATTTTATGTCTCCGTTTTCTCGTTTCATCTGGGACAGCCGGATGTGTGCGTTAATAAAACGATTTTACTGAGACGATATCATTTTCCTCTCAAAACCCACGGGTTGCCCGTGTAATTCTGGCAGCTTGACAGTACACAAATGCAGTTGTCTATGTGCAAGCTGGCGCTTCCTCAATAAAACATGATTTGCTTTCACTAATAAACTTTTCCTCTCGGACCAATTAGTTAATTGGCCTTAATTTGGATCCTCTGGCTGTTTTAAGCCCGTCTTAACATATTCCCAAGCAAAAGCCTGAGATTCCTTTAGAAAATATTATTTCTTTGGTCCTCACGATTTAAAATTGAACACTGCACGTGGGGCTGTGGATTCAAACCTCCCAGCTCAAGTCATTGGTGAAAATGAGGGATATTTTTCTTCTATTATTCCTCTTCTTTTGTAAAGCCTGGCTGTCCCTGTCAAGGACTCGCGCCCCGTTGTGCTGGGTATTGTGCCGATGCAGAGCAGAAAGGCCGTTCCTGTTCTGGAGACTTTATAATCTAAATAAAAACACAAGTCGCAGGCAGATGGGGGAATACAAAGACACGATGAGGCGGTGCCGGTCAGCACAACCGGCAGTGGCCCATCGGCGGCCGTAATAATGTCAATTTTATCGCAGGCATCGTGGAAAAGGAGAATTGAGAGGGATTATTATGGCGGTTGCTTTACGAGAGCCCTAGGAGTGATATAGCGAAGGGTTTGGCAGGTCCGAAGCAGCGAGAGGAAGCTTGCCGCGTAGCTCGTGGCACGTGTCTCTGCCGGAGCGACACCGGATTCGAGCTGGGACCGTAGAGTTGTGACAAGGATTGTCGGGAACACGTGCGCATCCCTTAGTCCGGATCTCGGGATCGCATGAAGCATCCGGCAGCTTCACGAGCGTGGCCGCAGCACGTTGCTTTTTTCCGCCATGCCGTGGTATCTTGCCGCAAGGTGCTCTTTGAACGCAACTCGCTGCTTTGATTTTCTGATTAATTTATTTCATCGTGGTCCTTTTTTGATGGATACGTTGGCGATGTGCCCAGCAGCGCATCTGCTTTGAGTCTTCTTGTGTCGTTTGGTGGGACCGTGTGACGTAAACAGCTCAGGGTCCCGCAGCTTAGACTGAGCTTGTTAAAACATTGCAAATACAACCAGCAGCACTCCGTTTCTGCGCTTAAAATGGCCCAAAGGAGGAAGGTTCTTAAGCTTTTGGGGTTGGGCAAGAAGAATTTGATATTTCTCATTTTAAGAAACCAGATTTCCTTGAAAGGAGGTAAAACCCAGCTGCAGCCTTGTCTGGTAGGATCCGTTCTCGTCTAAACTCTTCCTCCAGGTACCCGTGTCTTCATAATATTGTTTTAATATCAATTTTATTTTCCTTTCCTGCCAGGCTATGAAGGCTACGACTATTACAACACCCAAACCACCGCCGCTAACACAGCGGCCACCTACAACTACGCCGCAGCCGCTGCCAGCTCCAGCAGCTGGGAAACACCCAAAACTTCGGATATGAGCATGAACGCCGACGTCAACGCCGCCATGCCCGTCGCCTCGTACGGCGCCGAGACTTCGGCGAACGAGAACTCGGATTCCATCATAGCCAAAATCAACCAGCGTTTGGATATGCTGTCGAAGGAGGGCAGTGGTGGGACAGGGGAGGGGATGGAAGACCAGGAGAGGTGACTGTTCCGCTTCTTATTTATTTTTAATAGTAAAAAAAAATAATGGCTTTTAATCACTGTAAGTTCAGATTAAGCTGCTCTAATTGCATAGGCACGAGCCAGCGTTCGTTCCCTGGAAGACAAGCTTAACTGCTTATTTTTTCCTTGTCCTCATACGTACGTGCGCACATACGCATATGTATTTTTTTATATATGTATATCTCTCAAACATAACAAACCTGACGTACACATCAACCCTTAAAAACAACTTCCATTGTCGATTCAATTCCTAGATTTTGCAGAAGGTTTTTTATTTACAGTTTTGAGGTTTCTTAAAGTATTTTTTTTCCTCAGGGCTGCCCAGTAATTATTTTTTTTATTCTCCCGCTGGGTTAAATTATGCCACCCTGGAGAGTTGTTTCCTATCGGTGCGTGTTTTGCTGCTGAAATAATAATACAGACCTTGGCAAGAGTTACTGAGTAAACGAAGTTTTGCCTTTGGTTTTTTTTTGCTGTTTGATGCTCGCTGCTGCGGTCAGACAAGATGCCGAGGGGTTTATCTGCATTAATTCACACCCGGAGGCGCAGCTAAGAGACGACAAGAAGCAGCTTTTACCTGGGGAAGCTTTTGGGATCTGCTTTTTCCGCTAGGAGAACATAATTCAGAGTGGTTTGGTGCTAGAAAGTTAGTAACGTTGTGACATCTCTGAAGGATTTCTGTTCAGATACTCCTGCAGAAAACCACAGTTCTTTGACACTTATTTATTTTCCCCGCGACTAAGGAAAAGGTGGAGTGGGATACAGAAAGTGATGGGTACGCAGGGTTGAAAAATATTTTTATCCCATTTTTCTGGCCAGAAACATTTGGATTGTGATAAAAATGGATGCAGACGCCTGTATGATGTGCATGGATGTCATTTTAGCTGCTGACTGTTGTCTCCTCCTGCGCAGCTCTTTCAGATTTGAGTCTTTCGAATCGTACGACTCGAGGTCTTCAATGAACGACCGTGACGTGTACCGATCCGGCTACGATTACGGAGAAGTCGGAACCGATCGGAACGATTCCTTCGGAAGCCAGTTCGATAGCCGCAGGGATCAATCTCGTAACCGAGGAAACAACTACGGTCTCATCCGAGGACGGGGCCAAAACCGCGTTCAAAATCGAGGGCGTCTAAACGCTTTCAACCGCACCGACCACTTCATGCCCTCCTCCAGCTCCGAGCGCCTCTCGGCTCGTTGGAATGAGTTGAACTACATGGGCGGGCGTGGGATGGGGGGTGCCGGATCCAACAGGCTCCCTTCCCTCTTTTCCCAAGCCCTTGTTCCCGATTACGGCGACTACGGAGACTACGGAGATTACGGTGACTACGGCGACTATGGGGATTACGGTGATTATGGCGACTATGGAGATTACGGTGACTACGGCGACTATGACTATGGCATGATGGGGATGTCGGGCATGGGAATGGGACGGTATGGGAATATGCCGTATGGAATGGGGAGGCAACGAAACAGAGACAGGATGGGTACGGTGCCCTGGCACATGAACGCGCTCATGGTAAGTCGTCACCGTCGTTTCTTTTCTTCTTGTCGAGATTGCTTTTTGCTTGCCTCGGTGGGTAGGCTGCGCCGTTCGGCTGTAGAGCGGAGTCCTTTGGAGAAGCACGAGTCTTAATTCACGTTGCTTCCACCACGGAATAATTTAAATCTTCCTGGATGGAACAGAATGTCCCCGAGCTTGTATATACCCATTTGCACGTCAAGTAGAGCCTCTGAATGCTTACCCCACCCCAAATCCGCTCTCTAGGGGCACTATAAAATCCTCTTATAGCCAAAAATAAGTCTGCAGGGTCGCAAGGATTTAAACTTTTTTAGGAGGTGTAGCAGATGGGTGGAATACTTTGATTTTTTTTTTGGTGCCTCGAGCTGATTGATAGAACTGATTTCTTCCCTCTTTAGCCCAAGAGAAGAGGTTTCCGAAACCGTTCAGGAGGGCGATCTGACAGCGAGGGAGGACGCAAGCGAAAACAGTCGCAAAGCGGAGATGAGCCGGACAGCAAACAGGCGAAGACCGACAGCGAAGGAGACGACACCGAGAACGGTACGAGCTGTCTTCACCCACTAATATTGGCCATTTCCCCCCGTTTTTAAGGGTTTTATCTTTCAGCGGGCTGATGGTTTCAAAGCCGTTGTATTCTTTCAGTCCTTAGCGCTGTTATAACACTCCTGCAAGCGCACAGGCTCGATGAGTTTTGTGGCCTGGGACAAAATTTAATGCCCGAGGTGAAGGTTGTGAAAGTAAGGACAGCGTTTGCAGCAGAGACTGACGGGCAAAGAGAAACCAGCGAGCCGTTCGCGATCTTCTCTGGGGTTTTGAGCCGTTATCGCAGTAATCGGTGATTTGTTAGATACCAGTGAGGCCCCTTGGAGTGTTCAGTGGGAGCAAAGACCCCCCCAACACCAGCTAAATGATTTTTCTTTTGTGCAGCAGATGAGGGCGAAGGAGAGGAAAAATCAGGAGATGAAGCTGACAAAGGTGTAAGTAATTTTTTTTTTTATCAGTCTTTGTGGGAAATGTGGGAATATTTAAGCAGTCGAGCAATTTCCTCTGCTTCTTTGACCGCGCTGAGGGGCGGAATATTGAAAATCACCCAGAAACACCATTTTGAGCCTGTATATTCTGAAACTATTTGCTCCTCGTAATTTCCCCGTGCCCTTCAGCGGGGATTACTGGCAGATTCGCTTGCGCCCAGCTGCCTGAAAAGCATTTGTAGCGGAAAGGTTAGGATCCTGCGCCTGTACTTCTGCTTCTGGCGAGGCTCGTTAGGGCTAAATTCCAATTAGCGGTTGGTTTCTTTCCTCGGCGGTTGGTTTGCCGGGTTGGGTGGGCGTCGTTGCTATTTGTTTTACTTGTGACTGTGCGTAACCTCCGGTACGGTGTTCCTCGGAGCGGCGACTCGGCTGCCAAGTATTTAAATTTTGATAGCGAGAAGTGATACTTAGCGGTGACATATAACCCGATAGATGGAAAATAACTATTTTTTGTAAACATTTATAAAAAGGGACATTTAATCCCCAAATGACACAACCCTTCGCTTGCTCTGTGGTCTGGCTGGGTGGGCTGTGAAATCTCCAAATCACAGTGAATAACACCAGCGTCTTTTTGTGTTTCTCTTTTCCAGGAGAACAGGAGTTGGGGCAATTTGGCAGAGGAAGGTAGGGTCTTACCACCCCTCACGCAGTCCTCCTCGACTAAGCCTACTCCGAATCCATCTGCTTCGCCTCGGGGCGCTACCGAGAGCTTGTTTTTTGGGGTTTTTTTCGGCTCAAAGCTGACGCTGTGACCTGCTGTGACCTGTTAACCAGGCCAGGGCTCCGGCGCTGCCTGTCGTGGCACAGAAGTGCCGTGCTGGTTAGCAGGGGAGTGCCAAAACGGTTTCGTTTCTTCTGGGCGCGGACGGTTGCCGCCTGTACGAATGGATATTGGATATTAGTTCATCTTCCTGCCCTGCTTGGAGGACGGTGGTGAGGATGCACGTGTCTCGCAACAGGGCAGAGCAAAAATACCATAAACGAAAATCGTTTTCAGTGGAGGCTTCAGCCGTGAGCTAAACCTTGGTTGTTTGGGGTTTTTTTCCCAATAGATGGGAATATATCAAGGTATATTAGGATACAAATTTAAAAACCAAATGGTCTAAAATAGCTGAAAGCAGCTGGTTTTGGATTGTCATTGTCGGTAAAGACAAGTCAACCCCAAGCACGTTCTGCCTTCTGCGTTAGAGTGACTTGGGGAAAACCACGTGTAGGATTTTCTTGCCGCTTTTAAGTTATTCTCAGGATTGAAATGAGGTGTCGTTGGATGTTAAAATTCACATTTAAGCCTCCCTCTGATGCCCAGGTCTCTTCAGGCTCCTTTACCCAAAAACGTTGCAGGTGAATTATTACTCGAGTCCCATGAGGCTGACTCATAGCTTTCTACCCCAAAACGCTGCAGAGATTAGGTCGGCTGAATCTTTAGTTCTTTTTTGCTTTTCCAATAATTATCAAGGAATTATTGGGAAGGCGACATGAGGAGTACACCCAAAGCTGTCCCAAAGAAGCAGAACTGCCGCTCGAGCAGTGCTAGCATCTCTGCTGGGTTTTGTTGCTTCACTTTCTTGAGGAGCTTTTTCAGCCTTGTGAAAAATAGGTGAACGGGGAAAAAATGAGAATATGGGGAGAAGGAGTAGCTCCTCCCAAGGAACAGAGGTAGAGCGCTGTCTTTGCAGCGTCGTAAAAGGCAGGGCTCTTTCCACTAACGGCGTGTCCCGTCGCTGCCTACGAAGACTTTGAGTCGCTGTGGGAAGTTCAGGGAGCTGGAGGAGAGGAGGGTTTGGGTTTTACAACAACGGCCGGAGACCGTGGAAAGAGGCTGCCGCTTCCTTGCGGCCGGAAGCTGACTTGGGAGAGGGAGAGCTTCCAGAGACCAAAAGAAGTTGTGACTTCCCCAAGCTGAGAGCAAAGAGGAAACCGAGGGATTTGGGTCCCAAAATACCTCAGCCAGCAAAGTGGGTGGTTGTGAACACAGTAATTCTGTGTTCAGTAATTTTTCCTCCCCTAGCATCTGGAGATGGCTGTGAAGATGACGACGAGGAGGTGAAAAAGAAGAGGGAGAAGCAGCGGAGAAGAGATAGGATGCGTGATCGTGCTATGGACAGGTAAGGAAAGGGATAAGCCAGTCCATTCCTAGCGCTTCTGTGAATTGTATTGACCAAGAATATTCCTCTTGGGATAAATCTGCTGGGGGATCGCGTTTTGGGGCTCTCCATTCTGCTTTCAGCAGGTTTTTTTCCCTTTTTGTGTGTTTTATGACTGTTTTAAGGTGAGGAGAATACTGTGGTGTTTAATATGTAGATCAGCGTAGAGTTACGAGTTCAGAAGGGTGTTTTAAGTGGCTATATCTGCAGCCTTGCTATTAAAATAATACAATAAGTGATGTAAAGACAGACGAACCGGCGAGGGCGGCACCAGCGTTTCTGTACCTCGGGGCTTTCCCACACCGGGGCGAGGATCTTCATAGCGAAGAGTGCTGATTCACCTCCTGCCCTATGAATTTGTCCAGTTGCTTTTAAACTCGTGCAGGGTTTTAGCGTCCGCTCCCGTAGCGTAAAGTTTTATGGAGAAGTAGGTGCTGTTTAATCCGTGCAGGTTCTGCAGCGATTAGAAAGGTCCAAGAGAAAGTCGAATTGTGGGGGGTGGCACTTGGAAAAAAACGAAGAAGTAGAAAACTACAACAGGGGCGGTAACGGTCTCATCTGCTTGATGTTCTCGTTAAGCTGAGCTCGTTCCTCATTTGCGGTACGATTGCTCTGTTTAGAATCCAGTTTGCCTGTTCCGTCTGCAAGTTCCGCAGTTTTGAGGAAGAGGAGATCCAGAAACACCTCCAGAGCAAGTTTCACAAAGAGACTTTGCGATACATCGGTACCAAACTCCCGGATAAAACGGTCGAGTTTCTGCAGGTGGGTGGGTTGCCCGGCGTTAGCTCAACCCTTCCCTGCATCCATGCTGGGATTTCCAGCCCTAATTTGGGATTTCCAGCCCTAATTTGGGATTTCCAGGCTTACGTGGGGGCTGGAAGGGGTTACAAATTCATCCACGTACAGCCCCCTGCTTTGGTTAGCTCGCATCACCGCTTGTTAACGCATCACCCGACGACATCACTTTGCGTGAGACGATTTCTCCTGGGTTTTCATGTTGGGAGGGAAAGTTAATTGTATGAATTTGAACTGAAAGGCCAGAAATTAATATTCCAGAAATGGTCTTTGTTGTCTACGCATCTAGAGCTGAGAAAGGAGAGCTAAGAACTGAGTAATTTCATTTTCTGGATGAGCAGCGTTTGCGTTTTGGGGGCATTTTTCAAGGATTTGGGGTCTCCCACGAGGAATTTGATGGTGATGTGGGAGCAGGCTGCTGTCTGGCTCCGATTTGGATCTTTCCGGCTCTCGCTCTGGTAGAAATGGCAGGGGAGGGGAAAACACCTGCCTTGCCTAATGAACTCACCAACCGCCCTCTTCCCTGTGGGTTTGCTCTGGAGAGCTCGTTTCCCTTTTGAGCTACTCGATCGTCTCGGCGTGTTGTGAGGAGGACCAGCGAGTTTTGTCCTCTTCCCTTCTAGGAGTACATCGTCAACAGGAATAAGAAAATCGAGAAGCGGCGCCAGGAGCTGACCGAGAAAGAGGGCACAAAACAGAAGCCGGATCCTTTTAAGGGTAAGCGTCCGTTCCGCGTCCGGAGACTGAGCGAGTGCGCGAGAAAACAAACAAATATTGCTCCCGAAGAGATACAACGGCACAAACGTGAAGGATTTGGGTAACTCAGCCTCAGGGTCTGGGTGGTTTTTTTGCCAACTTTGCTGAAATAAATCGTCGTGGTGGGGAAGGGGGAACGCCCGTCCTCGCTGCGGTTTCTCAGGCAGCAGATTCGTGAGGCTCGTGCGGCGTCAGAGCTACGAAAATCAGGTAAACGGGGAAAAACTGTCAGGAATTGTTGATTTTTGTGGCTGTTTGGTTAATGCGGCTGCATCCCGTGTTCGATTTTAATGTTAAAAGAAAGCGGCGAAGTTGATCTGTTGTGGCAACAAGCGTGATGGGGAAAAATCCGCTTAGCTTCGTCAGCGTGCCTGTCCCCGATACAGTCTGCAACACTCGGCCACGTCTGTACTGGGAGCGATGAGTGGAGTTTAGTTAAGCCGCACGTCGCTATCAAATCTTGCAGGCAGAAAACCTGAGCCTAAGTAGAGAGGAGGAACAAACCCCGAGCTGGGGGAAGCGGGAGTTGTCCCTTCCACCTTTATTTAAAGAGATTTTTGGAAAGGCAGGCTGGTTTGGGGAGGAAAATGGCCTGGGGTAAGGCGATTGCTTTGTACCTCGGGCTGTTATCCCCGTCTCTTCCTCCTGTGCTTGGGTACTGCCTTGGTACGATCTGTTTTAGAGCAGGATAACTCCCCTCGCCGTCTTAGAGCAACGTATGCGATTTTTTTTTTTATCTCTGGAAGGAATATGGGCGCTGAATTAGCCTGTTGGTCGCGTTGCGGGGTCGTTAGAGGGGGTGGAAAGGCAACGTTAACCGGCCAAACATCTCATTTCTTTGGAATTTTGGCTGACGTCTGGTCATCGCTGTAGGTATTGGCCAGGAACACTTCTTCAAGAAGATCGAGGCGGCTCACTGCATGGCGTGCGACATGTTAATTCCTGCGCAGAACCACCTTCTCCAGAGGCACCTGCGATCTGCCGATCACAACAGAAACCGCAGGGTAAGCAACCCTGCTCACTTCCGAGCTGGAGCGTTTCGTCTCTGCCAGGGCGAGGGGATGTGTCCGGGCGCTGGAGGTTTATTTGCGGCTTCTAAAAAACCTTCTCCTGTGGTCTCGGATCCCCACCATGAGATGAAGCCGCCGACCGGGAAGCTCTGAGGGGTTGCGGGATGCTTGCAGACGGGCTGTGCGGGGTTTGTTCTTCTGTAGGGAAACGCGAGCAGATGAGAAGTGGGGAGATGAACAGAAAAAGTGATATTAAAAGGGCGATCCGGCCTTTTCTTTTGCGCTGGGGGTTTCGCAGGGTACGTTGTCCAGGCGTACTGCGTAAACGTGCAGACTAAACGCTTCCTCCTTCTAAATTTGCAGTGCTTACTAGAAATTAAAATTAAAAATTGCCTTTGAGGGCGCTTGGGGAACTCATAAATGAGACGTAATCGATGTCTAAAGTGGCCCAGGCTGGAGAGGGGCTTTGGACGTCGGAGGTGGAGACGGGGTGGGCTGCGGTCAGCGCCGCACGTCCCTCGGGGTGGTCTTCGTCTCCTGTCTTTGAGTGTTTGACGTGAACGTCGCCGTCCTGGACTCGATCTCGGGATATCTGGGGGATGTTCCAGCTGCGGGTGCTGAAGCATGTTTTTCTCCGGGGCTCGTGTTAGCGGAAGAGATGCGGGTGCTCCCTTGCACCCGCTTTTTGTGGTGTTTTCTGGGATCTGAGATCAGGCTTCCCAAGCCCTGCAGAGGAGGAGGAGGGAATACAAACTCTCGAGCCGAGCTCCTCGTTCGAAATCTTCCCCGTTTGACCCGAGATGTTTGATTCCTTTTCAGATGGCTGCGGAGCAATTCAAGAAAACCAGCTTACACGTCGCCAAGAGCGTCCTGAATAACAAACACATCGTAAAGATGCTGGAAAAATACCTCAAGGTGAGTGAAGGAGAGAGTCGGCAACTCCTGCCGAGTTCCTGGAGCGGCGGGGTCAGGCTCCGCCTTGGCCCCGGAGCAGCACGGAGCCGCGTCTCGCCGTGTGCTGCGTGTCGGTGACGGGACGCCTTGCTGCGTACGATGGGGAGAAGCGTAGGTTCCACTCCGCTGCCTTTTTATCTCTAAATCTTGGGTCTGGTTTCTTTTCTCTGTAGGCGGTTTACCACTTCTCGTGTTCTTTTATTTTTTTTATTTTTAATTTTTTTTTTTTTTTTAATTTAACTCGCAGACTGTACCTACTGTCATTCCCAGGCGCGCGTAGATCAATTACGAAACAGTCCAAAACGGAAGCGTAATTAAAGAAACCAAAATAGCAAGAGGAACTCCGGTTCCCCAAAGCCACCCCTCGAGCGGTGGCCTTGGGGGGGACAACCAGGTTCCCCCCCAGTGCGGGGAAGCGAGCGCGTGGGTCGGGAAGCCACCGCTTGAGTCCCGCCGGGATTGAATCCGACGTGGACGGCTCCTGGCCCACCCGCTAATCCTGCACGGGGCGAGGGGGGAATTTTGACCCTGTATAAAGAGCCGGGCTCTGCGGCGCTCCCGGCAGCTCAACCAAATGACGGAGCACCCCGAGATTTGCATCCAAATCCCGTGAGTTGAAACACCCTCGTTAGCCCCCCCTCCCCCCCCCCCCCCTTTTTCCTCCTCTTCCCTTGGGAAGTGGCAGAGAACACCCCAGCCGATCTTCAGAGCCGAGATGGAGCACGAGGAGAGGTCAGGGTAGGGTTGGCTTAAGCCCAAACCAGCGTTCGGAATTACAGAAAGAAGCCCGGAAGGCAAAAAAAACCACAGTCTTCAGAGCGCGGGGGGTAATCCGCTCCATGCGGGAACGCCGCCGGGCGGTTGCGCCCGGCCTAAAAACG
This sequence comes from Mycteria americana, assembly GCF_035582795.1. NCBI lineage: Eukaryota > Metazoa > Chordata > Aves > Ciconiiformes > Ciconiidae > Mycteria > Mycteria americana. The sequence continues at coordinate 175,863 of NC_134392.1, read as the reverse complement.
CCTCGCGGTAACCGCGGGTCCGGAGGCGGCGTGGGTTTTAACGGGCGAGGTCCGCATCCGAGAGAGACAGAGAGAGAGAGAGAGAGAGAGAGAGAGAGAGGAAAGGTCGCAACCTCCTCCGCCAGGCGAAGATGAAAAGAAGCGCTTTTGGCTACTTGTTCGTTCCCTGGGAATCCGGGAACGGCCCAGGATCCGGCAGGAGAGAACCCCTTGTTTGCGAACCTGGCAGGCAGATGCCCACACACACCACACCCCCCCACGGGGGAGCAGATGTTTCCCCTGTCCCACCGGCGTCATGGTTTTATTTTTGATCTAAACCCGGACTGAGCTAGCTCTCGTCATGCCCAGTCTCTGCTAAACTCTAGCAAAAAAAAACCAAACCATATATATATAAAAAAACCTGCGACTCCACCCTCTGAGTCCAGTGAAAAAAAGACTTTGAGCTGAGAGTTTGTCGGCATAGGATGGCCGTCTCTCCCCTTAAACCGGCCTCTCATACACGTTGACCAGGAGGGTGAGATTAAAAACCCTGCGGTACCCCACAGGAGAGAAAGAGAGAGCCCTCGGGGCAGACGAGGTGCGAACCTCTGGGATCTCTCAGAGAAATTTAAAAACAAAAACAAAAAACCTAAAAAAAAAAAAAATAAACCCCCAAAAGACCGGAACCACTCAAGTGCAACTCCGTCTACCCCTGCCAGGGTCCGCAGGCACGTCCACATCTCCTCATGATCAACGGTATCAAAGGCTGCCGGCAGATCTAAATGAATCAGCACGGGCGCCTGACCTTTGTCCATCGGCAGGAGGAGATCTTCGGATCCATCCCAGCACGGTCTCCGTATCATTCCCAGGTGCAAAACCAGACTGAAAAGGGGTGGAGGAAAATCTGAGGATTCCAGGTAATGCCAAGAGCCGCCTCGCCATAAACGTTCTCGGCAAACCTTCCCCCAGAAAGGAAGGCCGGAGACGCAGGGCGATTAATTAATCAAGACTTGGCCGCATCAAGAGATGATTTCTTGACCATCGGCCTAACGATTCCTCCTCGGAGGGATGGCGGGACACCTCGCCCTTCCCAAGGGAAGCCGTGACAGTCTCCACCACGAGTGGACTTCACATCCCCCGGTAGATTTTACCGGTGATAACGGACGTTGGGGTCCAGATCGCGAGGTAGAGCCCGATATTTTTATATCCCCCCCCCCCTCCGTGACCTCCGTAGGTTGTGATCCTCAGCCAGAGAAGATGAACGTTGAGGTTTCTCCTCCACCTGCATGGATCTTCTCGCGTGGAGGCAGCCAACCTGGTCTGAATCTCTGATCGAGGCAGATATTAACCCCCCGGGGTGGCGGGGAGGGAAAGGAGGAAGGGTCCGGAGAGCTTTTTCCCTCCCGTTTTCCAAAAATAAAACCTCTCCTCCCCCCCCACCACCTCTTTTCGCCGCGGTCGATCAGATTTCAGGCGAGGTTTCTGCCGCCGTCGGCATGCCGCCCTCCCTCCTTCCCTTCCCCTTTCGCCGCGAGAATCGCGGTGACCTGCGAGAGGCGGGGGGAGAAAAAAAAAAAAAAAGGGAATTTTAGAAGCACGGTTTGTCCTCGGATTGCGACACGGGTGTGTGTGGGGCATCTCCTCTCCGGCAAGGTCAAGGTTGTAGGGCAGCAACACCCCCTACTTTGACCCTACGAGCGTTCACCCCGCGCCTCGTAACTCTTGAACCGCAAGCAGAGCCCCCCCGAAGCGAGGGGGGGAGCGCTGCTAGGATCCGCCGTCGGCCTGACTAAAGGTAACGAGCTCAAAAATCCAACCTAAAAATAATAATAATAAAAAAAACCAAACCGCAAAACCCAACAAACCACCAAAACGCGGAGGGTCTTGGTGTCCCCCAAGAAACCCCTCCTGGTTGAGGTTTCTCCACGTAGAACCACGTAGAACCTCCATAAAACCATGTAGGGTGGGAGAGAGCGAGGGCTGCGAGGTCACGACCGCCTCTGGATTCCTCCATCTCCCAAAAAAACCAAAAAAACCCGAAAAACCTTGAAGCGTCGCCGCTCTTCCCAGCGAGGGAAGGGGAATCCGGCCGTTGGCGGCTTGAAACCAGGGACGGAGGGTTGAGGAATTCCTTTTGGATTTTAATCGTCTCGGTTAAACCCAAATTCCTCCCGGGCGAGGAGCGGAGCCGATAAACCCCGGCACGGTTCTTCCTTAGCGTAGGGTCCGTCCCCGGTGCCCGCGCCGCCGCGCAGGAGCTTTTTTAATTATTATCGTTATTTTTTACGGATTCTTTCCACTCCTTCCCGGCGTGGGATCTTTTTTTCTCGGGGTTCTTCTCTCGCTGCAAATCCTTTGGGATTTTCCACGACGGATTTTTTTTTTTTTTTTCCTTTAAGAATCGTCCGTCCGTCGCCAAGCCGATTTGCGGTTGCCAAAAAAACCTCTCCCGCGTTTTCACGGCGGAGATTCCCTTTTGCCTCGCCGCAGCTCGATGACTCTTCGTCTTTCTCTCTCTCTCCCGTCTTTTTTTCCGCAGGGAGAAGATCCCTTTACGGATGAAATCGCCGATCAGGACGTGGATGAAGCTTTGGAAGGCGGAGACGGCGCCGGGGAAGGAGCGACCGAAACCGCCGCCGTCGAGGTCGCCCAGGAAGGAGAAGGAGGAATCGGGGAAGCTACGGAAACGGCGGAAGCTTCCGAAGAGTTTTCCAAACCTGAGGAATTTCTTAAAAATCTGGGAGAGCAAGATCAGCCCCCCAAACCGCTGTTGATGCCCCCGTTCCTGCAAGACGACGAGCTGGAAGCGGAGGAGATGACATCGGAGGTGACAACGGAGGCGACATCGGAAGCGAAGACCGCGGCGACTTCGGAAGCGGCGGCGGCGGCGCCTTCGGAAGACACGGCAGAGCCGCCTGCGGCTCCCGCAAATCCCCGAGAATCGGCGGTTTCCCCCCAAAATGAACCTGAGGGTGGGGCAGGTAAAGAGGAGGAGGAGGAGGAAGAGGAGGAAAACGGGAGCGAGGCGGCGGCTCCGGCCGCCTGCAGCGAGGAAGAGGAGGAGGAAGAGGCTCCACCGGCCGCTGCGGAGCCGCAGCCGGAATAACTGTGAATATTTGCGTGAAGGTGATGGTATAATCCGCGATTTTTTTTTTTTTTTTTTTTTTTTTTTTGATTTATTCTTCTTTTTCTTAATCGTTTTGTCGAGCGCAGCGCCCGAAACGTGGCCGATTTTGGTTTTAATTAAGGGGAGGGACCCGGCTGCTTCGTTAGGGAGCAGCCCCCGCGCTTAATTCATCTCGTGAAGATCAAATTCCTCTTCGGTTCTGCAAATTCTGTTTTTGTTTTAGGAGGAAGAGCGCAGGAAGCCGTACCTGCCCCCAGAAACCCTCCGGCTGCGGCTCCGCCTGGGGTTTGGTTGGTTTTTTGTTGGTTTTTTTTTTTTTTTTTTTTTTTCCCGGGGGGGGGGGGAATTTTAGAAAGAAAAAGGAAAAAAAAAAAAAATAAAAAATAAAAAGCTTGAGGTTTGGAAAAAGAATAAAAGCATCGCTTCCATCCCGCCGGCTCTTTGGGTTTTAAACGGAGCGAGAACGCCGGACGGGACGGAGCCGTCGTCCTTCCCTCATCCCCCGCCCTCCCTAACGCCTAAAATACTCAATTTAAGGAATTTTTATTTAGTTATTTCCCCGAAAAAGTGGAATTTGTTGGTAGGAAATGCAGGCCTTTTCACCTACCTCCCTTACCGCGGGGGAATTTGGGTCGGTAATGAGTTTATTCGGCAGCAGTTTGATTATCTCCGGGAAGGGGGCGGGGGTTGGGACCGGGATTCAAAGAAAATCGGTAGTTTTCACCTTAAAAAAAAACCCCTTTTTTCGGCTAAAATTTGCAGGCCGTGGCCGTCACCCATTTCCTGAAGGATTCACCGAAACACCGAGGCGGTGGCTCGGTCTCTGCCGGGGCGGGGTGGGGTTCAACCCTCTGCTCTCTAGGCTCTTTTTGACCAAAAGCCTTATTTTTTCCCCCAAAACAACCCGCGGGCAGGGCGAGGGGCCAAAAATTCGATGTTTTTCCAGTGCCACGACCCCCAGAACCCCCCCGGCCCCCCCCGACCGCCGCCCCCATCCCTGCGCTGAGCGCTGCCCCGGTCTCAGCCTCCCGGGGGGGGGGGGGAGGGGGGAACTGCGTGACGTCACGCCCGGTGCTCTGAGCCTTGCACCCCGGGCTCCCCCGCCGCCGTGCCCCGCCCCTCATCCCGTGACGTCACGGCGCTGGCCGGCGGCAGCGGGTGGGCGGGGCGCGCTGCGCCCTGACGTCAGGCGCAGCGCGGTGAGGTCAGTGCGGCGCCGCTGCCGGAGCCGCTGGCCCCTCGGTGCCCGTCTCCCCCCCTCCCCCCGCCGCGGCCGCCTTCCCCCTTCCCCCTTCCCCTTCCCTCCTCCTCCCCCCGCCGCCGCTCGGTGACGCCTCCCCCGGCCCTCGGGGCCCCGCGGGACCCGGCCCCGGCGGGAGGGCGGCTCGCCCGGCCCGGCCCGGCCCGGCCCCCTCCCGCTGCCGCCGCCGCCTGAGGTAAGAGCCGGGCCGCGGCGGGTGAGGAGGGAGGGAGGAAGGGGGGGGGGGGGCGTTGCCGGGGGGGTGCCGGGATTCACCAACGCCTCGTACGTCGCCCCGCCGGCGTAACCCGCATTGCGTAATGCGGCCGCTGCGTCAGGGAGGCCTACGTAAACTGCGGCGCGGCGCCCGCCCGGAGGTTTGAGGCCTGCTGCGCCAACGGCGTAAGGCGGTGGTGCGGAGCCGCCGTTGGCGTAGCGGCGGTCACGCGCCGGCTGCGTAGGCCGCTGCGCAAGGAGGCGGGGGGAGGTGGTGTTCTCCGCGCCGTACGCACTTTCCGCTACCGTCGGCCGGCGGTTTGGCGGGGGAAGCGCGGCCCCGCGGCCGGTACGGAGCGGCGGGAGGGCGGCGGGGGCCTCCCGGTCCGCGGGGAAGAGAGCGGGGAGCGCCCTCCCGCCTGCGCTCTCCGGGTTACGCCGCTTGCGTAAGGGCGGCGGGGAGCTGCGGCCTTTGCGTACGGGGGAAAGGTGGGAGCGGCGTAACCCGCGCGGCGCCGCCCCGCCCCGCTGCGCCGTTAGCGTAGGTCCGGGGGTGAGTTGCGCCGTTGTCGTAGGGCCGGTGCGGGGCGGGTTACGCCGTTGGCGGGCCGGTACGCAGAGTGCGTGCGGTGGGGCGGGGCGGGGCGGGCGATGCGGGGGCACTTCCTGCCGCCGCCATTTTGTCGGCGGACGGGAGGAGGAAGCGGCGGCTCCTGCGCGGAGGCAGCGGCCAGGCCCGGCCCCGCGGCCCGCGGTGAGTGACGCCGCCTCCGCCTTCCCCCGCCTCACCCCTCACCCGGGGGACCCCCACCGGGCTGGGTAGGACCGGACCGGGCCCAGCGAGGGGGGAGGCTCCCGCCGCGCCGTTAGGCCTCAGGCCGCCCGCCCCCGCCCTGGCCCTGCAGTCAGGCCCGGCGGCCGCTTGCTTGGAGCTGAGGCGGGGGGGGCCCGGGGGACGGGCAGCGAGGGCGATCGCAGCCGGGGAGCTGAGGCAGGCTGGGCCGGGAGCGGGGTGTGCGTGTGCCCGCCGGCCCGGCGCCCTTGGGGGGGGTGGCGGTGCCCTCCCGGGCAGCCCTGAGGTACCGGGCCGCTCCCCACAGCTTCCCCGCCATAACACCCGCTCCACGGTCGCCGAGCTGCTCCTTGGGCTCCTTTTAAGCTTTCCAGAGGGCGATGTGTTAACCTGGTCTTCAGTTCACGCGGCTGGTGGATTTCTTTACATTTTCAAGTTAAATTTTTGCCTTTTCTCCAGGTTGTTTCCTACTTTTGTAGGAGTTGTTTGGGCATTAGAAAGCTGGAGGGCTGAGCTGTGGGAGAGGGAGGGGAGAAACTCTTGAGCCGCCCTCCTGAGTTTTGGGGCACCGTCTTGGGTGGGAAGAGGGAAATCTTCGGTGCTGTTGGAAGCCGGAGCCGGCCGGGGAGCGACTGCTCTTTCCCCGGGGGTTTTGTGGGTGAAACGCCGGAGGAGCGAGGTCCGTTCACGCCGTCGGGATGTCAGTTCGCACGGACGCTCGGCTCCTGCGCTCGTTTGATGCAGTAATTAGCCGCTGGCGTGAAAGTGAAGACTGTTCCTGCTCGCTTCGAACGCACGTTGGCCATAAGAGAGGCGGCTTTACGCGACTAATTAACAGCAGGGAGTAAAAGTCTGTTCGTTATAAACTCCGTCTGCTCTCACGTTTATTAACGAGCTCATCCTTATCCCCATCCTTCCCTCCAGTTTTCCTCGGCTGGTTTTTATCTTCACCGATGCTTTTTAAACTTAAAAAAAACCCTACCGATAGTTTCTACTCCGAATAACGTTAAAGTTTCCCCGTTCTCTTCGGCAGAAGTTTTCCCAAGAAAACTCTTTAAAGCCCCGTTATTCTTCGGGTACGTACCGCGTACTCCATCAAACAGTTCACGGCGTGGTTTAAGAATAAATACAGGCAGCCCCGTTGCTTGTAGGGTTATAACGTGAAGAATTAAGCTGCTAATTAAGTCGGTAACGAATTTGTGTCGCCCGGTAGCTTTACGGGGCAGCGAAGGGTCGTTGCCACGGGGTCACCGCTTTACTGAGCTTGGATTATTGGCTTCTGGTTTTTGTATTTGCATCGTCCGTCAGAGTTTCGGGGTCGTTCGAGCGACTTAAAACCCTTGGCGTCGTTTTACGGAGGTTTGCTTTTACCCCTTTGGGGTGCGGCGACTTCAGGTTAAGCTTAAGTGCTCTATTTAAGCTCTGTTTAAGGTTCTCGTGGCAAAGTTTAGCTCGATTTAGGCGAGGAAACAAACCAAACTGCTTTGGGCAGGCGAAATATTGAAGATTTCAACCTTGCAAATGCTTACGAGGCTGCGGTGACTCTACTACATCAATAATTTGTCTTTGGTGGGATTACTGCTAATATAAGCGTTTGCAGAGATTAACGTAAACCAAATTTACGTCGCTACGAGGTTCTAGCGTTCAGTTTAAGGCCGTGTGAGTTAAAGGTCGCCCTCGGCCCTTTTCTGGCCTTCGGCGAGGGCCCCCTTCATGTTTGAAAACACGAGGGAAAAGAAAAATATTTGAGTTCCCCACACCTGAACTCGAGGAACCACGATAGCGACTGTAAATAAATGCGCTGTATGGAGGGGGGGGGAACCACCTGCGCGAGGCCGGTTGTTCCCACACGGTCTCTAATCTTTGCACCTTGGCAGAGGACGGGATTACTCATTTAAAAGTAGTAAAACACGACTTTCCTGATTATTTTATCCCCCCCCACACACACACCCCCTACTTTAGTTACTTAAAGCTGAATAACTGTTGCTGCTGCGTTACCTGATGATACTGAGCCTGACTTCGGTGGAGGTGACCAGCTATTAGGTCAATTACCGCTGGCAGCGAAGCCATTGTTAGCGTAAATCCCGTTTCTGTTTGAAGAGGAAACAGGAATTGTGCTTTGGTTGGAGACCGGTGCAGGTAAGGAATCCATCTCACCCCGGCAAATGACTTGTCGGTCGCTCTGGGGCTCCTAATTACTTTTTATTAAGTTATTTTCTGTCTTCCACGCTTTGGTCGAGGGGAGCTGTAATCGAGTGTACGTAATCAAACGCTCCTCGTTACGGTTTCGTGATATTTTGGAAGAATTTCTCTAAAGTAAACTTTATAGTCTGGTAATTATCTACTGGCAAACAGTGTTTGGACCGAGTTCAGGAATGTAAACCATTTATTTGCAGGAAGATATTTTACCTTAACCCTCCGCTAAATCCTGCGAGAAGAAACCCGGGCGTAGCTGCGCCAGCGAAAACGGGGTGAAATCTGTGGGATTTGAGGTGCCGTTAACGCTTAACGTCGGTGTTCCCTGGATCTGGTGGTGAAGGGGGAGGATAAAGGCGCATCCCGGCCACGTTACTCTGCCGTTTGTAGCGATGGGTGATGTTTCATGAAATAATACTTTCTCCTTGTGAAAGCAGCGGGGTCGTTGCGAGCGTCGCCTTCCTAAATATAGAAGGGGCACAAGAATAGGACGGCATCTCGTTTTGGGAGATAGCAGCGGGTGGATCCACCGTAACCCGACCGCCTCTGCTGGGGAGGGTTCTACAAAGCCTAAATCCACCCCGGAAAGCGGCGGATAAGGGATGGTAACGTGTGTGGGGAGGGAAAAACAACCGCTGACGGCTGTGAGGAGGGGTCTGTGTCACCTCCTGGCTCCTCACGCCCCGTCCACCTTAGCTTCTAGGATGGATTGGGCAGAGAGGCGAGCGGGGAAGAACTCTGTCCCCGATACCGCTGGAGGAAGGGTTTGAGTCCAGGTTTTAATCTGATTTTTGGGCTTTCTTGCTGTGAAAAGGAGGAAAACGAAGTCTTCGTAAGCTTACGAGGGAATTGGTAGGGTTTTTCGGGGGTGTAATTGAATAATAAGTATTTTAAAGCTCTCTAACATCTAAATCCAAAAGCTTTTGGAGAAATCTTGGCAGTGTTACTGGGTTGTAGTGGTTTTTTTTTTCTTTTGGGGGGGGAGGATTAGTGCGATTCAAAGAGCGGCTCTGCAGAGCAGATGTGAAAGGGGAAGCTGCCCAGCGGAGCCAGGGAATCCCAACGCAGAGGGCTCGTGGGCCACTTCTGGATCCACCTTCCTCTCTGGGATAAGTCCCTCGGATGCTTCGGGTCTTGGTTATTTCAAAGCAGAATAGCAAAATAACTTCCCTTAGCCGGGACTAAGAAGACCCGGTTGTAGACAAGCCACGAAGGAGTCATCGTCTTGCTCTTAAAACTTCCGGAGCTGAGCTATGGGTAACTCATAGTGATGGAAAAAGGACTGGGATTGTGCTGTACCGACACACAAATTAATTTCTGCCGTGTCGGATCAGCCACACGGAAGGGTGAAGGGTTCATCGCCGTTGCTTGTGCTGCCAAAACTCCTGTCAGGCGAGCCGGGAGGTTTTGGGGTTGGTTCATGATAAAAACTCCTGGTTTCAGTTTCAAGCAAGCGCTCTGCAACCTTTTATTTTTATTAAAGAGCTCGGAAGGGTTTGATATTCGTTAAATATCAGTTTGGAGAAAGTACCGAAAGGTCGTTTTGGGTCGAGAGCGAGAGTTCAATTCCAGTGCGGGGATTTTTCTGCTGTGATTTTTCCAGGAACTCTGGGAGCCTTTGGGGGTATTTGGGGAAGGTGTCGAAAAACCAACGTTGTGTTTCTCTCCGCTTTGACGACTGAAAGGATTAAGAGCGGTTTTGGTGTATTACAGACTTGCGGTGTCTTAATTCACGTCTCCTGCCTTACGATGGACACCTCTGCATGGGGAAAGCTCCGTTGGGATAAGATGTTTTCTGTACGGATCCGGATATGGCTTAGAGCATGAAGGGAAAGGTGTTGGGATGTGGGAAGGAGGTGGAATATCTCGAAGCCAGACTGAAATTCCCAGCTGGGAACTGGGGAGGAGGACCCAAACCTGCAGAGACCCAAAACTCTTCCTTTTAGGCGCATTTCATCCCTCTTTCCTGATATTTTTGAGCTTCGCCTGCAGGAACTTTCTGCCGTGCATTGCATTCATCTGGAACTAGTGGAAAACTGGGAGGTTTTACCCAAAATTATTGAGACCAAAGTGTTTGGGAAGTGCTGGCATGCGTTTGAGGAGCAAAACTTGCCTCCTGGGTTTTTCCGATCCCTATTTTAATGGGAGGAAGCAGCTTCGTTACCATCCCTAGTATTTGGGGGTGGTGGTGGGGGTAGATTTTGTCCCTTCGTTAACCGCTCGCGTCCGTGTCGCCGCTCGTTAACTGCGAGCGGGAGGAGCGTTACTAATTATAACTTTTCCAAAAGGCTTGGGATAGTCCTGCCCTGACTCTCGCTCCGAGGCGATGGCGAAGCCCGAAGGAGGAGGGAGATGGCGCGGGTCCAGAAAAACATGAAACAGCCTTAAAAAAAAAAAAAAAAAACCAAAAAACCAACTGAAAACAGGAACTGTTCGGTAGCGACGAGGACTTGGCCAAACATCCTGAAACCAGAAACGCTGTAAGCGATAGCCCAGAAATGGGAAATCACGGATCGGTCTGAAACTTGAGGGATTTAATGTTGGTTTGTTGCTTTCTGAAGAAAGATTCCTGATTTAGGAAAGGGAGGGAGCTGAGGGCGTGCGGGTTTTGTGGCTTGCGTTAGTCAGGGCTTAGCCCAAACGCGGATTTTTGTTCAATTAAGTTGTTGTTGTAACGTATTTTGAGCCTAATTAGGCTTTGCAAGCTTCTAAGGCAGCTCAGGAGCATTCCTCTGATGACAATATCAAACCTGCAAGGTAAAAAAAAAAAAAAAATCATGGTTTTAGGAGAAAATACCCTAAAACCTGGTGTCCTCTGCAAAGCAAACGTGGTCCACGTCGGGCAGCGCTAAGAATTTCCTGGGCCAGGTCTGCGTTCCCTGATTTTTTTTTTTTTTTTTCCCCCTGTAATAATTTAACCGATTATCTGGGTGTGGTGCGAGATCCTTGTGGGTTTCCCCGTGATATATCAGCTTAAAACCTGAGATTTCAGCAAACTGCTGAAAACTAGAATTTGGGGTGGTTTTCCTTCCTAGATCTAGAGGTGGCTGGCACGTAGCACGTCTCGGGGCTTATAAAAATAAATATAAAGCTGGCAGAATTAGTGATTAACAGAAGGGTGATGGAAATACGTTGGATTTTATTCCGAGCGGACTGACGTGAACTCGCCGTGCGACTTCTGGGGGAGTTGTCGGAGCAAAACTGCGTTCACCCGACTTAAAAATTGGTTTATTTGACTTACAAAGCGTAAAGTTGTGCTTTAGTTGCCTGGGTCCTCGTTAGCGCTGATGGATTATTAGGCTTAGTGAGCTGCGAAGGGGGTCAGGCGGGCGCAGAGCAACGCTAACGAAGCGGTTTGCGTTTTATTTGAATGGGCACTGAATTAAATTAAAATTTGAGATTTATAGGTCAGGGTTTTGCCTTACTTATGGGATGAGCAGCGCACTTAAAAAAAATCTGCATAATGTTAAATGAACACACGCGTAATTAAGCAATTAGATGTTTAAACAAACCTGGGTACTTCAGCAATTAAATAGTCCTTTACAGTATCGTGTCAGCTTAATTTAATTATTGTCTGCCAGCACGTTGGCTTTAATAACCGAGATACGAAAGGAAAACAAGCTTGGAAACTTAAATTATGTCATACCTGCTAATTAAAATAACGTTTAAAACTTCTTTGAGCTTTCCTGAGTTGATTTATCCTGGAGATTTGCTTGGAGCGATCAGCCAGCAGCATTACAGATTATTTCAAGAATAATCCTTAAGTTTATAATAAGTGAATTATAGGAAATGAACGGCAATAAATGAACTCTTTAACGAGCTGTAATCTTGCGGACTGTCGGAAAGTTTGCCGTTCGCTATGCTGTTGGGTTTTTTCTTCCCCCGTCAGTAGCAGCAGCAGCTTCTCGAGAGCTGAATCCTTGCAGTAAAAATTAATGGTAAGGAGAGCAGAGAAGCAGGGAGGTAGGGTGCTAGGGAAAAAAAATTGAGTATTTGAGGTGCTTTTGCAGTTTATTTTCTGCAAGGTGAGCAAAAGGATCCACTGTTTGGCTCAGGAATGTGCGGTTTGATTTATTTTTTAATAAAACCTGTGTTTATAGAGACGCTCAGCCTGCAGATGTTGGTGCTCAGTTATATTCCAACCCCAAGACTCGACCAGAGCCGGAGCGCCGTAGGGAAGGAGTTTGCAGGTAACCGGAGCCCCGCGACGCTGCTTCTGAGCTGCGGTCTCCTGGGGAAGTTTTGGGTTGAAAAGAAGTGGAAGTGGTGCAGAGCAAGCGTCGTTTTTTATCCTTTTCTGTTTGCTGGAGTCGTGAGCGCAACTCGGGTCATCTTCAGGTAGATCTCAAGTGTAGTAACATCTGTTGAACCCTAAAAATACTTCATTTTAGTGAAATACAGGCTATTCTGTGAAATTCTACCTGCTCCGCAGCAAATCCACGCTATTCGTGTCAACAAACATTACCGCTCCGTAAGTCGGGATGTTCCTCCCCTGGACCGAGCTGGGCTGTAGGAACTTGGCTACCGAAGGGTGTTTCCTGGTCTAAAGCGTCTCCTCCTGCTCTGGGCTTTCATGGCAATAAGGTGCTGTTTCCCCTCCTCCTCAAAAACACTTGCTCAGCCGTGCGGGGAAATGTATTTTTAATTTTTATCCTGCGCCGAGGGGTTATTTTGGGCTGGGAGAGGAGCGGGACAGCCGGGGCGGCACCACAGCCCGATGAATAACTGCGTATTTTTTTTTTTTCCAGACAAGTGAGGAGAAAGTTGTTTTCACCTCGTTTTGGGTTTGTGCAATTTGCTTTTGTAAAAAAAAAAAAAAAAAGGTCAGGATGCGTTTGCTGCGTAGAAGCGTGGGGAACCCGACTGTGCGTGGTAGGAGTCTTGGTTTATGGTAAAGATCCTCGGTACGGGTCAACTTTGGAATGCTTCTCCTTCCTTCTCCTCAGCTACACCCCCAAAGCTCTTTTGATATCTGGTTGCGTTCTTCCAGAGCAGCCGTGGGCTCCGTCATGCCAGAAAAATGAGTTTTAGTGACCCAAAACCTTCTCAGAATAAGCGTGTATTCATTACTTCTTCCCCTTGCCATGATTTCTGTTGCTGTAAGGTCTTCCTCCCCATTTCTGGCCGCTACGGACGCAGCAAGGGGGTGATCCGAGGGGCACAGCTCTTCTTCCACGGTCTCCTGGAGGGATGCGAGGCTGTGGTCTCACCTCCTTTGTGCTTGGCTCAAGTTGGAGGTTTTCAGAGTCAGCCTTGGCTTAACCCCGTGGCCGCTCATCCTGCGGGAAGGACTCGGCACGGAGACCTTTTCCGTGGGACTATCCTCAATGCAAAATTCCTTTTTCTTGAATATTTGCGCCGTGCCGGTCCTCTCTTGAGCTGTACTTTCAATTTGCAAAACCGGAATGAAGAATTTAGAGTTTACATTGTTTAAATTAAACATGGGGTCAAAAACTCAGCCAGGCTGGGTAGGCATGCTCAAATTTTTACTCTTCTTGGGGGTTTGGGTTGCGTAGCTCCTTATTTGTTCTTCCTCTGCATTTTTACAGAGAACACGCAGTACGGCAAGTTAAAACATTGAGCAGGACGGACAAAGCACGTTCCTGAAACACCTTCCTTCTTGGAAGTCATGAGACAGTTCTTAATCACCCAGTTGGTCTTTTTATGCTAATTTGATGAGCTGAAGAGGAATAACCCTTAAAAAAATAATATCCTTGGGGCAGGAAGTTTTTCTCGGGTGAGTGGCAGTGACTGAAACCCTGGGAATTGAGAGCGGCTGCGAGACGGGCCAGCTCTACTCAACTGATTTGCTCCTGAACCTTTAAGCCCAGCTTAAAGCTCTGTGGTGCAAAGTCCCTTTTACTCCACGCCTACACCCCTTACTTGCATAAGACCGGAGGGATGCGAAATCAGACCCGTGGGGTTGTCTTTAATTAATATACAAGTAGTGATCAATCAAAGAGAAGATACTCAACAATCGAAATTGCGTTGGGCTGCAGGCTTGCTAAAAACCAGTTCTAAATAGCTGCCGTGAGAGTGTTTGTCCTCGTAGGTCCAGCTTTTCTGAGCTCAGTGTGCCTCTTTTTTTTTTTTTTTTCCCTGAAGACAGTAATTCTTTATCTTTTACATATGAGCTCTTGTTTTGGAAGAGGATAATTTGAAAGGAGCATAATGTATAAGAGCTTTGGGGTTTTTTTGGCTGGCAGATCTTGATTGTCGTTACAAAAAATATACAAAACACTAAATTACTTGTTAGGGTTTCTTTTTTGTTTTTCTGACGAGCCTAGGTGCCGAGAAGCTGCAAATGGGTCGGGAAATCTCGTGACAGCATCCCTGTTTTGGAAATCCTTTGCCAGGCTGGTTTATCCGGTTATCTGACAGCTCCAGGGAAAGGCGGTTGCGGAGGCAGGGTGAGCTTGGGTCCGGCCGAGCCGAACCTTGGAGGGTTGTGATGAAACACGCAGCGATTCCGCTTCAAAAACATCCCAGCGTTGCAGCCCTGGCTCGCCAGCGAGCTGGCTGAGACATCAGCCTTGTGGCAAGGCTACAAATTAAATTAGTCTCCTTCTAAAAGCTGTTTTGCCTCCTCTTCCTACTGACAAAAATCCTTAAAAGCATCGTATTTTGTACGTAAACCCTTGATTTCTGGAAGAATCGAGATCTTTAGGTTTTCTTTTAAAGTTCCTTTTGTGGAGTTGCTGGTTAGGGTTGAAAACGGCCACGTTTCAAATCGGCCGGTGAGGTCGCATCTCTCTTCCTCTCATGGAGAAGCAGCTTTGCTTCCATCCAACTCGGCAGCACCCCAGAGATGGAACGCCCCGTTCCTCGTAATTTGGAACCGGTGCTGTAACGGGGATCTGTGACCGGTGCCCGAAGGCTCCTGTGAACCCCAACGTGCTGCTCGTGTTAAACGTAAAACAACTTTCTGCCTCGAAAGTAGGAACTTGCGCTGTTCCTGGTATCTCCTCGTTAATTACGTGGGTGTACACGGACCACGGCGTAGCAGGGATCGAGATTTGTGCTCACGTTGTCTCCAAGTAGCTTTTTTTGGAAAGTGGAACTATAATAAATCCAACCCAGAGAGCCCAGCCGCAGCGTTGGAGGGAGCTCCGTGTCTCAGGCAAGGTTTTCCCCCTGCTCCTCTGGACTTGATGGGCCTGAAGGACTCTGCCTGCTGCCGAGGAGGTGCTAATTTTCCCCTTAAAGAAAGAAAATCAAAAGAAATCAATTTAAATCACTCGCCTTTAAATCACTTGACCTAATCCTTTGAGTCCTGATGCTTGGGGCTCTCCCCTTTATCTCATCCCCTCCTAAGAGGGGGGGGGACCCTGCAGAGAGAGCTGTTGGTGATAATTTTCTTAAATTTAGCACAAGGAATATTCATTCCGCCAAAGCTGATGCTGAAGTTAAAGGTTTCGGTGCCAGAGGCGAGTTCTTTGCCAGCACAAAAAAATCACCGTCGGTGGAAATTATCATCTCGGGTTGTATTATGTTTCCTTTTATAAAGGGTTTTTAATTCCTGTCCGGTAGGTATTTCCCTGTTTGGAAGATTTGGGTGATAAAACACTTGTATTTACTGGAATAACAGCAGCAGGAACATCCTGATAGCAAGATCTCAAACCCTCTGCATGCAGTGCCAAATATATTTTGGTTTCATGGTCCAAGCAGCAAAGCTGTGTCTTTTTATTACGTTGCCGAGCGTAGGCAAAGTCAGTTCTCGGAGTCCAGAGTTTAATACCGAGGGAGGACGGGATTAGAGTGTAAATCGCTGGTCCAAAGGTTACCCGAGATGTCTGTGGCTGGTGGTTTTGGTTTGTTTTTTTTTTTTAATTTGTAGGTGGGTTTCTAGCGTGTCGGTACGCACCGACCTCGCCTGTAAAACCCGAGCGTCAAGAGCCCGGGTGCGCTTGATCCTCAACATCGTGCTCTGGTTTAGGGAACTGAGGAAGAATTCAGCGACGGGTG
Organism: Mycteria americana; assembly: GCF_035582795.1. Lineage (NCBI taxonomy): Eukaryota > Metazoa > Chordata > Aves > Ciconiiformes > Ciconiidae > Mycteria > Mycteria americana. Next base: position 160,347 of record NC_134392.1, on the reverse strand, counting down.
AAAGGGATGAAGGCTAAAAATAGGGTTTGAGCTTTGCTGCTAGCTCAAAACTAAGCATCACCCTTATTGTTGATGTATTTAAGGAGGCGATTCCCAACTTTATGCCGTTCCCAACCTGCAGCGTGATCCTTTCCTACTGAACTGGGGTGTAATTAGAGTTAATTTGGGCATGATCTGGTTCCCTCTGGGGGGGAAGAGCAAAGGGGAAAGGTGTGGTGCTGCTCTACGGACAAAGTTTGATCTCTTCTTTGTTGGTTGTTCTTATTTTCTCCTTGTGAAGTGGTGCTTTCTGCTTTTGAACGCCTCCTCTGCCCACAGAGTCACCGGTACGGGCTGGGAAAAGGAGGATAAAGAGCGGGAAAGGGGATAAATAAGATTTATTATCCTGTTGCTCGCAAAACTGAACATCTGAACTGGTAAACTAAGATGTCTCTGAGCACAGAGACAAGGGAGCAGGGTCTGTTTGTAGAATAAAGGTAGCGAAGAGCCTTTTACTGCTTCTCCTTGCCTGCATTTAGGGCTGGACGCCGTCCTGGACAGAAGAATTCCCTGTAAAAACCCTGTCAGGTTATACAAAAAAGCCAAGATTGCCGCTTATTCCTGCCGTGGAGTCGGAGACGACGTATTTACAGAGGAGACTGACCTTGTGCCTGTTGACAGATGTTTGTTTGCAGAGCTGCCGATCGCTCTTCGAGTCCGAGGGGAAAATTCCAACTGTTTGCAGAGCCCCAGGAGTAAAAAGGTGAATTTTCGCAGCACTTTGGTGTCCTCTGACGCCCCTTTTAAGGTACGGGTGGCTGAGAGGGATGTATCCTTCCTAGGCAGGGTGTTTGGAGTGGTTTTGGGGGGAATCTCTTCTTTTTTTTAGAGCTGTGCAACCGCGTGAGGGTTAGTAGAACAGGTTTTTGGTTAACAGATATTAACCTTAACAGGACCCAGAATGACTTCTAGGTCTTGGATGTGATCTCATGTCCTCCTCAGCTTTGCTTTTAACTGGCTTAACTACCCTGCTGGTTTTAATATGGTTTTTTCTATGTCTCAGGACAGATTTACCCAATTAAGGGCACTGTGGTTTTCACATCTTAAAAACATTTTTGTTTTGCCTTCTCTTTTTTTTTTTTTTAATCAGCTATTTTCGCTCTGACCTTGGCTTGTCCTTTCTTACCTCAGCTTCCAGTTAGGTTTCTCTGGGAAAGGCGGCTATTTGGGAGCCCTGTGTTGTTGTGGACTATTGATAGCGCCTGAAAAATGCGATGCTGAGCAGTTGTGGTCTCTCGGTATCTCCAGACGTGGGCTGAAGAGGAACGTGAATTCTGCTAGAGCTCTGGGGCAAAGCGTAGTTGTTATTGCAAGGCTGATAGCGAAAAGTTTGAAGCTGAAAATGCGCTTCTAAAAAAGCCTAGCCTAAAGGTGAGATTATTTTAGCCTCGGTATTTGAATACAGGATCGTAATCCTTATGGTCAAGCTGACTTTTTTGGAAGGAAATTCTCTTTTAGATGTTCATTTTAAGCCTGGTTATTGATAAAAATCTGCTGAGGCATCCTTCAAGAGCTTAGCTTTAACTGTTTTCTCTTAAAAGAAAGCTTAAGGAGGTTGATAACCCCTCTGCGGATTAACAATTTATTCAGAGACTCGAGGTAGGAATGCACAGTAGCTTGTAGTGGAGGAAGATCCAGCTGTTTACACCCGTGTTTTTTCAGCGCGCTTGAAAAATAGCATGGGAAAAGGGATGAATGATCTTGTTGGTTGCAAAACAAAAACCCCAGAAAAGAGCCGAGATGCATCGGTCGTGACTTTTTAATGATAGGGAGAAGACGAACAGGCGGTGTCTTAAAGTCAGTAAAGACTGGGGTCTCGAATTTTGTTTTTGAAGAACAAGCGTTCCTGAGCGTGTTTTGGAAGTGCGGAGGATGGATTCGCGAAGGGTCGCTCTTTCTTTTTTTTACTGGAGGTGGGATAGCAGATGTTTGATGTGCTCCCGTACGACCACTCCTCCTCCTCCTCTCTCCCTGTCTCTTATCATCGGGATGGGGATGGCCTTTCTCACCTGCTGGGTGGGTCTTCAGAAGCCCGTTGATTTGTTCCACGCCATTAAGAAATGGCTTTATGAACCCCAAACTGCTTCAATATTCCACCCTGGAATATTCCCGGTGTTTGTTCGGGCAGTTGGAAGATCAGGCTGCTCCGTGGAGGGGTTGCTGTGGTTGAACCAAGACCTGCAGGACCTGAGCTTGATCAGGGGAGGTTTCTGATGTTCTTCAGCACAGTTAAACCGAGCTCGGGGCTTTTGCCACGCAACATCAGAGTTGTCTGACCTCACCTACGAGCTAATTTAGGCTGAAACGAGTCATTTGCTCCGTGGTAAGGATTAGCAGGAACATCTCGGCGCCCAGTAATCTTCCTGCAACTCTGAGCATACCCAGGAGGACGTGTCCTTCCCCACCCCGCCGGAGAAAGTTTATTTTATCGTCAGCGGCGGAGTGATTTACAAGGGAGTTTGGGTTGCTCGTTAGCCTGATGACTTTCTAAACATCCCCATTTAATTTGCGAGGAGCTTGGAGCTGTCTTGTGGCCCCAGCTCTCCTTGAACCGCCCTTGCGCTTGGGGCACTCAGACCCTGAATTGGATCACCGGGTTTTCTTCTCCACCGAGTCGCTCGTTCCCTTTTTAATTTAAGTGGGAGTAGAAACGTGCTCTCCATGTTACGTTGCCCAACTTGTCCGGGCGTTAGTCACGCTATCGGCACCGCAGCCTCTTGCTGCACGAAATGTCTGCCCTCCTGGATAACTGAGGTTTGTATTGATTTGCTTTGGCTATAAACTCTTGAATTAATTTTTACATGGTTTATAAAATGTGGTGCCTTCGTACGCTCAACTCTGTTGAGACTTGTCGATACCAAATTATCAATTAACGGAGTAAAAATTGGCTTTTCTGGTCGCAGCCTTGCGCTAAAGATAACTTCTGGTCATGGGTGAGCACTCCGAGGGAGGGAAGGAGGAGGAGGAAGTCCCGCTCCTCTAACGGCTCCGTATCAGGCTTGTTCTAATAACAAAACTAGCAGCTGCCCATACTTTCTAAACTTGTGATTTTTCAGGTCTTTCAAGGCTGTCTCTGCAGTTAAGAGAAAGGAAACGGCTAATTTCTGGGATCGGTTAGACTGAGAGTCTCTTGACCAGACGGAAATTTGAATATAAAACCACCTCTCTGTTTTTTTGACACAGTACTTGAGTATTTGCATCTGGTTTTCCTTTCACAGCTTCGTTTTAGCTTCTTGATCCTTGAAAGAAAAGAGTTGACATCGCAGTTGAGTCGTTTCAGACTCTGAGCCTCGTATCGTGAGGCCAGAACACGTTTCCGAGGTGCAGCGTGACCGTACGCAGGATAAAATCCCAGTTTTGGGAAAGCACGAGGAGTCGAGTTGCTTTCAGGTGGCTTTGAAAGACCCCGTGGCCGAGCTCTGGGTTGAAGCTCATCGCCGAGGGTGGGTGCCGCTGGCGTCAGCGCCCTTAAAATACAAACACATGCGGGACTCTGGGTGCCCTGAGCTGCTCGGAGGAGACCGAGGCTCAATATTTAAGATGCGTTGGCTTTGCTTTTTAATTGCTTTGTTTGCTCGTTCATCAGAAATTTCCTGCGATCTCTTTGGGACTTCCACTTTGTGGTCGAGCCTCGTGCCCTTTGAAGATCCGAGTCCGATCGCTTGAGGCCCTGAACTGATCTTAGATAAGCTTTTGCTATTTTCGGAGTTCTTCGGTAGCAGCGATACTAAAACAAATTCAACAACGAGGGTGCTTGGAGGGATTTGGTGTCCGATTTGGGTTGGGGGAGGACAACTTCGGGGACACAAACTCTTTTCAGATACAAATTGCTTAATTCTCAAGGTAAAACCTCATCGACCTGCAGCTCCTGGCCAGGAAACACCCTGCAACGTTCTTCCATCCCTGTGGCTTAATTGCGCTTTGAATCTGCAGATCTCTGTTTGTAGCGGGATACTCCGCTTCTCCGACCGCTAATTAAAGGATTTGAGGCTAAATTGGCCTTCTTGGAAAACTCTTTCCGGGCTACCGGAGTGCTAATGCGTGCTTGCAGCATGTAGCCGGCTGCTGACCTGAATTAAATCTCGAACCTAGCACATTTAAGCAGTTTACCCTCTATTAAATCTACGTTATTAATTTTAAATTATGCTTCTGCCAGACGGGACGGCGTGAAGTTTTTTCCATTTGTCTCAAGAATGAGAAATTTAGTCTCTTCTGCAACAAACTTCAAGTATCTGTGTGTAACTCGCTGGAAAAGTGGGGAAAATTGGGTACTGGGGCTAGGCGATGTGCAGATTCAACTCGGAATTTACCTTTAGGGTATAGAGGAAATTACGGAGGACTAAAAGCAGGAGAAATTTAAGCAAAGTACTTAATGAAAATGTATTTTACATGGTGTTTCTCACTTATTTTAAGCAAAACTCTTGGCTTTGTATATTGGATTTGCCTTGTATGGTGTATTGGATATCTATATTTGCCTGACGTGGACTAAAGTATCTATTTTTTCATCTATCATGACCTACTAGGTTGCCTATATGACCAAAACCATTGATTTTTTGAGTAGGATCTGCCGGCTTTAACACCAGGTTTAACTTCACCTCTGACTCTGGTTGTCGGATATTGCTCATCCCTGTCCTCCCCTCCTTTAAATATCAGAAATCTTCCACTCCGAGAAGCAAACCAGTTTGGCGGGCAAACAACCTGGTCATGTTTGTCCTCGTTTCCTGTTGGTTTTGTTAAAACAGCTGATTTTTCTACATTTTTATTTTGCTTTAAAATCAGAGCAACTCTTGCAGCGGTATTAATATTCTCCTGCTGTAGAAAATAGTGGGTTTGACCCTAAAATAAAAAGACTGCCTGGTATTTGGGGCTGACGCTGGAGTATTGCCTTGCCTGCAACGAGGTTTTTTGGCAGCTATTGGATATTACGCAGGTCTGAGGGTTGCAGGACAGAAATTATAGGCGCAATTTGGTGCATGTTTACTCCTGTTTAGGCTTCATCCAGGCACGGATTTATTTCAGGGCTTAGGAAGTGTTTAGTGCTGGTGTGTGAGAAAGCTCTGTGGAACGCAGGAGGAGTCTGAGATTAGGGTAAGGAGGAGGAAAACCTCGCCCAGTATCCAAAACACCGGTAACTCCCTATTTTATTTTATTATCTGCTGTTTTGCTAGCTCTTCCTAAGAAAAGCCTTATCCTCAGCTTCAGCCCAGGCTGCCCGCGCAGCCTTTGGTAAGCAACAGCCAACGTACGGACTCGGACCTTGGATCGTCAAAATAACGTTCCTGGGATCACATCCAGGGTTGCGGCCGCCCTTGGCTTTGAATGCTGATGTGGAAATTCAGAGATCTGGGTGAATCAGGTACCAAAAGTGCTTGGGTTTTGTTTCTCTGACCGCAAAACGGCATGAGAGCGGCCGTCCTGGACTGTGACAGCGATGTCTTTAGTTAAATCCTCCCTGTTTCCTTCTACATCGCTTCTGGGTTGGTGTTTATGGGGTTTATGAAAGCAACCGGAGAGATAAGGCTGCTTTCAGTTTGTGCAGTTGGATGGTGCACGCTTGTATCTTTATCGGTGCGGTGGCCGTTTTCGGTACAGAGCAGCCTGGTCATGGAGTAAAACAAAAAAAAAAAAGGAGCAAAAAGTGGTATATTGAGCAAAATTGGGTTTTATTTTCCCTGAAGTCAGCTCTTCTCATTCAGTCGGTATCCAGGACCAATTCAGCAGCGACTCTGCGGACAAACCGCTTGTACTGAAGTTTTCAAATTCAATTCCTGGATTAAATTCAATATTTTCCTCTCCTTTGTTTTACGGTGTGGGGAAGGGCTCTTGGATCAAGGGTCGCTCAGTCGCTGCTTCTCATTCGAGTGTCAAACTTGGGGCGTTATTAAAGGAGCGCTAAAGTCGAAAGAAATGGTGCTTGGAATATAAACCACAATTATTGGGGAGGGGGGGTAAAAAAAGGCTACGTGCGAGAAGTTGGGAAGCATTCGTTAATAGAAAAAAATCTGGTTTGGAAGTGTCTGAGCCTCCAGAACGAAGCTCGTTAGGTGCGTGAATTAATTCAGATCTGCAGGGTTGAGATACCCCGATGCCAGCGCCGAGTCTCGGAAGATAAAGCGTGTGACTGCAAGCCGAGAAAACGTATAGAAGAGGTACGTATGTACATAAGGAACTGAAATGCGGCTTTCTGCTGTCTGGTGGCAGAGCTGCACGGGCTGTCGCGGCTCTTAGAAAATCAGAGGGTGCTTGCCAGAAGAAATGGGTGACCACCGGGCTACGTGGCGCTTCCTGGAGCGGTTTTCTGTCCTCGCACAAATATTTGGACCCGTCGTGACCTTGAAATTTGTGATGATTATTGTAAATTGAGATGCATATTTTCTTGGATGTGTATACTGACTGTTCTTCCTTCTGGGCTTGTTTTGGGTGGGTTTTCCCCACCCGATTTGCTGGGAAGCTGAGGTTTTAATGCTAACTTATATGTATTTTGAAATCCTAGCAGGGGATCTTGGTGGTAGAGCATCGCTTGTGTGTTAGCGGTGGCTTGGGGTGAGCAAAATCCAGCTGCAGCGCATGGAAAATATTGAGTCTTGTGACTGTTTTCAACTGAATTCTTTTTGTTCCGGAGCTGGATGAACCCCGCAGAGCACAGCCTTCGTTTGCCTTCATGGAGATAAGATTCCTCAGACAAAATAAGTGGTTTTGGCAAGATACCTGCTCTTGGTGTCAGTTTTTCTGGTGGGCACGGAGTGGGGTGGCCTTGTGCATCGAGCCGGAGCTGATCTGTCCCGCAGAGGTGAGATGCTGAAGCCTGGGATATCCCTTGGTGGTGACCTCCTCTTGGCTGATGATCGTTTGGTCGCTTAAATGGAGAAGAAACTCAAAAGTGGAGAGGTAAAGGACGGTCTCTAGGCTGGACATGATGCACTAGCTGGAAGACGACGTCTTTTTGTGGGTCTCCCGCTTCTCTTAAAGCCTTTTCGGTGACGCGGTGAGACGTTCAGGACGCTCCAGAAGTGAAGAAAGAGTGTAGAAATCTTGAAATGGGGAATCTTCTGAGCTTGACCCAAACCTGAGAGGTACAAAGGGTCTTGGGGGAGCAGTGGAGCTTGGAGAGCTGTCCCAGAATGGACGTGGGAGGTGGAGACATCGGTGGGAGAGACCCAAGACCTTCCCTGCTCTGCAGAGGGAGCAGCAAGCCTTGGTGATTCCTAAATCTGCCTTTTTGCCACTGTATTTATCACCTTGGAGTATCTGCAAAGGTTGGGGTTTTTTTTTTTTTGCTTTCCTACGAGAATTTGACGCTCTTCTCCGTGCTGGGCGAGTGCCCGCCTTCTCCCAGGTGTTTTACCTCATTAGGGGAACGTAGATGGGACCTCGATGGATTTATAGGAACGAAATTGCCTTGAAATAGGAGCTTCCAGGTGAGGAGAAGCACTTACATGATTTCTGGGACCGATATTAGCAGGTTCTGTGTTAGCAAGCGCGCTGCTGGAAAATTTGGGGGAGTCTTAGGAGGGGCCGAGGGGTGAATTTTAGTGGAAAATGTAAGAATGCTTAAAACATCAGTAAAATAATTTTGTTTAGTAAAGCTGTGCCCTTCTAAAGATTAAGGTTAATCGCGTTACGCTTATGTACTCGCTTCAAGTATAAAACCTCGTGTATGTTGGTTGATCGTGGAGGTGATTAAATACAATTGGATTTTTCTGGTGTATCAGAGCATCAGGAATGGCCGTAACTCGTCTGGCAAACGTCGTTAGTCTTCGCTCTTGCAGAAATTAGAGGTCTGCGTCGTGCGGTCGGTTTAGTTGGGAGAAAAACCGTCCCCAGAAATCCTGGCATGCTGCAGAATGGATGTTCTTCCCCTTCAGCAAACACAAAAATGCCGAGTTTTGTGATTTTTTTTTTTTTTTTTTAATAGCCAAATGCCTCTTGCTGAAGAGCAGGCGACGAGGGCTTTTGTACGATACCTTGGATTTTGCTCGTTCTTTATCAAAAAGTCAGGATCTGATGGAAAAAGTGAATTTGTAGGAAAACTTTGTCATTTAAGAACAATGAAATTACAAATGCCAGCCTTTTTGAGTTAAAATCCACTTTCTTGAAGCAAAGTACTTGTTAAATCCTAATTTTGCCTCTGACTTTCCAGGTAAATCGGAGTAAATATATTCCAGCTGTTCTCCCAGGCTTTTCAGTGAAGGGATAATTCATTATCAGGTGGTTGTTCTAGCTTTAATACAAACCTTTGCGTAATGGCACTCTATTTTCAGATACTGCATGAGTTGTTTGCTAGTATTGCAGTGTTTTCTTGGTCTTAGCCTTGCTTTAGGGGGAAAAAAATTCCTTATTTTCCCTGTTTCTGGAGTTTTTGTGACATCCCTTCTACCCTGTACTCTTCAAGTCTTGACTTAAATTATCAGGACTGAAACATTCCCCCCCCCCCCCCCCCCCAAATTAACGTGATTGCCAGCCTGTAAATGGCACCTGCTCATTCAGATTTATCCTGATTGGGGGCCAAAACCAGCAAAAATTGGTACCGTAAACCTTTTAAATCACCGATTTTTTTAGTTTGGTTTTGTAGTTGCAAACCTGACGAGGAGATCTGGCGTCTTCCTCCTGTAAGTGCGTGTTGTTCTTGGAGGTCTTAACTGAGCAGAGGATGCTGGAGAAAGAACTTTGTTAAACGAGTCTGGAAACTTAAATTACTGCTGCCACAGCGGTCAAATTGTGTAGATTTTTAGAAGACAAAGTATCGATTTATTGATTTCAATACTTTGTTGTGGGAGCGTTTTTGTAGAAAACTGGTGAATTCTGCTGCTGAAGGAAGAGTTGCTTGGCAGAGTTATTTCTTTCCCCCCACACTCCCCGCCCCAAGGAAATTTAAAAGCTGCTGAACGTGCAGACATTAATTATGTTCTTAAAAAAAAAAAAAAGTTTTTTAAGCAAATGGCCTCTTCCTTCAAGCTTCTGAGTTTGATCTTTGGGAACCAGAGAGGAAAACAAGTCCCTTCTGCATCTGTTCAAGGCCGTGGCTGTCACTAGCTGCAAAAAAAAAAAAAAAAAAAAAATACTTGCAAGAAAAAAAAAACAACCCGTATTTGAGATTTAATCTGTTTTATGTTATCAGGCAAGCGTGGTTAGTGATATAATTGTAATTTGTGGCATTCACGAAGCAGGTCTGTGAATGGAGATACTTGTGAAGCAGCAATGCTAACAGAATTAGCGTGGTTTTAGGTTTATAATTGCTAAAAACAACTAGAAATGGCCGGACCGGACCACGAGTTGTATCGGCAAACGTAGGTAGGCAGAAAGACGCAATGCCGCCGGGTGTTTCAAGCTTTCGGTGGATTTACCTGCCTGCGGGGAGCTGCTAGGTCGTCTCTGAGAAGAAATGGTGTTGTGAGTATTTAATGAGCTTGTTTAGCTTGGGTGCAGGGTTTGGTCCGTGTTTTATCCTCCGTGTTTTATCCTCCGTGTTTTATCCTCCGTGTTTTATCCTCCGTGTTTTATCCTCCGTGTTTTATCCTCCGTGTTTTATCCTCCGTGTTTTATCCTCCGTGTTTTATCCTCCGTGCTGCTTTGGTGTCCGCCTCCCTCCGGGGGTGGGCTTTGTTAGGAAGCCTAACCAGCAGCAAACTGTGAGTAAAAAAAGTGAGTATGGCAGTCAAAAGATCAGCTAAACCTCTGAAAAACCAGCACTAAAATGTCAATTAAAACCTGGTAGTAACCTTGCTGTGGTGTGACAAAGCCCTGAGCAACCTGTTTGAACTTCTGAAGTCAGTCCTGCTGTGAGCAGGAGACCTCCAGCCATCACTTTCAACCTTCTGCTATTTCTCGCCCCGGGGGCAGGTGAGTCTCGCTTTGCTTTAGCTAAATTCTCCATGCCTGCTTGCTAGGGCTAAGCCTAAAGTTAGTCGGGGCTGTTAAGCCGGTCCTTCTTTGGCCTCTTGGGTTTTGTACGTGTTACTATGTGCTGAATTCCTTTTGTTGGGGGAAGAAGCGTTGCACCTCCCCTATCCTTTCTGGCCTGTCCTGCCCCTGAAAATGAAATTAAAATACATTTTTAAAAATAGTTTAATTTATTTTTTGGCTCTAATATACGGCGAGCTGACTCTGGAGGCGTGGTGGGTATTTCGGGAGCGCAAGCAATGTTAAAAAGACGTTGGTTGGGGTTACAGTCGTCTTCCTAGAGATCACCTCTGCGGTAGGAGCTTAAATCTCGTATTTGGTGCTTTTTTAGGTAATTTCTGTGGAAAGACGGAGCGTGAGCTGGTGCTGTTCTTGCGTTCGGGCTGCGGATGGGTTCGAGACCTCTTGTAACCTGTTAAGCCAGGCTTTGAGATGTCTAAAGCTGGGCGGCAGTCCCAGGCGTTGGGTTAAACCTAGGTCTTGGAACCGGCTTACAGGACTTTCTGGGCTGGAAATACCTTTTTGAGTAATCTACAGGTTATTTTTTTCTTCTTTGGGGAAAGCTTAACCCAAGGGAATGGACCTGTGCTTATTGGAGCTCTCAAAAAGAGAGCTCACATTAAATGGTTAGCTCAAATTAAATCATTTTTCTCAGTATATTTAAATTCCAAAGCGTGCATACTTCGGGTGATGGTCTGGACCGTTGTCTTGGATCCCTTCACCCATCCACATCTGCGTTGCGATGTTTTTCATCATTGAGGGTTCCTGGTTTTCCGACTCATACGTATTGTTACCTACAAATAAAAACAGGAATCTGGAGAACAAAAAGGCAAAGGATAAAAGTCCGCGATGGTTTTTGACCGCCGTAATTCTGAATTAACGTGCTTTTCTTTTCCTTACAGATCTTTCTTTCAATAGTAGCTTCGAAAATGAAGGTCAGAGGATTCAGCGGGTGAGGAAGAACCGAACACCTCGAAGGGTCAACTCTGATTTCAGGTAATTATCCTGAATTTTACTCCTGTGCCGCTAAGTGCATGATTTACAGGGTGCGGCTTATTTCCAGCATTTTGGGGCAGTAATGTCTCTTTTGGGGGTGTCACGGGAGAGAAGGTCATGTAAAGCAGGACTAAAGGAATTAATTACAGCCGGGGATGAGCTGCACTCATTGCCGTTGAGTAAATCTCGTACAAGGTGCAGCGAACACGTCCCTGGATTTGCCAGATTTACCGATTTTTGCCAGTGTGAGTGAGTAGAGACCGGGTTGTAGGAACCTTCATCCCGTTGTGGGGATTCAGAACGGAGCGGGAGCTTCGTTAAGGCTGAATCAAACTTGATTGTCCTGATACTTCATTAAATGCCAAATTTAAATCCGCTTTATGAAGGGAGCTGATTCCAGCAGGGAAAATAAGATGCAGAAACAGTGGAGAGCTGAGGTAAGAGCACAAGGTCAGGGAGAAGCTTTACACACATGAAATAATTTGGAGTTTTCTCTATCTTGGCTTATTTCTCCGGTATTTAAGAATATCAGACACAAGGTTTTTTTGCTCCCCTTCACGTTCACATATAGCTACGGCTCCCATACCCCTCGGCCAACGCTTTGAGTGAGTCCCGGTGGTCTCCCCCAGCTGCCACCGATCTGCGTTTGGCCACTTTTTGCTCGGTTGGGTGTTTTTGGGAGCCTGCTTCCATCTCAGACGCTCATCAGACAGCGCTGTGCAGAGCTGCCTTCGCCTGGGGGTTTGTATTCCAGCCAGCTCAGGAAAATAGGACACAAAATGTGATGTTTTTTTGGTGTCTTTACCCAGAATTTGCTCTTCTAAGCGTGTTTTGTTTCTGGCAGTTTGCCCTAAAAAGTTTGATAATAAATGGGGGAATCGCCCCAAATACACAACTCTTGTTTTTTCATGGCTTCAACTTTAAAAGTACTTGGTTGGCTTTGTGACATCTGAATATTTTGGCAAGATTGGAGATTTATTCTCTCCAATAACTTCTTATCTCCAATAATAATAATCTCCGAGGCGTGTATGGTTACAGACATAGTCCAGACACAATGAGCGGTCGGTGTTCTGAAGTCTCGGGTGGGAAAGGCCGTATTTTAACTACCCAGCCGCTCTAGGAATGCCTTGACCTTGGAGGATTTTTTTTGTTAGTGGACAGCAAGAAGCAAAATTGGGGGGGGGAAAACCCTTCATCTTTCTGGGAAAGGAGCAGTTCTTGCAAGTATTAGGCTGGAGTAGTGAGTGGGCATCAAACCTTTATTGTTCTCAAATTGCAAGGGTGGAATTAGCCTCATGCTTGGGTCATACCTATAGGATGCTGAAGTTTGGCACTGTAGTTGAAAACCGATAGTAGAATGGGTTAAAAAAAAGTCATTTCTCTGACTTAGAATAGATAAACTTCTCTTTAACAACTTGTGGGAGTTGTGTAGTCACCTCCACCCAGGTTCTGCCGTCTTCTCCATCCATCTTGGTGCGCTGGGTGCTCTGGGGAGCGATGGAATTGAGTTTGGGATAACGATGTCTTGAAACAGGTATTTGGGGGAAGGCTCAGACTTGCCTTAACTATGAAGATAACCGGCAGCCAACTAGTTTGGACTTTACTCACGGGGCAGCTACGGCGAGACGCGCCGATGTGCGAATCTGTATCCTTTGGCACCGTCCGTCTGCCGTAACGGGAGCCAGTGGCGGTTTGGGATTTGCCGGCAAGTGAGGACACGGTGCCAAGCTTGGACGGTGTCAGAGGGTGGTGGTGGGACCTTAAGTTCACACCTCTAGATCTTGGGCTGTTGGACAGAGGACCTGTCACTCGGTGGTGCTGGGGACGTCTCCGTTGATCCCACTTGGATGGGGATGCTGTAGGGTTGTGGTAGGTTGATCGTGGCTGGATGCTGCGTGCCCACCCAGCCGCTCCATCACTCCCCTCATCAACTGGACAGGGGAGAGAAGAAAATACGACGAAAGGCTCGTGGGTCAAGCTAAGGACAGGGAGATGGCTCAGCAATTACCATCATGGGCAAAACAGACAGAACTTGGGGAAATTAAATTAATTTATTGCCAATCAAAGGTCAGAGAAGGATAATGAGAAATAAAACCAAATCTTAACACCCCTTCCCCTCACCCTTCCCTTCTTCCTGGGCTCAACTTCCCTCCCGATTTCTCCAGCTCCTCCCCCGCAGGGGGAGGGGGATGGGGGTTGCTGTCGGTTCATCACACGTCATCTCTGCCGCTCCTTCCTCCTCACGCTCTTCCCCTGCTCCAGCGTGGGGTCCCTCCCCGGGAGACAGTCCTCCACAAACTTCTCCAGTGTGGCTCCTTCCCATGGGCTGCAGCCCTTCAGGAACAAACTGCTCCAACGTGAGTCCCCTGTGGGGCCAGAAGACCTGCTCCAGCGTGGGCTCTTCTCCACAGAGTCACAGCCTCCTTCGGGCACATCCATGTGCTCTGGAGTGGGGTCCTCCATAGGCTGCAGGGTGGGCATCTACTCCACCGTGGACCTCCATGGGCTTGCAGGATGGACATCTGCTCCACCATAGACCTCTGTGGCCTTGCAGGATGGACATCTGCTCCACTGTGGACCTCCATGGGCTTGCAAGGTGATAACCTGCTCCACCATGGACCTCCATGGGCTTGCAGGGTGGGCATCTGCTCCACCACGGACCTCCATGGGCTTGCAGGGTGACAACCTGCTCCACTGTGGACCTCTATGGGCTTGCAGAGTGGGCATCTGCACCACTGCGGACCTCCATAGGCTTGCAGGGTGACAACCTGCTCCACCGTGGACCTCCGTGGCCTTGCACGATGGACATCTGCTCCACCGTGGACCTCCATGGGCTTGCAAGGTGACAACCTGCTCCACCATGGACCTCCATGGGCTTGCAGGGTGACAACCTGCTCCACCATGGACCTCCATGGGCTTGCAGGGTGACAACCTGCTCCACCACGGACCTCCATGGGCTTGCAGGGTGGGCATCTGCTCCACCACGGACCTCCATGGGCTTGCAGGGTGACAACCTGCTCCACTGTAGACCTCCGTGGCCTTGCAGGATGGACGTCTGCTCCACTGCGGACCTCCATGGGCTTGTGAGGTGACAACCTGCTCCACCGCAGACCTCCATGGGCTTGCAGAGTGGGCATCTGCTCCACCGCAGACCTCCATGGGCTTGCAGGGTGGGCATCTGCTCCACCGCGGACCTCCGTGGGCTTGCGAGGTGACAACCTGCTCCACCGCGGACCTCCATGGGCTTGCAGAGTGGGCATCTGCTCCACTGCGGACCTCCATGGGCTTGCAGGGTGACAACCTGCTCCACCGTGGACCTCTGTGGCCTTGCACAATGGACATCTGCTCCACCGTGGACCTCCGTGGGCTTGCAGAGTGGGCATCTGCTCCACCACAGACCTCCATGGGCTTGCAAGGTGACAACCTGCTCCACCGTAGACCTCCATGGGCTTGCAGGGTGGACATCTGCTCCACTGTGGACCTCACCACGGGCTGCGGGGTGGACAACCTGCTCCACCATGGACCTCCACGGGCTGCAGGGGGGACTTCTGCTCCACTGTGGACCTCGCAGGTGAAGACACGCTGTCAAGCTTACAGGAGGTTGGGCAGGTCTGGACTTGGACGGCGTCACAGAGTGGAGGTGGGACCTTGAATTCCCCTCTAGATCTTGGACAGAGGACCTGTCACTCGGTGGTGCTGGGGACGTCTGTTGATCCCACTGGATGGGGACAGTTTAGGCTTAAGGCGGTGGCCCTGCATCCGTTAAGTCTGGCTTAACGTGTGATAGCGAGTAGTTCTGGTACGAATCTCGCCCTTCGCAAACATTTCCTGGGTTCTGGGATCGTTCGTTTTTCAGCAGAAATGGATCTTGCCCGGAGTTATCCTGGAAACTGCACGTGGGTGCAAACAGGATCTGTTTGAGTTGTAAACTAAAATATAAACTGTGCTCAGCCCGGGGAGAAAACCGATAAAATATTCACCGAGGATTTTCTGTGGCTCAAAAACTGCCTGAAAACTGGGGAGGCTGAACCAACCGCCAGCTCCTTGAAGTTTCAACTAATTTACGTGCCGGCTTATACACCCGTCGTCCTTGAACGTCTGCGGTAAAATGACGTATAAAATCCTAACGCTGCATAAAACCGCCTCTGGATGTCTCCTGCTGCTTAATATGTCCAGCCTAACTTTGTAATCAATGGGTTTGTAATAATATTGTAAGATAGTAATCAATAAAAGATGATTACTCTCTGCTCTTTGAAATATGGCAAAATCTTTACGGCGTAGATGGTTTTGCGGCTTGTTAAGCAGGTGGGAGTTGTGCGAAAACATGTGGGTCTGTGGCTATTTCGGCTCTTATCTCAGGTTTAAAACTGCTCGGATTCCACTTTAATATCTTTTTTCCTTTGAGCCCTGGAAAAACGAGCCTAGAAATAGCCGCTCCCCACAAAAAATAGGGGGGACAATGAAATAAATGTAAATGCAGATGTTTTTCTTGCTGTCCTAGCTGCGTAGACGTCCTGAAAAGCAGAGGGAAGCCCCGTGGTTTAGGACACAGGAATAAATAAAACTCTTCTGGCGTGGAAACCTGCTGTATTTAGGGCGCAGAGCGGACCGAAGCGATCGCAGAATTCAACGTCTGACTCCGAAGCTCTCCCCGAACGCAGCCCCTGGGGCAGGAAAAGGAGCCAGGAAGCGCCGGGATAACGTCCGCGCGGATAGAGGTGGAGGTAGCCGCGGAGGTCAGCGTCCCCGTCGGCACGGGAGCGAGGATTAGGGATGCTGATAACGGCGCGAGGCTTGGACCGGATCCAGACGATGCCGCCTGGCCGGTGGCGTGAATGCCCGCGCTCCCCGGCTGCCAAAATCGGTCAGACGGAAAAATAAATCCCCTTTGCCCTTCCCCGCTGACATAGATTGCGTCGTTAAAACGGAGCGGTGAACACGACTTCAGCCACGAGCCGAGGTGCCATCAAACCACGAAGGCTTACAAGAGCTATCAACTATCTCTCCCGCAAGCTCCGAAGTGAGGATTTCACAGTCCCGTTTCTCCAGGCAATGGTTAAAAAATAAAGCGGAAATCAAAATGCAAAGAGCTCGGAGGGGGGAAGCCACGCTGTGGGGGTAAGGGTTGGAAATTCTCTTCCTCTGGCTGTCAATAAATTCATTTACAGCAGCAGCAAAGTAACTTCCGTGCTGGAAACTGCACCAGCAGGTGCCGTAGCGATAAAGAAAGAAAATACGAAGCCGAGCAGTCGCTCGACCGGGCCGAGGGAGTTTCTGTAAGAGCTGGGTGAAAATGCGGTCACGCTACGGACGAGCTCGAGCCTTTGACCTCGGATTTCACGGGGTGAAACGTCCCGTTTCTTGCAGAAATCGCTGCTAAACGGCGATAGCGTCAAGGTCTGCGGGGGCCCTGCGTCCCGTCCGACTCCTGGAAGGGTTCGTGGTAGGCGCCCGACGGCTCGACCTTCGGATCTCATGGGATACGTAGAGATATTTTAGTTTTTAAAGATTCCGTATCCAAGCTTGGAATTCTTGGGTTGTTTCATTAAATGGTTTCAAGAAGAAATAGCTCTGAAATTGTGAGGGGAAGGAGAGCTGGAGCTGTGGGGCCAGGAGAGCAAAGTGGAAAGAGAATAAAAAAAGAAGGCTGAGTTTAAGGGAAGAGTAAAGTTTACATATTTATTCATGAGTATTTAAACAGCAGCATCTATTTCTATATCTGAATACGTAAAGGGAGATACCGAGGGGGGATTTCTCTCTCTTTTTATACACCGATGTTCGCGTCACTTGGGGCGTCTCTTTTTTGGATGAATCGCGCTAAAAAAACCCAGTCCCGCTAGATGTGGATGTCAAATTTAGGGTGAAATACTTCTCCTCGGCCGAAGTCTGGTCTGCGATGGAGCTTGGATGGAGACGCTGTCCTGCAGATTCGATGAACCCGCTGCAGCACCTTTTAACATCACCGTGGATGTTTCGGAAGTGCCTGGTCTTGCGTTGCGGGTACCGGGCAGGAGAAAAGGATCTTCTTCACCCCGGTGTCCGGGAATCTGGGGACTAGATGTCTTGGGTAAATCGGTCTCGTTTAACTCGATGGCGTGTAGGATGGCTACAGAAGAGGGCTGGCCCGTTTGAAAATCCACAGCGCCGTAGAAACGTTCCTGAATGCCTCTTTTTTTAAGAGAGACTTAGATGCTGCTGTATAATCCCGGCAGCTAAACCCTGTAATATTCAATTAATACGGCATAAATTCCCTCCAACAGCAGCTTTGATGCAAAAGGTGGATTTTTTTTTTTCCTTCGCATCCCACTGCACGTCGCGTGAAAGTCCCCAGGCTTTCAGAAAATGAATCTGTCTGCGCTACAAAACCCCGCGGCTTTATTTTCCCCCAAAAAATAATCGCAGCGACGGGGGAGAGGGAGCAAATTGCCGATCGGAAGTTATCCTCGGTCTCCGTCACGGTCTCCACATGAGCGTCGTGGAACGAGGTCAGGCTCTGCCCCTTCCTCCTTTGGTTTTTCCCATCTATTCCAAAATGATATTAATGACGACGGGTGTTCGGTCTCTTAACTAATAAAAGGTAGTTTGGCTGGTGTGGTTCTTGCAGGAGCCCACGTGCAGGTCGTTTCTGCTGCCGGCTTTGTGTGTCCTACAGCAAAACCAAGCCTGGACTTGGAAAACACCGAGATAAAACGGGTTGAAACCTGGATTAGGGGAACAGCCGCCACCTTGGTGCTTGTTCATGCCTAAAATGGCAAGAGGGGAACTCGACTATCTCTTTTCATCTTCTCTTTTAATAAAAACATAACCACCTTTTACAAAAATAATCATAAACCCCCTTGTACCTTTTTTTTCCCCCTATGGGAAGTACGGTTGGTTGGGTTTTTTTAAATAGATCAGTGGCTTGGGAGCAAAAAAAGCTCATTTTATTTTTTTCCTCCTTGAGAAAATTTCATGGATCTTGTCTTATCCTGCAGAGCCCTCATTTCTTTTCTTACCTCGCTTTCTCTCCTCCATCCGCAAGGCTTTTCCTTTGCAGCCCTTCGAGGGCTCTATTTTTCCTTTATCCTACTAAAAATCGAGTGTTTTCCGGTACAGATGCACCACCACCCCCTTATTTTCCAACTAATTAATCCCCGCTGCTCATGTGTAAATACCTTGATATCAAAAACCTTTCCTGGTTTGGGTCTTTCCAACTTTCCCGTCGTTAAACCACTATCGGCGCCC
This sequence comes from Mycteria americana, assembly GCF_035582795.1. Lineage (NCBI taxonomy): Eukaryota > Metazoa > Chordata > Aves > Ciconiiformes > Ciconiidae > Mycteria > Mycteria americana. Next base: position 142,188 of record NC_134392.1, on the reverse strand, counting down.
GGGTGGAAGCGGGAATTCTTAATTCCGCGTGATCCTGGAGGAATCCGGTCCCCGTTTCCACGCGTTGATGGGGATAATTAACATCTCTTTAAAGCGTAACGGGGACTCGAGGGGAAAACAGGCACGCGCCAGTCCAGCTCCGGGAATGTTTTATGGGGATTCTTTATAGCGTGTACGCAGGTCTTTGTTGCTGTCAGGCTGGGATGGACGGATGGACAGACGGACAGCCCCTTTGCCTTGTTTCTCTCTCTCCGGGAGGTTTCCCAGCCCGCTCCCTAGGAAAAGGAGGATGCGCTGACCCTCTCGCTGGTTTATCCCCCGGGATTTTTGAGCAGCTCTCTGGTAGCGCGCGGGAGGCGACGCGTCAGCCTTGTGCCGCCGTTGAGTTTTAGGTATGGGGAGAATTGATTTCATTCCCCCCACCCCCCCCTGGCTGCGTGAATTTGGGGTGGGGATTCTCCCCTCGCGTGGGTTTTCTGGCCCAGGTTGCGGCTTTGCGATGCGGCTCCTTGAAATCGAGGGTGGTGGGAGCTGTACGAAGGAGAATCGGAGAGAGAAACTCTTTGAGCTGGGATTTAAACATCATTTTAAACCCGCACCAAGCAGGTCTCGAGGAGCAAACGCTACTCTTCGGTCCTCTCCCGTATTCGTCGCTCTGTACGTACGCGAACAAAAGTAACGCTTAACAGCACGGGAGCTGGAAGCAAACCGCTTCTTGGGGATTTTCAGATGAAACTTTAAGTCGCAAGGTCGATTTGTTGGAAATCTCTTCCCGCAGGGAGCAGCACGTGGGGGGCTGGACATCAGGAAGGCTCCAGGCTTCGTTTTAATACCATCAGCTGAACAGCCGTGTCTCAGGTTAGGAGGAAGCCGCTGCGTTTTCCCAACAGCGTTCACCGGAAACATCAACTAAACCGGACTAAAACATCACGAATTAAGTCTAAACTGAGAATTTGGAGGTTAGGAAGCGTTTGATGCGCCGTTAGCTGTTAACGTCGCCTCTCTCCCTTCCCTTTTGTGCGCTTAAGGCATGGGACGGTCGCTGCACGCGTTGATCCCCGTCCCCTGGCTCAGCAGGGTCAGAATTAAAGGGAGTGCTGGCCACCACAAATTTGCTAGTTATTCTTTTCAGCTGCTGGATTTTCCAGCCTAGCTGCCTTTTCCAGGCTATTTCTAGATAATATATCCTGGGGTGGGATCCGTAATGATGGAATTTAACCATGAATTTCACTTTAATGTTTCATAGCTCTGCACTTTTCCTGCAATACCACCCTTGTCTTGGATTTTGGGGCTTGCGTTCACCTTTACAAACCAAATTCCAGCCCTTCCCTCATCCTGCGCACCCCCAGAAGAAACCCACGGCTTTATTTTTTTGCTTTAAAACGCAGCTTTCGCATGCCGCGAAGGGTCGCGAAGTTGACTTTAGGCTGCGGGGCTGCGTGCTTCAGGGCGAGTACCGCAGGGGGACGGTTGTGAAGAACAAGACATTTACAGGAGGGAGACGTTCAGCCCAAAAGCGGAGGACGATGTAGATCGTATTTGGTTCGTACTTACTGATCGCTTCCCGATAACCCCCGGGGAGCCGATCGTCTCACTCCGAAGCAGGAATAAATGCAGATCACTTAATTTTTAGTGTCTTTTCAGGCGTGACGCTTTTTCTGCTAAATTTTTATAAGCCGCTTTTGCTTCTTACCCGCCAAATCACGCTGATTTTGGAGTACGCGTGCACGCCTGGTTAGCTGGCTAGCGTGGGGAGCGGAGCAGCGGCGATGCAGTCCGGTTATCAGAGCAGAAAGAGGGTTTAGGGTTAAATTCAGTCGATAATCCACGCTCACACCTGCGCCACCTTCTCCTTGCACGTGCTGCGGTCCAACGCGACCGTACCGGCTTGGTTTTGCTGCTTGGGCATCCGAAACCTCGTGTGTCTTCTAAAAGCAGAATTTAAGTCTTTCTGTTTTCTTCAGATTAAAGTTGCTGCGGATGGATCCAGCGCTGCAAACGGTGCTGTAACTTGCGTCCGGCTGGCCGCACGATAGAAATAGTTGGTTTTAACATCCTTAGTTTAACGTCACCAACTCAAAATAGATTAAAATCCTTTTTCTGCTTCAACAGCTCACCTTCCAGGCGTTGTCCAGGGCGGGCAGATAACCTCAAAGTAACTCATTAAAAAAAAAAAAAAAACCACCCTACAAAATCACTTTATTACTTGATAACGCTCATTTCTCAGGGGTTTTTTTAAAGATAAATTTCTTAATCTTTTTATTTAGGCTGAAGCAAGAGAGGAGGAGCGTTTAGGGTGGCTTCTTGCGAACGCGGCCGCTCTCGTGTTCAGATCTCGGAGCACCTTTGTGGGTCGCTCCTCTGAGGTGGGTGGTAGAGTCGTCTTCAGGTTTCCCCCCCCTTAGGTGGCTACGTCCCTGATCGAGTGAATCCTCGACGCGGTTTCTTTGCCATCGCCTCTGCTCGCGCAGCTTTTGCTGCGCACGGGTCTGCCTCTTATTTCAGTCTCAAACATCTGCCCTTTTAAGCCAGCCTGAAATAATCCCTCTGCCCAAACAAAAAGCGGCATTTTCGGATGGTTTCCTTGCTTATGCTGCCCTCTTCAAGTCATTGGGAGATATTTTTTTTCCCCCTTAGGATGTTTTTTGGAGCCTGGTGCTGTGACAGCCCTGCTGTGTGTTCCCGGTTATTAATTTCTCCTGCTTTTCAACTGGAAAATAATCCCAAACCGAACGCGTTCACGATCCCTCCTTCACCATCCTCTGTCACTCTTGAACACGTCACCTTCCTCCATCCTCGGGATCCCTGCCTTCAGGCTTCGCCCACGTCGCTGCGTGGGCAGGCTGGACTTTTGGCCACGCTTCATTTTAACCTCCGTAGAGCGAGGGGTTTCTCTGCTTTCTGCGTCCCCACCACTGCCTCGCGCCCGGCAAAGCCGTCGAATTTACTCTGTTGTGATTCCTCTGGCTGGCGTGGCCGCTCCCCGTCTCTGGTGTCCTCTCGAGCTGACCTCCTCCTCCAGACCCGTGGCTGCCTTCCCTTTGATCCCATCAATACGGTGAATTTTCCAGACTCATTTCTCCATTTTTTTCCTTCCAGTATCGTCTCTGCTCCCCCCCATCCCCATCTCCCCCAGCTCAGCTTTAGGGTAGAAGCAGGAGAGGTCCTTCAGCAGGTCTTGGCCTCCTCCTGGCCTGGCAGTTCCCTCTGCCGGCTCCCGCTCCGCATTACAGCCCTTTCCCTTCCCGCCTCTTCCCCGGGGGGAAAAAAAAAAACCAAACCACAACAGGATTTTTTTTGGCAGGCGGCATTAAAATCACGTGGATCCGGCCAAGCTCAGGGAGCGCGGGCCCGGTGAACTTGAGCCTCTCTACACTAGATACCGCCCCAGCGAGTTCCGTCCTCCCACATCGCGTTTATACCTTTGCCTAACGAAGCGCCTAAACGTTAATCGCGGTCATCAACTAAGCGTTTTTCCTGATTTTCCCACGTTGCTGGGAATAAAGGTGTTGTCGTCGGCCGAAGGGGAAGGTACGAGGTGGAGTACGTTGGTCTGCCTCTTACCGGTAAGGTCGACGAAGGCTTTCTGCTCAGCACCTCTGGAGGTGGTGCTGCGCGCGGGTGTTCTTCATCTACAGGTTCATTATTTTCTTCTTATTAATTATCGTCTTAATCCATAGATGAAGGTGGTGCTTCGTTCGGATTGTCTTAATCCTGAGAAATGGAGAAAACCCGAACGTAGCGCTATCTATAGCACAATCGATGACACAGATCAGATTTCTGATCTAATAGGGATTAGATTTCTGACCCATAGTATAGATTTCTAATCTAGGTTATAGATTAGATTAAGAAAACCTGAACCTAGCACCATCTATAGCACCATCGATAACACAGATTAGATTTCTGATCTAATAGGGATTAGATTTCTGATCCATAGTATAGATTTCTAATCTAGGTTATAGATTAGATTAAGAAAACCTGAACGTAGCACTATCTATAGCACGATCGATAACACAGATGAGATTTCTGATCTAATAGGGATTAGATTTCTGACCCATAGTATAGATTTCTAATCTAGGTTATGGATTAGATTAAGAAAACCCGAACGTAGCACCATCTATAGCACCATCGATAACACAGATAAAATTTCTAATCTCATAGGGATTAGATTTGTAATCTAGAGTATAGTTTTCTAATCTGTAGATTACATTAAGAAACCCCTAATGTAGCACCATCTGTAGCACAGTCTATAATGCAGATTAGGTTTCTGATCTAGAATATAGATCAGATTAAGAAAACCTGAGCGTAGCACCATCTTAATCTATAGATTAAGAAAACCCGAACGTAGCGCCGTCTGTAATACAGGTTAGAATTCTAATCTAATACAGGTTAGATTTCTAACCTAATACAGATTAGATTTCTAATCTAGAATATAGATTAGATTAAAAAACCCTGACTGTAGCACCATCTTAATCTATAGATTTAGAAAACCCGAACGTAGCGCCGTCTGTAATACAGGTTAGAGTTCTAATCTAATACAGGTTAGATTTCTAACCTAATACAGATTAGATTTCTAATCTAGAATATAGATTTCTAATCTAGAATATAGATTAGATTAAAAAACCCTGACTGTAGCACCATCTTAATCTATAGATTAAGAAACCCCGATCGTAGCACAGTCTGTAATACAGGTTAGAGTTCTAATCTAATATAGGTTAGATTTCTAACCTAATACAGATTAGATTTCTAATCTAGAATATAGATTTCTAATCTAGAATATAGATTAGATTAAAAAACCCTGACTGTAGCACCATCTTAATCTATAGATTAAGAAACCCCCATCGTAGCACAGTCTGTAATACAAGCTATATTTCTAATTAATACAGATTAGATTTCTGATCTATGATAGAGATTAGATTAAGAAAACCCAAACGTAGCGCTTCTTTACGAATTAAGGAAGCCCTCACGTAGCATCTCTAGCGCAATTTATGGTATAGATGAGATTTATAGATTATACCTCACTGTACAGTAAAATCTGGGTTGACGGTCCCCGTCCTGCAGCTCTTCTTTCTGATTTTGCCGCTGGTTTTTACCAGCAGAGGAGAGACCGGTCCATCAAACCCAATTTCTCTGAACTCCCCGACGTTCGTCTTCCGCGTCAGAGGAGATTCTCCGTATCAATAGTTGTATTTTCTCCCTGGGAACGTGCCGGGCGCGGGCACGGCGGCGATAGCCGTATTCTGGTGAGAGATGAGGCTGGGGACGAGACCGCGCTCGCCTTTAGGTCAACCCTTGGCGCATGGAGACAGGCCCAGCAATTGTTAAAAATTGAAAATTTCTGGTTTTTTTTCTGATATTTGGGCGCGCAGGTGGGGCGATAACGTAAGAGAGGAGCCGTAACGTAACCCCCAGGGCAGGGGAGAGAGTCAAAGCAACCTTTTATTGGGGGAGAGAGGAGAAGAACGGTGTGAATTGGTGTATTTCCAGCTAATCGGTTAAAAAAAAAAGGCGCTAGAGTTGGAAAACGCAAGAGGAGACTGGTGGGATCCCTGCAAAGGAGCGAGGAGACGGTGAAAAAGAGAAGGGATAAAGTAAAGAAGTGAAGATAAAAGGGTAAATCTGATATAATACTTAACCACCTGGAGGGGCGGTTAGAGCCTTTGCTTTAAGTGGAAGGGGAAGAAATGAAACCCATGATGAAATATTTTGCCTTTTCTTTAAAAAAAAAAACCAAACAACTCCTTGGCTTCCTCCTACGGCTGGCTCTGGGAGAGCTATTGTGCTGAGAGGGAGCAGAGGGAAATCAGTCGGTCGCAGTCCTTGAAATGATGAATTTCAGGAAGGAGCTTGCCCTAAAGCTGGAAAAATGCCTGGGAAGAACTTAAATACTGGTGCGGGTTCCTCGTTTTTTCCGTAGGTGCCTCGTGTTTGCAGGTGTCCGTAGACTCCTTTGCTTCGCTGGATTATTGCTGTACGTTAACAAATAGATAATTCTCTGGAGGTAGCCTTCGTTTCTGATGCCTTGGGTTGATGCCTCAGATTAATTGCTTTGTTTGTTTCATCAGATACGGTATCTAAAGGCATTTGTGCCTGAAGCCACGGAAGACAGATGGACAAGCCAAGCAACTTCTGACTCTGCATCATTTTCTGGGGCAAAATTATATGGCAATGTATCCTACAAGGTAACGTAGCCCCTTGCAGTGAGTAAAGAGGATTCCTTTTGCTTGGCCGCCGCTTGATAAGACCAGTTTATCACTTGGGAGTTTCCCTTTAATACGTGACTTAGAGGAATCGGCACCACCCCGAAGCAAAATTCAAGGGGTTTTGCAAGAGAGGGAAATCCAAATTGCCTCCAAATTGTGGCGGGTTTGAGTTAAATCTCCCCTGCGGAGAGCGAGCAGGCTACCCTGCCAACGGGGAAGAAAATCAGGAGCAAAATGAAAGCTGGGAGTAGAGAGGTTTCACAGGACAGCTGAGCTGACGGCCCTCTCGATGCCATATTCCTGTATCCACAGCTATAAAACCTCCCGTAAAATATCCCGGGTGAACAGAGGGAGTCTGCCGCAGCCCTCTTGCCGCTCGAACGATGCTTCAACTCACTTGGAGCCCTGAAAAGTTAAAACCCATCATCTAAAGACCAAAATCTGATGTTGCCCTGGTGTGTTAGTGGGTCGGTGTCGGGTTTAGGCCAGTAAAAGCAACGGACCGCAGACTTTAAGCAGGGCTTTAAGACTGGCTGAGGTTTTACAGGGACTCGGAAGCAGTTGAGGGACGTGGCAGGTAAAATCGCACGGATGCTTCGTCTCTCTGGCTCTTCGTCCCTTGCCGCGGTACGTGCGGAGACAACATCTGACGTCCAGACCACGACCATAGACACGGGGCTGCTCTACAGCAGCAGAATAAAAGCCCAGACCCGTGGCCAGATGCTTGTCGTGCGCGTATACATACCTATATATACTTATATACTGACTCAAGGCCAAGCATATGTGCAGAAGTTTGCTCCGCCGAGGTTAATGCCTCGACACCGAGTGGGTTTTTTTCCAGATCACGCGGTGCCGGTAGTTCTAAACCAAATCAGTTCTGCCCCAGCTGAGAAAGCACTCGATAACCCCACGAGTGGGGAGGTGGGAAACTTTTTCTTCCTCACTTCCCCCCGGGTGTAGTGATAACGAGGCTCTTAATTCATCTCGCACGATATATAGGGGTCTTCTCTAATTAATAGCTGCACGTCTTAAGCTTAACGCGTGCTACACGTGCTCAGCCTTAAATTAGACGAAGGACGCACGTCACGGAGGGTGTCTTTACGCGAGGAAGGTCCCACACGCCCAGCGAGGGTGGGGATGCACGGCGTGGTGGTGGTCCTGGCTCGGTGGTGACCCCTTCACGCAGCTGTAGCTTAAGACGACGGACGGGCTGCATGTGGTCTTTGGAGAGCTCCGAAATACGCCCTGGGAGAAGTCCGTAGGCTGAGCCAAAACGCCTTTTTCCCCAAGTTTCTGATCTTCAGAATGATATTTAAATTATCAATCTAAAGATTATCTATCTAAATTATCTACCTACGTTATCTGCCTACAGATTATCTACTTAAATTATCTACTTTAAGATTACCTACCTAATGATTATCTACCTAGGTGATCTACCTAGATGATCTGCTTAGATCATCTACTGCTTAGATCATCTACCTAGTTCACCTACCTAAAGATTATCTGTCTAGATTATTTACCTAAAGATTGCCTGCCTAAAGACTGTCTCCCTAAAGACTGTCTGCCTAAAGATTATCTACCTAGGGTGTCTACCTAAAGATTATCTACCTAAATTATCTACCAAAGTTACCTACCTAAAGATCATCTACCTAAATGATCTACCTAGATGATCGACCTAAATTAACTACCTAAAGATTATCCACTTAAATTAACTACCTAAAGTTATTATCTACCTAGGTTATCTTCCTAAATTAACTACCTAAAGTTTATCCACTTAAATTAACTACCTAAAGTTACTATCTGCCTAGGTTATCTTCCTAACTTAACTACCTAAAGTTTATCCACTTAAATTAACTACCTAAAGTTACTATCTGTCTAAATTATCTACCGAAAGCCGGTAGCCTGAATTAAATGTGGGTCTGTCCACTGCATGGTTCAGCCGAAGCGTCCCGCGGAAGCTCAACGTTCACCTAAAAGACAGACTTTGGCGTTAAATTGGGGTGAGCTGACCCGTGGCGCTCAGGTGGGGGCTGCCGAGGAGCTGAAAGGAGATAAATGTGTCACCCCGCGCTCCTTCAACTGGAGCTAAAAGTTGGCCAACGCCGACGTAACTTCTCTTCCCGGTGTTGGCGAACCCAACCCTGGAGCTAAAGCTGGTCCCTGCCGAGAGCGAGCGGCGTTTTGCTCGTTAGAGCCTCGTTTGGGAGGCAAGGAAGGCTCTTTATGGAGGCCGTTGGAGTCCTCGTTGAGCAGACGAGGCAAGGACAGGGATAAAACTCAACGCTCGCTAAGGAGCGGAGAGGCAACGCCGACGCTTGGTGTGGAAGAGACGGCAAATTGCCTCGGAATGTCCTTTCTTACCCCGGGATACAGAATGCTGACATCGTTTGTTGGGACAACACAACGCTGTCACTAAGCAAGCAGGGTGCTAGGTCCAGTTGCCCGAGCTAGTCTGGCGGAGATCCGCCGGTTTATTTTTAAGCAGCGCCTCGTACCGAAAACCTGGGGTTGAAGAGACGTCGTCTCCCTTCTCCTTGTTTTGCAGGGTGTCCGGTGAGGAATGCAATGGGATCAATAGCATGTCGGCGGAGAGCGGCCCTGGAACGAGACTGAGAAATTTGCCGGTCATGGGGGATGGACTTGAAACCACCCAAATGTCTACGACGCAGTCACAGGCTCAACCCCAACAAGGCAGTGCCGTAGGCGTTAATCCCCCTCCGCCGGAGACCTCCAACCCCAACAAACCCAAGCGACAGACCAACCAGCTGCAGTATCTGCTCAAGGTGGTGCTGAAGACGCTATGGAAGCACCAGTTTGCGTGGCCTTTCCAGCAGCCCGTGGACGCCGTCAAGCTGAACCTGCCTGTAAGTAGAGGTCGAGAGACCGGGCGACGGTTCTCGGTGGAAGGAACGAGACCGTTCGGGTCTGGCGCCTTCTCCTGAAATCACAGAATCCGTCTTTAACGCTTGGACTCGACGATCTAGCGGTTGGGCTCGATGATCTTAAGGGTCTTTTCCAACCTAAATGATTGCGTGATTCTGTGATCTTTTAGAAAATACACGCACGAGGAGGAATCTCCGCTGGCTCAGCTACTGCTTTGCCTTTTACCACCCTCCTCTTTCTGCCAGGACGTGGAGGAGAAAGTAGGAATAATATTTCGGGAGTCAGGGAGGGTGAGTCTGCAGTCCTCTGTCCCCCAGCCAAGCACCAGAAATTATTAAGTGCCAAAAATTATTGAGCACCAGAAATTATTAGGCACCAAAAATTATTGAGCACCAGAAATTATTAGGCACCAGAAATTATTAGGCACCAAAAATTATTAAGCACTAAAACTTACTAAGCACCAGAAATTATTAAGCATCAAAGATTATTAAGCAAATCAGCTGTCAACTCAGGCTCTGCCTTACTGCTCCCCAAAGCCCAGCATATTTTTCTGCGCCTTGCTTAAACCCTTGCTTGATCTCCGCTGCTTTATCAGCAGAGTCTTTTTTTTTTTTTTTTTTTGAGATGAAAACACTCGGAGCCTTTCACGGAGCATCCGAGTACTCAAAACGGCCGCTGCGCTTCTCGTGCCTTGCGGCGCCGTGGGGAACGCACGAGTCGGTTCAGAAGGGACGCCGATTTTAAGTTAATCTGCAGTAAATCGAGGGGATCGAGTGCACCCTCAGTCAGTTTGCAGGTGACACCAGGTTGGGCGGGAGTGGTGATCTCTTGAGGGGAGGAAGGCTCTGCAGAGGGACCTGGCCAGGCTGGATCCATGGGCCGGGGCCAATTGTGTGAGGTTCAACAAGGCCAAGTGCCGGGTCCTGCATTTGGGTCACAGCAACCCCGTGCAACGCTACAGGTTGGGGAAGAGTGGCTGGAAAGCTGCCCGGAAGAAAAGGACCTGGGGGTGTTGGTTGACAGGCGCCTGAATATGAGCCAGCAGCGTGCCCAGGTGGCCAAGAAAGCCAACGGCATCCTGGCTTGTATCAAAAATAGCGTGGCCAGCAGGACTAGGGCAGTGGTTGCCCCCTGTACTGGGCACTGGTGAGGCTGCACCTCGAATGCTGCGTTCAGTGTTGGGCCCCTCGCTCCAAGAGAGACGTTGAGGGGCCGGAGCGTGTCCAGAGAAGGGCAACGGAGCTGGGGAAGGGTCTGGAGCACAAGGCTGATGGGGAGCGGCTGAGGGACCTGGGGCTGTTCAGCCTGGAGAGAAGGAGGCTGAGGGGAGACCTCATCGCTCTCTACAACGCCCTTAAAGGAGGGTGCGGAGAGGTGGGGTCGGTCTCTTCTCCCAGGTGACAAGCGATAGGAGGAGAGGAAATGGCCTCAAGTTGCCCCAGGAGAGGTTTAGACTGGATATTAGGAAAAATTTCTTCACCGAAAGGGTTCTCCAGCATTGGAACAGGCTGCCCGGGGAAGTCGCCATCCCTGGAGGTATTTAAAAGACACGTAGACGTGGTGCTTAGGGACGTGGTGTAGTGGTGGTCGTGGCAGCGTTAGGTTAACGGTTGGACTCGATGATCTTAAAGGTCTTTTCCCACCTAAACGATTCCGTGATTCTAAACTGGCACGCAAGCCTTCTCCTGCCGCACAAGGCTCGCATCGCTGCACGCCGGCGTCCTGCCCGGCACGTCACGGACGGGACAGGGAACGGTGCAGCCCTTCCCATTGCCCGCTCCCTGCCTCAACCCGGGCACCCTCACCAGGAGGAGTTAGAATAAAATCCAAGGAACTAGCAAAAATGGAAGTGTAATTTTGAGATCGTTCATGATAGTAAATCACAACATCTCCTCTGCTGCACGTCTGGTCTGGACCCTTCCCGCTCCCACCAGAAGAGGTTTGTTCCCTTCCTCCCTTGAGAGAGATGTTTCTGCATAACACCCACTTCCCTTGTCTGTTTTACCTTTAAGATATAATAGCTCTAAATATATAATCTGTTACCCGGGCATTCGGCTCTTTAATTTCTTCGTGGTCGGCACGAGCTCCCTGTTGCCTGCGGAGAGCGTCGGTTCTGCAGCCACAGCATTTCCAGCCCTTTTTTTTTTTTTTTTTTTTTTTTGTATTAACATTATGCCTAAAAATAGAAACACCTTCTTTTGTATTAATCCGGATGCGTTTAAGGGGCTGTAGTAAATCCGATTTCCCCGCTTCTCCCGTCGCTGCGTTCGACGTGTGACCTCCTGCGAAGGGTCATTCAATTCCCGTAAGATTTTTAGGAATTACTCGGCACCGTTACCAACCGAAAACCCAGAATCGGGATAATTTTTGTGCCTCTGGGGGTAAATTACTCCTCTACCAAAGGTTTTGTCCTTCTCTTTAATTCAAAATCCCAGCTGAGAGGCTGATGGGGACTAAGCCTGGCAGCTAAGCGTCTGCTGGGCTGGGAGGATCTCACCCCGGTGGGTCCGGGGACGGGATGGAGGAATCCCGGTCCTTAAACTCCGTGCAAACACGTGCTTGGCTGATGTTTTCGTTCCCACACTGACATCTCCCTTTCGCCCTTTGCAGGATTATTATAAGATAATTAAAACTCCGATGGATATGGGAACAATAAAGAAACGCTTGGAGAATAACTACTACTGGAACGCTCAAGAATGTATCCAGGATTTTAACACGATGTTTACAAACTGCTACATCTACAATAAGGTACGAAAAGTTCCCGAATCTGCGTTTTTCCAAGGGAAATCTTCCACGTCCTCGTTGGACCGGCGTGGAAACGCAGGCCTTGCTTGTTCGAAGTCCTTAAAAGGAACCACCGCCGAGATCGGCTTCTTTAGGAGAACAAACAGGATTAAGCCGGTGGGAGCTGGGGCACGTCTGTCTTCTGCCGAGAAGCAGGACGCAGACAGGGCCGGCTTAGCAGCCCTCCCTCCGGGAAGAACGATTAGCAGATATCTTCCGTCTAGACATCGTTTCTTTCCCTTTTTCTTTTTTTTTTTTCTTAAAAGGAAATTTTTAAGATTTTTCTTCAGGTCTGACTTGAGCAGAGCCACGACCGTTATCAAACAGACACTTGAGAAGTAGGTCTGTGCTTCGTATTTTCTCCGGCTTTGTTAAGAAGCCGACTTAAGGCTGGTTGGAAACTCTGAAATCTGGTAGGGGAAAAAAAAAAAAGGGATATACAGAGCAGCGTGTTGAGTTTGTCATGCCTGACCCTGACCTCCCTGTAGAACATTCCCCTCCAGACAGTGAGAAACATCCTGAAAACCATTTTATAAAGAGTTGTGCAACCGCCTGGGGCGCAGGAAAAAATATCCAGAGGGATGAGGAGCGTCCCAGGGCGTTCCCAAATGGGGCGAGGGGGGGGGGCAGTGGCCTGTGTCAGCCAAAACCTGGGAGGGGTGGTGGAACGTGGAGAGCTGGAGAAGGTTCTCAGAGGTGGTACCAGGCCGTGCTGAGCGCAAGACGCTCGCTCGTTATCTTCTTAAGTAGCAAAAGGACCGCAAACGAAGGGTTTGCTGCCGTCCTCGAAGTCAGCAAGACGTGGTCAGAGCCTTCGCCTTCCCTCCAGCCTTTTCCTTCCCCGACCGCCTCCACCCTTTCCACCGCTTGCCTGACTGTTTCGGTTCCCGTTTGGTTTCTGCTCTTCGTTTCTCACGGGTCTTTTCTCTCCGTCCCCGTTGCTTCGCCCTTCGTGTGCTTTGACCTTTTTCTTCCCTCCTCCTCTCAGAAACGTTGCACGAGACCCTTCCAGTTTGTTCCAAATCAATAGTCATTTTTTGGTCCTTCAAAACCATCTCCTTGACCGTTGCCCTTCTGGTTTGAGCCAGCACGATGCAACTGGAACGAGGGTAGGCTCTTAAAGGCTTCACATTATTCATATACACCTTAAAATCTTCTGCCACGTTCTCCCACCGCGGTGTCTTCCCCCTGCCCGCTTTCTCCTTGATCTCCCCTGTCCTTCCCTGATCTTCACCGATCTCCTCCAGGCTGGAAGGTAGAAAATGATCTAAGCTAAAGAAACGTCTCTGTGGACCGCGCGGAGCCCGCAAACCATCAGCCGGGCGGGTTTGTGCGCGCCGACCGATGGGCAAGCGTGGTTTTAACCGTCCTTGTGCCGATGGCAGAGCTGAAGCTGCCTTCTCTTGGTGTCACCGTGTCGTGACAGCGCTGGCCGTTGGTTTATCGTCTTCACATCAATCCGGACTCTTGTTCTGTCGCTGCCTGCCCTTCCCTCTCTGCCAAATTTTATTACTATCCCCAAAACAACTTCAAACCTTCGTATCTCTTGTCTCTTCTCTCCCACACTACTGCGGGGTGCCCCTGGGCAGAAGATCTCATCCTCTCTAGGTCTCCTCCTTTCTGTTTTCCTTCACCTTTGCAAATACAGGCTTCTGTAAGGGCCGCTTAGTGCCGTCCTCTCCTTCCACGCCGATTTAGCAACAACTAAAGGCGCAGAACAGTCGACCTCCTCCTTAAAAACCTCCTTTTTGGGGGAGGAGGTTGCCTTGCAAGCCGGTCCCGAGCTTTTCTTACCCCCTACCCTGATGCTCTATGGAGAGACCTCTTCCGGGAGACCCACCAAGGCGGGAGGATCTCGCGTGGTGGAAACGACCGGCTGGCATTAATCCAGCTCTTTCTTTTCCCCTCTGTTTTCCTTCCTCCCTTCATTCGGAAAATAGCCTTTGCCACACGCAGGTAACACCTTGCGTCGGTTTATTCTCCGGTGCATCGGCTTGGTGACGTCCCTCCCCATCATCTGGTTGTACCTATAAAATATAAGGGCTTTAGGGTGAGGATTTGCCCGTGCATTCGGCCCTTGGGACAGTATCCCGTACGCCTTTCCGCTGTGCCGGAACGGAAATAGCAGCGCTAAGGAGGGTGAAAATACAAAGTCCTCTCTCTGGAAATAGATGCCTTGCCTAATTTATGGTATCTGTTTTTCCTCCAGCCAGGGGATGACATAGTCTTAATGGCGGAAGCTCTAGAAAAGCTTTTCCTGCAGAAAATCTCCGAAATGACCCAAGAGGAAACGGAAATCGTCATAGCCCAGACGAAAGGAAGAGGACGTGCGAGGAAGGAAGCAGGTACGATGCTTAGTCGTCCAATGTGGTTAAGCCACGCTCAACTTCAGGCGGTGTCTTTGCCCGCAAGCTCCAACGCAGGGACCTGGTTTCATCTGGCATAAATTGGGGTGTTTAATTGGGGTGTTAATTAAACCCAGCCATCCGTCCATGGGATTGTCGTGGTCGTCGGTGTTCTCGGTGCCTCGCTTTATTGCGGAGAGCGTCTAAAATTGGGTGGGAAGGAGGGTGGCTGCCTCATGCTCTTGCCTATCTGCGTGAGACTCTCTCCGGTGAAAGGCAGGGCTAGGTGAGGTCTTAAAAGTCCCTCGTCCGTGGCTTCTGAGCATCGTTTTTGGGGGAGGAGGAGTGTTGGGGACAGACTTTGCGGTAAATACAGCGCTGCTGAGGCACGTGTATTTACAGTGCTGGTGAAACGTCGTCGTTCCCTGCTTTTCCACAAAGGTAAAAAGCTGAGAGCGATAATAGAAGTGGTTTAATTTCTGCTGTCGGGGAGCTGAGATGAGGAACTGTCCCTCGCAATACCTCGAGGGTAAAGCAGAGCTGTTAAAAAGCAGCACGAACTCTGTTGGATCAGATCTCTTTGAGTTTCACAGCCGCTTTTCACGTCCTCCCGGATAGACTCGGTGCCGTAAAAAAGCTGCATTGTGTTAGAAAAGAACGGGGGACGCCGGAGGGACCGATGGCAACGTGACGGCTACAGACCGACGGGGGAATCCTGGCGCGGAGAGCGTCTGAAAACAGTGCGGAGCGTCGCAACCCGCCGCTGCCCTCTGGAGAACTTCCTCAAGTTATAATTTCCACACCTCATTTATTAATTTGAGCGATGATTGGGGATAGATAATGATGCTTGACGAGCTTACCGTCCTTCGAAGGGACGCCTTGCCCCAGGCGAGGTGGAACGCCGCTCCCCGAAGGTCAATTCACTTTGGGCAGACCTGACCCGTGCTCAGCCAGAATCCCAGAAACCCCTTTTTTTTTTTTGCGGCCAGACTGATTCATTTACCGTGTCTTGCTCTTTTTCAGGGCTGAAATATTAACCTGCACGCTTTAGGCTCTGCATAAATTTGAACCGCAGCATTTTGAATCCTGTTTGAGGTTATAAATTGGTAAAACGATGTATTTATGTCTGTTGATACCTTAAGACTTCACATGAATGATGTAGGCTTGGTTTTTTTTGAAGCTTGGCTCCTGGATTAATAATTTACAGGATCAAAAAGTACCGTTTTGCTCACTTAATCCACTCCTCTCTCTGCTACGTGATATAAAAGCGCGGTTCAACCACCGATTCATTTATTTACAGTCTGTCTCGTAGAAGAACATCTAATATAGAGTAAAAAAAAAAAAAAATTCTCTGCCGGCAGCTTAGAGGAGGAGCGTGCTAACGAGCTGCCAAGTTTGGTATTTTCCTGCTACGTTTCTGGTCTGAACTCTGCAGCCCTGTCTCCTCTTTAAATAATTTTGTTACATTGAAAGCTCCCCCGGTTTCAAATCCGCTTTCTCCGTAATAATCGAATTCTTTCACTACAAGGGATTTTTTCCAATCTTTTAATCCTCCGTCTGTGAACCCTCTCCAGTTTTTCACACCGATAACTGCGCACACCATAAGCGGACGTAGATGTGACCGCTGCTAGAGGTAAAACAGCCTTCTGATTCCCCTGTTCATACCTCAAGGATTTCATTAGCCCATTTTTGGGGGACATCAGCCCTTCCGTAGGCTCAACGTTGGCTGCCGATGCCGTCGGATCGTTCATCAAAGGGCCGAGAACATCCTGGCCGTGATTTGATTTCGACGGCACCTCATCAGCCGCGCGTCCACTTTCAAGATCCCCTTCTTAATTTTAAACATCTCTCATCTCCACCTTGTATCCGTCTCATTCTTTTAACCCAAACGCCGTGCGATACCGAGGCAAATGTCACGTGCAGGAGCGTCACCGAGCTTGTGTCACCAAAAAAAAAAGATGCTTTGACCGCATTTACTGCCTGCGAGCTGGCGCGAGCGTCCCGCGACCCTTCTGGAGTGCTGTGAATCCTCGCGTCTCTTCTTGTCTCGGCCTCGGACTGGTCGTGCTGGCATCCGAACTGGTTATTTTTCGAGGTGTACTGGAAAATCGGCAGGAGATGGCCAGGGATTTTGACAGTCGAAGGCTTTGGGGACCAGTTGTCTGGGTAATAGAGAAGAAATCGGACTTTTGGAGTTGCAGTTGAACGTCCTCGGTAGCTGTCGGAAGAGAAACGTTTCTGTAGTGCCATCACCCGGACAGCGAGTGCAAATTCAAAGCAGCAATATTCACTAAATCCCCTGAGTCTGCCCTGATTTATGATTGACAGTCGTCATCTTTCTGCCTGGAGGGACTTCAGAACATTTTCACAACGTCTTGTCATCTAAAACACCGAGGAACGCAAAAAGGGTCGTAAAGCCGACTGAAACAACTTGAATTATTTTGGCTTTTATTTTCGTTTCCCTTCCCTTGGCGGTTTTTCGCCATCCGCGTCTCTCCGTTACAAGGCTGCGCGTGTGTCCACGCGTGTTTTTCTTGCACGGCTCTAATTCTGCTTCTCTCTGTGTCGTCGAGTCCTTTCGGCTTCATGAAATCCAGGTTTTAAAGCACCAACAAACCCAACTGATGCTTTTTTTTCCTCTGCGTGACCAAGTCGTGATTACTTGTAGCTGAGATTTTATTATTTTTTTTTTAACTGTTACTTTTTTTTTAGGCGTTACCCCTGATACTCCATTACTGTGTGCAGGGAGAAGCTCTCCTTGGTTAGAAAATTATTGGCCATCCCCTTTCTCAGCATCGCTTTGAAGGAGCAACGATGAAATCGCCCCTGGAGAAGAACTTTTTACCTACGGCGGCGTAGAGAGGCGCTTACAAACGGGTCTCCTTTTCTCTGCCGCGACCCTATAGCGTATATAATGTGTAGGTCCCCACCTGAGCTCATCACCCTCCAGCTCCCTTCGCCTCTAGTATTGACCGGCTCTCCCAAGGGAGCCGTAGGTTCATCCAGAAACCCTATATGGCCCATACGTGGTCTGGGGCATCCCACACCCGGCACTTCTACGTTGGGATTTACTATATAGAATAATATAATAATATAGTAGAATAATAGAATAGAATAATAGAATGGAATAACTATATTTACTATATAGAATAATATAGTAGAATAATAGAATAGAATAATAGAATAACTATATTTACTATATAGAATATCTATTCAGGGACCTGCCGGATCATTTTCCTCTAGTCTGCTCCGCCTTCCGTTAAATCCTATTGTGCGCTAAATTCAGCGTATAATCGGTTGATTTGGGGTTAAATTATGAAAAACCAGGTGTGGTGCTGGCCGGAAAGCTTTGCTGCGAAAACCCCGCGGGTTTCTAGCAGAAATCTCAAGCTCCTGTGTAAGGTGGGAGATGAAGCGTGTTGGCTTTGCCTAAGCGATGTAGAGCTTCTCTACGGGATCCCAGCGGGGACCACGGGATCCCTCTGGCTACGAGCCCCCACCTGATTTAGAGACATCAGCACTGAGCTGTCATTTTGCAAGGAGAACGGGATGAAAACTCCCGATTTTATTCTCTTAATAAGTCGCGGTTTCATTTTTAGCGGAAATAAGCTCGCTAGCGGTCGTAGTTGAGCATCTCTTAATAGGCGACGTTTTTCTAGTGGGATTGCGATAACTGCAAATCCAAACCGGGAGCAAATCTGGCTGCGTTTCTTGTCTAATTAACGATTTTTTGGGGAGGAGAATTGTGGAAGAGGTGTTCGATAGCCGGCAAGGCAGGACACACAGCTAACGTGTCACGCTTGGGAGAGTCTCCTTGTTGAGAGAGCGGTGGAATAGCAGCCAAAATCCAGTCTGTGCAGCCTGGGAGGTGAGCCCAGGTACAGATCAAGCGGTGGGATTTCTCTCTGCGTAAAGGATAGTCCCCGTGTTTTGAAAAATACCGAGCTCTCTTCTTCCTGAAGGTCTAAATCCAATTCTTGCTAACGAGGAATGTTTGATATCTGACGGAAGGTGCTCCTGTAATACCTGGTGATCCCAAACCTTCTCCAGACCTGGGGACTTGGGGGTTGATCACACTTTGCTGATACCTCCGTCTTGAAGGTCTGCTGGTGGTGTGCCCCAAGATCATCCAAGCGTTGCAGCATTCCTCTTTTTTCCATGGCGGAAAGTTTGGAAGCTTGGTCAGAGCTTTGCTCTGCAAAGGAGCAGCAGCCCCAGCAAGGAGGTGACTTCCCCAGGGCCGCTAGAAGGTCCAAGGACAGCGCTGATGTTTCCAACCTTGTGTCCCAACCTCTACGGTTGAAATCGCCTAACGAGGACCTCGCTCTCCAGCCGTCGGGAGAGATTTCCCCCGGACAGTAGCAGCTGCCTTAAGTGACTTAAATCACCAAGAATTAAGAAACTCTTCGTGGTAACGAGAGTACAACATTGCTCCTGAAGGAAGAGCTGCCCAGTTTTGGCTCCAAAATGATGATAGTCAAGAACCGTTGCCTAGGAAAAAAGGGTAGGCAGGAAAAGAAGCACTCATCTTCTTGCCCTGCCTGCAAGAAATCTTGTGTGAAGGGAAGGGGAAAGAAAGGAGGACACCTTTGGCCTGATCTTGGTCTTTTTTTGGAGGGGTTTTGGCACAGTTAGGTCCTGAGCTTCTTCACCATTTCACCTAGCGAGCCATAAAAGTAATCCTCATGAAGGAAAACGTGGCGAGCGTTTGTCCCTGACTGGTTGCTCAAGAACGGGAACTGCAAGATAGGAATTATCTAATGAGTAATGTTCTTTAAATGGTGTTATTACGAAAAGTTAATTGTTTTTCCCGTTCAAACAATTAAGTTGGAAGAGAGAAGCAACCTTTTCTTTCTTTTCTCTTGGCAGTGACATCCAAACCAGGATCATCCACGGTACCGAACGCAACCCAAGCATCGTCCCCGGCGCAGACGCAGGCGCCGCAGCAAAACCTCCAGTCTGCGCAGACGACTCATTCCTTTCCTTCCGTCACCCCCGACCTCATCGTCCAGACCCCAGTAATGACGATGGTGCCTCCTCAACCTCCTGTGCCGCCTCTGCCTGCTCCCCAGGCCCCCGCGCCGCCGGCCCCGGCTCCCCAGCCCATCCAGCCTCACCCTCCCGTTATCCCAACACCCGCCCAGCCCGTGAAGGTGAGTAATTCCTTAATTATCTTAACGTGACAGCTTAAACTATCTTGACGGCCTAGAAACGCCACGGTTGGCCTAGTGGTCGCCCTTTGCTTTGCTGCTGGGGTCTCATTTTAAGGCGAACGGCCGCCGTTTGGTCAAAAAATTCATGGTTTGAGAAACACGAGGAGCCTACGGTGACCCTCTCTGACGCCAGTTAAAGTTAGACGTGATGAACTCCACCCAGGTTTGCGTGGAAACCCCGTTCATCCTCTTAAAACCTTCCTTCCTTGAGCTTTATATGACTCGGGAAGAAGGTCTTGGCTTGCTGAAGTGACTCATGCCCTTGGCCTTTGCTGGTACGACGAAGATGATCCATACGTTTTTCTGTAGAGCTCAGTACAGACCGACAATATCTGAATATTTTTGGAAGGGCTTCCAATGTCCTTCTCATAGCGTTGCCGTGAGGCTTGAGTCACTAGCGATGGTGAATCCAAGTCAACGCTACAAGAAACACGACGTGGTTGAAGGCAAAAGTATGATGCCGAAAGTAATATTGCTTTATTTGCTCGGTTATAGACAAAAAAAGGGGTGAAGAGGAAAGCAGACACCACGACACCAACGACCATCGACCCAATTCATGAATCGTCATCGCTGCCCGCCGAACCCAAGTCCACCAAGTTGGGTCCGCGCCGGGAAAGCAGCCGCCCGGTAAAGCCTCCAAAGAAGGATGTTCCAGACTCTCAACAACACGTGGTAGAAAAGAGTAGCAAAATATCCGAGCAGTTAAAATACTGCAGCGGAATCATCAAAGAGATGTTTGCCAAGAAACACGCTGCCTACGCCTGGCCCTTCTACAAACCTGTGGATGTGGAAGCTCTGGGACTGCACGATTATTGCGATATCATTAAGCATCCCATGGATCTGAGCACAATCAAAGTAAGCTCAGGTTTATAGGAGGGGGAGGTCGGGGTCTGAGCAGAAAAAAGATGGGTTTCTCCCCACGCGTGCGCACCAGGCGTCTTCAGCTGTCTGCCAGATTTATTTTGGCCGTAGGTTTCTGGTACATTCGGTCTCTCTTATTTGCCTCTTGCTGTTACCCTGACATTTGGGAAAAACAAACAAGCCGGCATCCTTCCAGAAGGGCTCTTGAGAAACGCTCGCACGGGTTTTTTTATAGAAAATTTCCATTACTGTATAAAATCTACCCTTTTTTTTTTAGCCCAGGAGATGGCCTCAGAGAGCATAAATCACAGGACTAAGGGGATTCGATTTAAAAAACCCCATTTTCCATTCTTTTTAAAATAAAGGCCTGTCTTTTTGAAGTTGTCTCTCTAAATCAGTCTTCTGTTAAGCACAGGTGGTGCCCTCTAGTTTAAGATTGCTTCATTTTAACGAGCGACTGCAAATTCATCCACGTTTCCCCTTGAAACATTAATTCATTATTGGAGTTGTTTAATTTTAGAAAGTGACTGCAAAGTCATCCACGTTTCCCCTTGAAATGTTAATTCCTGATTTAGAAGGCTGACTTTTTACCTAGGAAACCTTAATTCGTTATTTAGAAGTCTAACTTTAGCTAGGAAACCTTAATTCCTTATTTAGAAGTCTTTAACTCTTTAGTTACCAAACCTTAATTCATGATTTGGAAGTCTTAACTTTTTAGCTACGGGATGAACTTGCGCGCGTGCAGTTTAAGCTTAGCTCTAACTCCTGCTTCGCCCGGTTGGGGCCTGCGTTTTAAAACCAGAGGACTGAACTTTCCATTCCCACTCCTTGCCGAGGTTACACCAGGGCTGAAGCCGACGAGGATCGCGGCTCTTCCTTCCTCACGGCCTTTCGGACCTGGAGGGTCTTGGTGGGCCAAACCTTGGAGATGCCAAGTTAAAATCTTGGCTTTGGCTTTTTCCTTTCTCCTCCGGACTGGCCGGCGATGAGCGTTAGGTCTTGCACGTCCGTTGCTGCCTGTACATCTCGCTGCCCAACTGTCTGGCAGGGCTGCCTGTCTGAGGTCACCCTTGGCAGATGTTGCCGGGACAGCTGTGGAGCGTTCTTCGTCTTCCAGTTGTCCAACTCAACCCCGCTTTCCCAGGGAGGGAGAAGGAGGCGTGAAGCTTCTCTTGGCTCAGCTGGCGTCGCCACAGCTGGATGCGGCGTTCGGGGGGATGAGGGGTCATCTCGAGGCTGTCTCCACCCGGATCAGGCCTCCCAGCTGGAGGGAGGAGGGACAGGAGCAGGTCTGTGCCCTCCTAGGGTGGAGGACCAAGCTCTGGAGATGCCAACTTGGTCCCTGGAGGAAGGGTGGATGGTTGAAAGCAGGTGAAATGGTTGAATCCTGTCCCCTGCCTCAACAAAGTCTTCTTCTTCCATCGTTGGGTGAAGGGACCATCCCGGTGTCCTCTGTCCCTCCAACCAGACTACGCCGTTAAAACTCTTGAGATCCTCCTTGGAGGGGAACGATCTGAGCAAAGCCCACCATATTCTTCTGCTAACGCACGATCGCGTGGAGGTTTAGCCCTTCTTGGTTGAGGTCAGGTGGAGCCAGGGTTCGTACTCCTGGCCTTCAACACAGCATCCCCGTTCGGTTCTTCCTCCAAACCGCCTAGCTGCTATCAGCCACGTAGACGGCGAGAAGGTGGCTTGGAGAGCACGTAGTCCTCTTTTGAACATCATTGAGGATGCCCGTAGTCGGCTCTAATTTTGTATAAACCAGCCGCAATCCTTCGTTTGACCAAAATCAGTCGTTCTTTTGACCAAAATTAGTCGTTCCAGCGTAGGGAGAAAATGGGTGCGTGAAATCCGTGGGCTGTATTTACTCAATCAATCAATTTGTTCTATTTGCACCGTTAACAGCGGAGAGTTTTTTGTTTGGTTTTTATTTTCCTCTCCTCCTTTCTAGTCTAAACTGGAGAACCGGGAATACCGAGATGCTCAGGAATTCGCGGCGGACGTACGATTGATGTTCTCCAATTGCTATAAGTACAACCCCGCCGATCACGAGGTGGTGGCCATGGCACGGAAACTGCAGGTAAGGACGCGCGTTGTCGCAGCCCGCTTCGGTTTTCGATGAACGTCGGCGTCTCGCTTGACTTATTTCTCCAGCGTAAGGGCCACGTAGTCCTGAAATAACATAAAAAAAATGCCAGCGTGGTAGGTAACGGTAAAAAAATCATCCTTTTTGCTGCGGAAATGATGCAAGGAGTGAGCGGACTCAGCCCAATTTGCTTCTTTAAACTCTTTATTTTAATAGCATCTTTTTCGTGTCTTCTTACCTTTTCGATAAAGGAGTAGGAAGGAAAAGCACGGCTCCAAAATGTCACTTTTCTCCCAAAAACACCTCGAAAGAAAATAAGTGACAGTACCTACTTGGTTGTGCTCTTTTAATTACCTCTTCCGGTGAAGTTTTGTGTTTAATTAACGAATTAGCTGATAAAGAAGCCCCGCGTCTCAAGCGAAGTGCTCGGCTTAACGCACGCGCTCCGCCGCTCCACAAAATCATCTCGATTCCCTCGTTTCTTGGGAATTCGGAGCTGCTACGCAAGGGCGCTTGGCCGAAGCGGGGAAAATCACTTGGCTCCGACCGGATTTGGGAGAGACCGAGCTCGTTTCGGTGCTAAAGGAGCTCGCGGCAGCCGCAGAGAACCACTGCAAGGGGACGAAGAGCTTCCTCCCTTTGGTTTTTTCACCCAAACCTTTCAACGCCTCGCATTAAAAACGCTCGGGCGTTCCCCATAGCCGTGATTTCAGGCGGTGCGTTCCCTTAAATGCCGATTTCTCCTTTTTTTTTTGCCTTGGGAGGATTGTGGGTGCAGTTGTGTGTTTTCTAAAGAAATAAGCTTTCCTGCCGTACGTCGCTCGGTCCCTCCTTAATAACTTCACCGTGTCACATCTGATACCAACCAAGCGGCTGGGAGCTGCCGGGGAGTCCCCAAAATCCGCGTGGAGCTGCGTGCCGGGTGCCGGAAAGACGCCTCGGCCGCGGTGAGGAGGGGACGCAGGATGGGCTCGGCGGGATGCGAGACGTACGCGAGGACGCGGGAACCAAATCCCTAAGGGAAGAGGTTTTATTAGCGTAGAAAAGTGCAACTCCAGCGGCGTGGAGCAGGACGACGCGGCGGCGGAGCTCTCGCCGTGTGAAAGGAGAAGAAAATCAGCGTGGTTCGCTGTAACCTTCAGAAAACAGGTTGAGAAGGGATCTGAGTTACACCAGAAAGCACCGGAGAGATGGGAAAAACCTCTTAGGTTGGAGGAAAAGCTATTAAATTGGGGAGGAAGCTGTTAAATTGGGGGGGAAGCTGTTAAATTGGGGGGGAAGCTGTTAAATTGGGGGGAAATCTGTTAAACTGAGGGAAAAACTACTAGGTTGCAGGATGTTTGACTCGATAAACAACCAAAAAAAAGGAGAAATTGGATATTAATAGCTTTGCTGGGTCGTGCTAAGTGGAAACCTCGCGTAAAAACGTCCCCGTGACGCAGCTTCCCCCTCCGCTGAAGTCGAAGGAACTTTCCGGAAAACGTCGGCTCGTGAAAAGCTGCCAGCTGTTTTGTTTCGATCCAGGTGTGAAGCTGCGACCGAGGGCCGAGGAAACAAAGCGGTGACGAACCCAGCACGCGCGTCCTCCGAGATGTGTCCTCGGTTTTCAGGCGCTCGTGGGTTTTTTGTGATGCTTTGATAAAATTACAGCTCAGGTTTGGGCTGGTTTCGTTTTGAGACGAGTATACGCTGAGTAAACGCGTGTTTCGGCTTGCTTTTAGGGTGAATTTAGTAGAATTCAGCATCTTAGTCATGTTTTTTCTGGATTTTATGGTAAGTAGACGCCTGGAAAACACGATGCTCCCCCTCTGGCTGCTCTTTTGTTCTTGTTTTGGTCTAACGAAGAACTTCGCAGCCCCTTTAAGCGACGTCTTGGAACGTTTTCCAGCCAGCAGCAGAACGAATCGGAGCTGAAATTCCCGTCGCTCTTATCGCAGGCTGAAGAGTTGCACGGAAACTTGTGACTTTTCTTTTCTTCGCCCCATTTTATGGGGGAAATTCCTCCGCGACCGGCATCGCCAGGTGATGCCGTCTGGAGCGAGGGCTCTATGAAATCGGGATTTCATCCTCATCAATCCCGTGGACAGGCTCGGGAACACGGCCCTGCAAAGATCAACCACTCGGGAAACTTGTATTTCTGCCGTAAAGATGGAAAAAAAGCGGCGTTTTGAATGTAATAGTCCCCAGAAAACGGGCGTTAAATTTCAGAGCAGCCCCGTAGGGGCCATGCGACGGAGGTGGGTACCAAAATTACCGACTGGATCCCGCTCCCCACCTGGCTGAGCCCAAGCCCTCACCTCTCCGTTTGCTTTTCCCGTGCCCAGAAAAACTGATTTCAGAAATAAAATTTTACAAAAAGGGAGGTTTCTGGAGCACTGCTGAGGTTTGGAAACAAGGCTGAGGATTCAAGTTTGGACTTGAGTTTCCCGAAAACAATATACGTGACGGCTTGCTTAATAGTCGGCCCCGGTCGCTGCCTGCTGCGTTTTCCCCCCGTCCTGGAAACATCAACCTCTGAAATAACTCGTTTTTCTGCTTTTTGTTACCGCTTGGTCGTCGGAAGATGATTTCTTGGATTTTCGGGGTTAACGCCAGCTCGTGGCAGAGATTTATGGTTTCTGTTTGTCCCAGCGAGGACGGGTCAGCGGTACCGGTGCTGTACAAAACAGAATCCCTGCTTAAAAAGGCGTTAATTAGCTCGTTATCTACTCGCGGGGGTTTTTCTCTTCCATCCTTTCCTGAGCGGATTCCTAGGGATCCTTCGGACACCGAGGGCTTCTTATAACCCAGGCGCTCCGAATTGATGGATCGCTTTTTAATTTCACACAAAGGCACTTCAAATTAGCCTTCCTGTTAATTAAAAGACTAGATAGGTATAAAAAAAATTAGGAAGGGTTTATTTTTGACCCTAGAGAATTAAAAAATCGAGTGTATACGCTGGTGTAGCATTGCCTGCCGGTGGTGATCGAGCACTGGAATTTCTGGTTCACGGAAAACAATAATTAGGTTGTAAACAGCCATTAAGTGGAGTGAATCAGTGACAAATGTACGTGCCTGCCTCCGACGTTCCCGCAAGCGATGCCGTCGCTGGAGGAGCTCGGAAATCTCTCCTTTTCCTCCAGCGTTTTCCGCTCCTTCCCCTGAAATTTGAGCCTGAGCGCGTAAATGAAGTCAATGGCATTTCTGCCAGCAGATGGAAGCAGCAAAGCAACATCTCCGGCGCCCGGAAAAGCTGTCGCTGCTGCAAAACAAGCCCTGAATAAAGGTACGAGGAGGCTGAGGATGGAGAAAAGTGGTCCGGCCCGCTCACATTGAAGAAGGAAGGTGGAAAAATAATCTGTGTCGAGGGAGGGGAGAGCCCAAGAGGTCCTTAAAATCACCAGGATGAGCCTGAACTGGAAGAGCTGGAAGCCTTCGGGAAAGAAAACGTCGCTCCCACGCTCGAGCGCTGAGTTAAATCAGCGCGGTTTGATATCACGGGGTGTTTGACTCGTGGAAGGATTGTGGATAAGTTGTATAAATCTTCTGATTTATGCAACTTAGGATTTATCGCAACGTGAACGTGCACACGGTTAATATTTACAGCCCGTCGGGTTTGAGGAACAAACCACAGAGCTTGTCTGGTGGGTTTGTGGTCGCAGCCACGCAGCCGGGACTTGGAAAATAGAAAAAATAAATAGTAACCGTAGACTGAAAATCAAACCTTCGGGCAGGAGGAGAAATTCTCTTTTATTTTTTTATGACTGGGTATTGAGGAGGTGGACACCGACACTTGTGCCGCCTTCGGGTTGTCCATCGCTTGAGTCATGTTCTGGGAGTTGCCCGTGTCCGTACGGGCTCCAAAAGGAGCCCGGGGCGAGTTGCTAAGCTCAGAAATAAGTTCCTGACTTCTAAACACCCAAAAGCAGGTGAATCGAGCCCATTTTCAGGGCTTGCCTTGTAGGAGGCGCCAAAAAAAATGGTGTTTTTTGTCTGCGAGTGCTTCGCCCTTCGCAGGGTGACACTTTTGGGTGCAAGTGACGCTTGTTCCTCTTCTGGGAAACGAAGAAAACACGCTCCAAACCCTTCCTTCAAATGAAGTCAACAGGCACCGAGAAATACAGCCGGGCTTTAAATACAGCCGGGCTTTAAATACAGCCAGGCTTTAAACACAGCCAGGCTTTAAACACAGCCAGGCTTTAAATACAGCCAGGCTCTAAACACAACCAGGCTCTCCCAACTTATTTAGGTTTGTCTAGGTTATTTAAACCCAAGACAAGGTCTCCTACCTTGTCGTAGGTTTAAATGAAAATGGATTTTCATATCAGGCTTTAGGAGAAAAAAGGACTTTCACATCGTTGGGATAACTGGAATTAAACCGGCTTTGCATCCCTCGCTCTTGAGGATAATGGGGAACGTCCTCGCACGAGTGTTTGGGTTGAATTGAGGTGGTTTTGACGGGACGTGGGTTGGGAAAATCCCGGCAGGCTGAAGAGGAGAAGGGATTGCAACAGCGGAGCTGCGGCTGCAACTCTGCCTTGAGCTCTCCGCGAATCCGTTGCGGAAGAGGATGTAGAAGATCTCAAGAACCTGGACGTTGCGGCTTTTAAATGAGTCTTGTCCTTCTTGTCGGTAAATTTTTCCCCCAAAATCATCTTGGAGACGGTCAAAATTCCAAGTGGACTTGGAGCTTTCAGGAAATTACCTTGTCTTCGACACGCGGTGTGTTGATTGCTCGGGTAGAGACCGCAAGTCCGTAGGGAACAGCCTGGAGATCACAGCCAGGCTTGTAGTAACCTACTCTGCCAAACCTTGCGTTATTTTTCCCCTTTCTTTTTCAGGACGTGTTTGAGATGCGCTTCGCCAAGATGCCGGATGAACCAGAAGAACCTGTGATTCCAGCTTCTTCTCCCGTGGTGGTGCCACCTCCCACCAAGGTGGCTCCCCCTTCGTCCAGCGACAGCAGCAGCGATAGCTCCTCCGACAGCGACAGCTCATCGGATGACTCGGAGGAAGAGCGAGCTCAGCGGTTAGCGGAGCTCCAGGAACAGGTACCGCATCCGTCGTGATGGAGTGGGGGTCTCCAACGCGTCCTTCTTCTTGAACTTGGTGGCCTCGGAGACTTTGCTCAAAGCCGTAGACTTTCTAATCGTACAGTAGCGCCCCATCAGCTGCAAAGTGCTCCAAAATCGGTCGTTTTAAAGTGAAACACGAAGGAATTGGTGCTTTTCGGGACGGTCCTTCCGGTTCCTGGTAGGACACACGAGATGGTCCCCAACGGCAGGAATTTGCTGCCTGCGCTTGGGTCGTGGCTCCTGAGCGGGCAGGATGCTCCTGAGCGGGCAGGACGCCTGGGCTGGAGCGAGGATTTACCCAAGGTGGGGGAAGGCCATGAGATAACGAGCGGTCCTCCAACCCCGTAGCCTTATCTCCCTCATCCTCCCCGTTCACGGCGTCGTTAGCGCTGGTAATTAAAGCATCGCGAGTGCCGACGAAGCGAGCGGCCCGCTTCTGCCTGAGCGGGGAGGGATACCCATGGAGAGGTTGTCTCCTTCCTCTCGCGGCGGTCAACGCTTTAATGTGCAGAAATCACGGTGTGATGAAAAGCTGGAAGAACCGCCTGAATTAATAGTAAAAAATAAGAAAGCGTTAGGCAGTAGAGAAAAAAGTTAATTAATATGGAAGAGGAGGAGGTGCTGGGCAAAAGTATCTTGATCTTGTGTGTGTCTGCCTCTCAGCTTAAAGCAGTGCATGAACAGCTTGCAGCCCTGTCCCAGCCCCAGCAGAACAAACCAAAGAAAAAAGAGAAAGACAAGAAGGAGAAGAAGAAAGAGAAGCACAAAAAGAAGGAAGAGCTGGAAGACACCAAGAAAAGCAAAGCCAAGGAGCCGCCGCCCAAGAAGGCCAAGAAAAGCAACAGCAACAGCAGTACCTCCAGGTCAGCCCTCTTCCATCACGTAATCCTGATGTTTTACCGCACGGCGCTTATATTTTTGTATTCCCCTTTTGCTAATTAACTTAATTACGCGCAGGAGTAACGCCTGTGCTAGGGCTGACTCGCAGCAAGCCCCTGGCCTCCCAGGCGTTGCTCAGGGTCAGGTCCCAACCGTGAGTTCAGCTTCGGTTTTTGGGGCTGATGCTTTTCCCGCGTGGCTGCTGCGAACACGCCGAGTACGGGAGAGAGAGAGGGGGGAGAAAAAAAAAATCACATGGAGTCGCCCCGTGGGATATCAAACCCTTGAATCCTCGTAATTTTTCCTCCCTCTCCCTTTTTTTTGGAAGCTGTAGGTTTTAAATTAAGAGGTAAGGTGCCGAGAGCCGAGTCTCTGCCGCTTGTCAGCTGCCGGCTCGAAGGGGAGGCGGGAGCTTGGTATTTAACCCGAGGCGAAAAGGAGTTGTTTGGCACATTGAGCTGTAATGAGGTGAAATTAAGAAAGAGGGAAATAACGAGCGAGATCTTGGAGCTTGTCTCTGTCCTCGGGCCTCACCGCAGCGTTTAGTGTGTTCAGACTTTGAATAAACCCCGGAGGGTACGGCAGCGGATTATTTTAGGAAAATGGACCATCTGTGACACCATTAACCTCATCCTTTACTAATTCTGGGCTGGTTTTCTACCCAGACTGCATTTAGTAACTGCGTTAGCACTGAATCTGCTGCAAACGGTGGGATAAATATTTCCAAATCGACCTCCGTCGGTTTTGAAGTGTAGATAACCCCGACGGTGATGTCAAGGAGTCCCCGTAGCTGGTTTTTTTTTACGGATGCTGGGTTTTACTTCTCCGTACGGGGTGTCAGGCTCTGCAGCAGCCCGACCTCTTGCCTTTCCTGGTGAGAAACGGGCAGCATCGGTCGAGCCTTGGTCCGTCCAAGCGCAGATCTAAGGAATTCCGCTCCGGAGCTGCTCCTGTTTTTCTGGGTTATCTCCTGGAGCCGCTCGTCTCTTTGGGAGAGCGAGCGTTGGGACGGGTAGCTCAGCCTTGGGGTCTGACAGCAGGTTGAGCTCAGCTTTGGGTGTCTTAACAGCAGGTTGAGCCCAGCCTTCTTGTCTAACAGTGGGTTGAGCTCAGCTTTGGGTGTCTAAGAGCATGTTGAGCTCAGCTTTGGGTGTCTAACAGCAGCTTGAGCCCAGTCTTCTTGTCTAACAGCGGGTTGAACTCAGCCTTCTTGTCCAAGAGCTTGTTGAGCTCAGCTTTCTTGTCTAACAGCAGCTTGAGCCCAGCCTTCTTGTCTAACAGCGTGTTTAGCTCAGCCTTCTTGTCTAAGAGCTTGTTGAGCTCAGCTTTCTTGTCTAACAGCAGCTTGAGCCCAGCCTTCTTGTCTAACAGCGTGTTTAGCTCAGCCTCCTTGTCTTAACAGCAGCTTGAGCTCAGCTTTCTTGTCTAACAGCAGCTTGAGCTCAGCTTTGGGTGTCTAAGAGCAGGTTGAGCTCAGCTCAGCTTTCTTGTCTAACAGCAGGTTTGAGCCCAGCCTTCTTGTCTAACAGCGAGCTGAGCTCAGCTTTGGGTGTCTAAGAGCATGTTGAGCTCAGCTTTGGGTGTCTAACAGCAGGTTGAGCTCAGCCTTCTTGTCTAAGAGCAGATTGAGCTCAGCTTTGGGTGTCTAAGAGCAGGTTGAGCTCAGCTTTCTTGTCTAACAGCAGGTTGAGCCCAGCCTTCTTGTCTAACAGCGGCTTGAGCTCAGCTTTGGGTCTCTAGCATCAGGTTGAGCTCATCCGTCTTGTCTAAGAGCAGCTTGAGCTCAGCTTTGGGTGTCTAAGAGCAGATTGAGCTAGGCCTTCTTGTCTAAGAGCAGATTGAGCTTCGCTTTCTTGTCGAACAGCAGCTTGAGCTCAGCCTTCTTGTCTAAGAGCTTGTTGAGCTCAGCTTTGGGTGTCTGAGAGCAGCTTGAGCTCAGCTTTGGGTGTCTAAGAGCAGATTGAGCTCAGCTTTCTTGTCTAAGAGCATGTTAAGCTCAGCTTTGGGTGTCTAACAGCAGGTTGAGCTCAGCCTTCTTGTCTAAGAGCTTGTTGAGCTCAGCTTTGGGTGTCTGAGAGCAGCTTGAGCTCAGCTTTGGGTGTCTAAGAGCACGCTGAGCTCAGCTTTCTGCATCCCAGCCTCGTGGTTGAGCTTCAAGCTCGAGCTATCAAAGAAGAAGATGCTCCTTTCCGGGGTGGAAAGTAAAACTATTAAAACCAGAGTGCTTTAGTGCTTACGGTGACGAGGTTAGACCCGAGCGGCTGCTTTGCGGCGTGGCGCTGTGTTCTCGAATAACATTTTATACTTGTTCTTAAGTAGTAAGAAGGAGCCTGTGACGGTGAAGAACAGCAAACCCCCTCCAGCCTACGAGTCTGAGGAGGAGGAGAAGTGTAAACCCATGTCCTATGAGGAGAAGAGGCAGCTGAGCCTGGACATTAACAAACTCCCCGGTGAGAAACTGGGCCGGGTTGTCCATATCATCCAGTCGAGAGAACCCTCGCTCAAAAACTCCAATCCCGATGAGATCGAGATTGACTTTGAGACCTTAAAACCATCCACCTTACGGGAGCTGGAGAGATACGTAACGTCGTGTTTACGGAAGAAGAGGAAACCTCAAGGTACTTTTTAGCCTTAAAACCGGTTTTTTCTCCTTATTCCAGCGACGCTTCCCCCGGGCGCCAGGCAGAGGCGGGTAGAAAAACCGACGGGTGCAGGGATTTGTCCAAAAAAGAGGATTTTTATTTATTTGAGAGCCGCCGTTTCTCTAACGCCACGTCAACGCGGGTAGGAAATCCTGCCGCGGGGCTGGAATTAGGCGGCGCCGGCACGAGGCCGCCCATTCCTGTATCCCCTCTGCAAGGCGCTGGTTTAATTCCGATTAATACCTTTCCAAAAAGCTCCGAGCGGCCCCTTGCAATCTGAGGCCAGCGATTTTTCCTAAACCCGTTAACGACCTCTCTGACGGGCGGCGGAGCTCCGCTCGCGGGCGGGGGAAGCCGCGGGATGCCGCTGGAACCGCCCGGCGGCGGACGCGGGGGGATTTGCTCCGGAGCTCGGCGGGATTCGGGCGAGGGAATCCCCGCGCCTCCCGCCTCCGCTTCTGGAGGTAGAAGGGGGTTTCCCCTCGGTTGATACACCTGGGTTTTCTTTTTTAATGGCTGTTTTACTATATTTGGCTATATTTTAATCTATTTCAGTCTGGTTTAATATTTTAATCTATTTTACATCTATTTTAAACCTTTTTTAAACCTTTTTTAGACCTTTTTTAAACCTATCTTAAACCTTTTTTAAACCTATTTTTAAACCTTTTTTAAATCTTTTTTAAACCTTTTTAAAATCTAGTTTGAATCTATTTTAAACCTATTTTGTATCTATTTTAAACCTATTTTATATCTATTTTAAACCTATTTTAAACCTTTTTTAAATCTATTTTAAACCTTTTTTAAACCTTTTTTAAATCTAGTTTGAATCTATTTTAAAACTTTTAAATCTAGTTTGAATCTATTTTAGAACTAGTTTGAATCTATTTTGTATCTATTTTGTATCTATTTTAAACCTATTTTATATCTTTTAAACCTATTTTGTATCTATTTTAAATCTATTTTGTACCTATTTTAAACCTATTTTATATCTGTTTTAAACCTATTTTAAATCTATTTTAAACCTTTTTAAAATCTAGTTTGAATCTATTTTAAAACTATTTTAAATCTAGTTTGAATCTATTTTAAACCTATTTTGTACCTATTTTAAACCTATTTTATATCTGTTTTAAACCTATTTTGAATCTATTTTAAACCTATTTTGTACCTATTTTAAACCTATTTTATATCTGTTTTAAACCTATTTTGAATCTATTTTAAACCTATTTTAAACCTGTTTTGAATCTATTTTAAACCTATTTTAAACCTTTTTAAAATCTATTTTGAATCTATTTTAAACCTATTTCAAATCTATTTTGAATCTATTTTCAACCTTTTTTTGAATCTATTTTGAATCTATTTTGAATCTATTTTGAATCTATTTTAAATCTATTTTGAATCTTTTTTAAACCTGTTTTGAATCTGTTTTGAATCTATTTTGAACCTATTTTAAACCTGGTTTAAATCTGTTTTAAACCTATTTTGAATCTATTTTGAATAGATTTAAAGCTGTATTTTATATCCATTTGTTATAGCCATAAATTCCCTTTCAATATATATTTTCGACCCATTTTTTATTTTTACTGTAGTTTAAAAGACAGATTTCGATAATAAATATAAATAAGTTT
Organism: Mycteria americana; assembly: GCF_035582795.1. Taxonomy (NCBI): domain Eukaryota; kingdom Metazoa; phylum Chordata; class Aves; order Ciconiiformes; family Ciconiidae; genus Mycteria; species Mycteria americana. The sequence goes on along the minus strand of NC_134392.1, from coordinate 109,613 downwards.
TTAACGGCCAAAGACCGGAGAAACCCTTTTTGACGTAAACCACCCGCAGCAAAGGGGAGGTGGCAGCGCCGGGGGCGGAAATAAGGGAATTTCAAGGGAATCTCTCGATTTCCCGTGGCCGAGGGGTAAGGATTATTTCCCGGGATAAATCCGAGTGGAAAACAAACCCGGCCAAATCCTGGAGGGTTTCTTTATCCTTCCGTACCCGAGCAAAACATTTAGATTTGGGGTTTTTTTTCTTTAGTTTAGGCTTTTAGGGGTTTAGTAAAGGGGCCCGACATCGCCGGTGGCTTGAGCAGTTCCTAGGCTGTAGCTGCCTGGGTTTATTCTCATTTAAGCTATTAAAAAAAAGGCAATTTTATATTTTATTCCGCTGCCTCAACCTCCTGCCACCTCCTTAGACCAGCAAGTTGATGCCCTTTTTTTTTAAAAAAAAAAAAAAAAGGGAGTTTTCAGCCCCGTAGCACGCAGCCACGCGGGATTAAGCGCCGGCTCCTGGCTGGGCACAAGCCGGGTGGAGGAGAAGACCCCCCCTTGGTCTTAGGCCAGCCTAAAGCGGCTGGGTAAAGCCAGAGCTTTCTACGCCGGAGGGGTTTAGGAGGACAAAGAATGACCTCGCTCGTGCAGCCGGACGTCTGCTGGGTCGGGCTTAAATCCCAGCCGGCGCCCGTCGATACGTCCCCATCCCGCTTTGGATGGTGCCGCAAGGGGACGCCCCCCCCCCCCGTCACTCTTCACCCCGTAAAAAAATCATCGCCCCAAAGACCTCCGAGACCCCGCTCCGTCCCAGCCAGCTCAAACCGGCGATAGAAATAAGCAGAGACGCGGGCTTAAAGCTGGGCTCAGCCCATCCGCAGGAACATCTGGCCCCCGCGGGTCTCGCGCAGCCCGCGGGGCGGCCGCCGGTGTCGGCGGGGGGGGGGCAGGCAGCACCGGGCGGGACTCGGGGTTCTTAATTATCCCGTAACGATGTGGTACTGTTGTCTTCTTGCAGCGGAGAAAGTGGATGTAATTGCTGGTTCCTCTAAAATGAAGGGGTTCTCCTCCTCAGAGTCTGAGAGCACCAGCGAGTCCAGCTCCTCCGACAGCGAAGATTCAGAAACAGGTTAGACGCAGCTTATTTAACGACTCAGTCCTAGACCTGGTTTCTGTATAAATAAATATGTTTTCATTCCTGGCTTGGTCTTTTAATTTTTTTTTTTTTTTCCCCAATTTATTTTCTTTTATTTTCTTTTTTGGTCTTTATAATGAAAAAAAAAAAAAAAACCCAATATACGCGGCCGCCCGTTGCTCGGTTTTGGGCTCGACGCGGACAACTTGGCAGTAGCGATGTTGTCTCTGGCAGTTCTTAAGCCCGACACGATGATTTTTCATAAGCTTTTCCTTGCCGAACTTGGACGCGAGCGCGGGAGCCCAAAAACCAGCGTGCGCCAAGGTAGCTCTTTGTCCGGTTAATGACCTAGATTTGTATTTTTAGAAAAAAAGCTGTAATTTTCCCCTCAAAGGAGAGGTTTAAAACGTTGTCGCCAGCCCCGCTCGCGCCACGGAGGATGGAGAAAGACGGAGGAAACGGGGTTTTAGGTGTAAAAGCCTTTTTATTTTACGGCGTCGGGCAGATCTTGAGAAAAAAGGATTTAAAATTAAATTTTAAATCGCTGGAGCGGCGTCTGCTCTGCGTAACTCTCTGCTTCTCCCTCCTAGCACCATCGTTCGGGCTTAAATTAGGCTGTTCTCACCTTCTTCTGAATTTTTACGCTTTCCTTGCTAGCGTTCCCTCCTTGGTTTTAGGGAAGCAAAGCTTGTGCCGTCACTTAAAGCTGGTTTTTCCTCCTAGCTGCTAGCTCAGCTTGGACTCCGGAGGTTAAGCTGGGCTTATCCCAGCACTTAAGTCAACATTAAGACTCGGGCATCTCCAACGGGTTGGGAAATCGGGGAGATGCCCGTGGCAGAAAATACTCGGGATGCGTTTTCATAGCTGGGGCGGGCGCGTAGGGCAAACGGCACGGAAAAAAGGAGTAGAAAGCCAAAAAAAAAAAAAAAAAAGAAAATAAACCCCCCAAAATAAAGCAGGATCGATCGGACTCGCCTTTGAGCCGGCGCTGGCAACGCTTCCCAGCGATCCTCCGCTTTTTAGGGACGTGTTTGTCCGGGATAAGTCCGGAGTCGGATAGCTGTGAACATGTTTACCTACTTTAATGGATTTTTAATAGAATCGGGCTTTTTTTTTTTTTCTTAAAGGTTGCAAGGTTTTGATGGAGCGTTTCAGGGTGACTCGGCGATCGGAAAATTACGTTATTTGGTGCTAAATTCTGCCCTGGCTTGATGGGGGAAGGCAAAAGCTGCCATATTTATGCTCTTAAACGAGTTTTTCCTCTAATTTCTCTTTATTTCTGCCAAGCTCACGATCACATCGACCAAAATAAACGGGCGCGACCGGGTTTATCCGACTCACCTTATCGTGTGGCGTTACCCTTGGCCGACACCAGCTCCTCCCAAATCCAGAGCCTTCATCCCGGCGTCCCATTTCCAAATGGAACCCATCCGAAAAAAAAACCCCAAATCACCCGCTAAACCCAAAATCACCCGCTAAACCCATCCGCTACAAATCCCCAACGTCCCAAAATTGTGGTTTATTATTTAAAATTCTCTTTTCTTTTTTTTTTTTTTTTTTCCCCACCCCACCCCAAAGCCGATGACAGATCCTCAACCGGATAGCAGGATCCTCGACCAGGTTGTATTTCGGGGGATGATTTATAGGGATGAGCTCGGGGATCCCTCCGGAGCGCGGCGGCGGGGATGCGAGGTGTAAGGTGGGAATTTTCGGGACGCGCCGGTGCCGAACCCTTCTCGTTTCGACGAGCGGCGCTAATTAAAACCTAGAAAGGCGCCGCGCAATCTCCGTGCCGCTCACTCCGGCAAAACCAGCCTCCGATGGAGCGGAAAATGCTCTTTTTTGAGTCTTTCTCCCCAAACGGCGGCTGGGTGGATGCGGAGGAAGGAGCGCGGGTTGCTCTTGCGTTTGAGTTTTGAAATGATTTTGTCCTCTTTTTGGCTGCTTTTCCCCAAATCCGACATCTTGCCGGTCTTTGCCATCCCGGCTGTGAGTATTTGGGATTCGTTTGGCCGACGTAGACCGACGTTATCCGGGTTGGGCTCCGGCACCGGTGCTTGGAAAAGGCTTAACCACCGCGGCTCCGGCACGGATACCCTCGGTCTACGCCGGAGATCTCCCCGTCGGCGGATGAATCTGGCCCGTAAGGCTTTGGGTAGGAGGTTAATTAAGAGAATTAATCTCTTTTTATTCAATTAATTTCCAATGCTGAGGGGTTTTGGCTCTCCTAAACCATTTTTTTTCCTCCCTTTCTGATAAAATACACGGTGAAAACCCTTGCCCGCAGGCATTTGCCCAATATCCCGTAGATCTTCTCCATCCCGGTATTTGCAGCGATACCGTTGCATCACTTTTTAAGTTGTATTTTAAGACCTTTTAAAAGAGCTTTTGGGGGGCTTTAAGACATTTAAGACCTTTTAAAATAGCTTTTCGGGGCTTTAAGACATTTTAAGACCTTTTAAAAGAGCTTTTGGGGGCTTTAAGACATTTTAAGACCTTTTAAAAGAGCTTTTGGGGGCTTTAAGACATTTTAAGACCTTTTAAAAGAGCTTTTGGGGGCTTTAAGACATTTTAAGACCTTTTAAAAGACCTTTTAGGATGCTTTAAGACTTTTAAGGTGTTTCAAGACCTTTTGAAAGACCTTTGAAGATGCTTTAAGACTCTTTAAGACCTTTAAAGACTTTTTAAAAGACCTTTTGAGACGTTTTAAGACGTATTTTTGACGCGGCGCGTTTACGATGATGTTAATTTAACGACCCTGAGCAGGACGGGGCGGTTAGTTTTGCTGTTGTATATTCATATATTTATTTTTTTCCGGGAGGATAATCGTGGCGATGCCTGCGCTGGCTTAAGCGGAGAATTAGATTTTAAAATTTGCTGGTAAGCTTCAAAATGTGCCCTGCAATTTTTAATAGCATCTGACATCTTTAACGAGCTAATTTTCTGTTCATGAGGCTTTTATTTGCCCACCCAGCCGCCGTACGGTGGAATTACTTTGCGCAATAGATATTTGTGATTTTATAATCGGTGGCAAACGTCGATAACGTGGATTTTTTTTTTTTTTCAACCTTGATTTTTGCGTTTGCTTGGGTTTATTGTAAAAAAAAACCCGAGGCGGTTAATGCTGACGCATATAAGCGAACGCGGACGCGATGAAATTATAAACTAGAATTAATTGCAACTCCGTTTTATTCTCTTTAAAGCGTGGTTTTGCTGCTCAGCGGCGGCTCCCATGAGCTGCCTCTCGCCTTTTCGCAATCCAGAGCTTTTAAACTGGGAATTATTTTTATTTTACCCACTTGAATCCATGCGACGTCTCCGTCCCTCCGCGTAGCCGGCGATTAAACGTCTCATTTTATTAAATCGGGAGCGTTTGGCCAAAAATCTGCCGAAACTCTGAATACGGGAGGCTTCAAAGGGAGGAAAAAAAAAAATAGTAATACTGGTTTTGGAGCGTAGGAGATGAGACTGAGCCTTTGCCTTGAGCTCTGAGAAACCAGAGGTGCCGATCGAGAGGGTTATTCCGGTTTAACTTGTTGTAATTAGCAATTAATGGATGCAAATGTCCTCAAGCTCCGTCCTGGAAGCATCGAGGCAGGATTTTTCGCTTGCAAACGGCCGGGATCGAGCTCTCCGAGCCGCTCGGATGCTTCTCCCGGCTTCGAGCATCGGCGCTCGGGCCGGTTGGTGCTCAGGCAACTTCAAACCTGGCCTATTTTTGATAGGCACCAAATTTTGGGTTACTTAACGGCAAAACCGGACGGGCGCTGCCTGGTCACCCCCACCGCTCGGCTGAGCGGGGTTATTTTATTCGCCAGATATTTTGGGAGATGCTTCCCAAGACCCCCGAAAGATGGGTTGGGGGGGGGAGAAATCACGCAGCTGCGATAATTAATAGTAGCGATGAAAACTTGAGCAATTAAATCCGAACCTCAGTTAGTTCGTGGTCGCTAATTTTGCTTTTCTTCTGAAATTTCCCGAAGGAAAATTGCATTTATGTGCGCGTTCTAGGCCGTTGCGTAAACGAAAAAGCTTTGCAGCTTGCTCAAAGCTTCGGCGGCGCTGTTACGTTTTATGAAGGATTAAAAGCCGGGGTTAGAGCTGGCTCAGCAATGCTGGAAAACCCGTTTCTGGGGTTGCGGAGCTGCTTTCAGCAAATCTTTTAAGTGCTTCTGCCTAACGAGTTACCGGTTCTGTCTTTAGGAGGAGAGGCGTTAACGTAAGGCTGGGTTAATAGTCGGCTAGGACTTCGTGGCGTCTCAGGAGTTGACGATCCGTCGGGTTTAATTCCTGGGTACCTGGGTTTAATTTGGTGATACCTGAGTTTAAATCGCAGGTACTTGTTATTAATTTAAAAGTACCTGCGTTTAATTCTGAGCTACCTGGGTTTAATTCAGAGCTACCTGCGTTTAAATCGCAGGTACCTGGGTTTAAGTCAGAAGTACCCGGGCTTAATTTAGAGCTACCTGGGTTTAAATCGCAGGTACCCGCGTTTAATTCGGAGGTACCTGGGTTTTATTCGCAGGTACCTGAGTTTAATTCGAAGGTACCTAGAATTTGCAGTCACCTGGGTTTAATTCAAAGGTACCGGTGTTTAATTCGCAGATACCCGGGTTTAGTTCAAAGGTACCCGGGTTTAATTCAAAGTTATCCAAGCTTAATCCGTGGGTACCCGGGTTTAATCCGCAGGTACCTGGATTTAATTCAAAGTTACCTGGGTTTAAATCGCAAGTACCTGGGTTTAATTCAGAGGCACACAGGTTTAATTCACAGTTACCTGGGTTTAATTTTGCAGGCACCTGGTTTTAAATTAAAGTTTTAAATCACAGGTACCCGGCTTTAACCCGCAGGTACCTGTAGCTGCCGCTGCGGCGTGGGCACTGGTGAAGCTCAGTCCCAGCCACCGAGATAGACCCCGTGTCCTCCACGCGCTGGCTTATTTTAATGAGTTTTAATCCTAGATCTACTTTCCTTCAAGTTCGAAAGAGAGGTGGATTGATTTAACCCAACCATGCATTTTTTTAAGCCTTTGGCTTGAAAATTGGCTCCTTTTTGCCCCATTCCTAGGCTCGGTTTCTCTGCCGCGGTGTACGATAGGAAGGACTTAGAGTCCCTCGGTGACCTACCGCGAGCCTTCCCCCAGCTCATCGCCACCTTTTTGGCTTGGCAGGAGAGGACAGAGAATCTGTTAGGCTTGGTTTAGCCGCATTCGCCCACGGCTAGGTGCCACGGCGCGGGTCCGGCAGGTTCAGGCAGGAACCGCGGCCGTGCCGGTTAATCTTGACTTAGGAGAAACTCAGATCATCATCGGCTGATAGCCGGCGTGCAGGCAGGGAGTCGGGCAACAGGCAGCGAGGCATCGCGTGGCTTTACACCGCTGCAGGCAGCACCTCTGTGCCGATAACGGTGCCGAGAAAACCCCCAATCCCTTTAGTTTTACCCTAGAAACTCTTCCCGATCGTCTCGCTCAAGGACGGGTCTCACCGATAAGACCCCCACGTGCCATACGGCACCTCGTGGTTACGCCGCAGGGTCCCGGTTTGCCGGCGGCACCGCGTCTTTGCCGCGGTGGAGTGGTTGTGCGGGCTCCAGGTTGAGCGTTCCCTCCTTGGGTGCGGCATCCGACACCCCGTCGAGCGGCTTTTGGGTCAAATTAGGCAAATTTTGGTGTATTTAATGGGATTTGGAGAATAACAGCCGACCCGGTCGTTCCTCTGGTAGCGCCGCAGTCGCCGGCGTGCCCAATTCTGGGGGGATGCGCAGCGTCCGTAGGGTGGACGAAGCCACCGCTCTGCTCTCTTAAGAGCAGAATTAGTTAAAATGAATATTTTCCGCTACGAAAAACCCATCCACCGTGAAATCCAGGAGGCCCCGTCGCGGCTCTGCTGCCCTAAAACCTAATAGAGATCCCCTTCTGTATAAAAAAAATTATGTTTATAACCAATATTCTATCAAAAAGTTGCTTTTTGAGTGTTTTTTTTTTTTTTTTTTTAAACTCAAGTCGCTTTTAGCATTTATAGTATTTTCCCCAAATAAGTTTGTTACTTTCCCGGGAGACGCAGGGGGAATTAGGTGGGATCGTGATTTTATTGGAATGTATAACTGCATGTTTTTAGCAAACTTGTAATTTTAGATCTATTTTTTTCCGAAATGCACCAAACTTGGAAAAAGGGGATGAATTTAACTACGAACAAACTGTTTCCATAACCGCTTTTATTTAGGTTTTTTTTTTTTTTTCCACTTAACCTTGATCTGCTACAAATACTTTATATAAATCTGTTTATTTTTATATTCTCTCTGCATGCTTCGGGTTTTCACAGCCATGTAACCACCAGCTTCTCCCCCCCCCCCCCCCAAAAAAAAAAAAAAGAGAAAAATTGTATAGCCTTGATATTTTTATTTTTAAATAATAAAATCAATAAAGTGGCTTGCTACGGAAAATGCACTTTTTTGTATAATGGGATTTTAACCAATAACGTGGAAACGATGATGATAGCGAACTGTATGTCGGTGCTTTGCTATTTCGGGTGAATTTGGGTGGGAGTCAAAGATGAGAATTTAGGGAAAAATAAAATATATACACGTGGCTGCCGGACGCCGGCAGGAGCGGAGCCTCATCCACCGATTTAACCTTTTTGCTCTAAAAACATCTTGAAATGACATCACGGAAATTACCTTTTACTTTAATCTCGGTGATTTTTAGCCCCGCGGATGAGATTTAACCGGCCAGCGTGAAACGGCGTCGGGGGCGGAGATGGGCCGGGGCTTCTTGTCGGTGCTCTTGCTCCCCAGGGAGACGCCGGTAGAGATGTGGAATCGCACGACGCCAACTGTAACCCAACAACCGTCTTCGACGGTGAAGAAGCTTCGTCCTTCGGTGGGGTTGGCATCTCCAAAGTCACCGATGCCACCGGGTGACCCCCTGGGACCATCGTGGCTTTGCTGCTCACGGTCTCCGTTGGCTTCATCTTCTCGGGGAAGACATCTCTGGCCAGTGTGAAATGCCGTTGGGGTCGGAGATGGGACGGGGCTTCTTCTTGGTGCTTTTGCTCCCCGGGGAGATGCCGAACCCCACGATACCGACTGTAACCCAACAACCGTCTTCAACGGTGAAGAAGGTTCATCCTTCGATGGGGTTAGCCAGGCTCGTTGCATCTCTGAAATCACCAATGCCACCAGGTGATCCCCCTGGGACCGTCGTGGCTTTGCCACTCATGGTCTCCGTTGGCTTCGTCTTCTTAGTGAAGGGACTCCCAAAGCATCCGTTCACCGGCAGATGCTTTCTGCCACGGTCGCGGTTGATCGGGTGGTTCAAGTGGTAGGGTTCACCCATCCTGCTCCAGGGTCTTGCCTCGGTTCATCGTGGCGATGCTCAGCTTGTACCTACGCCGAAAAAGCTCCCCTGGGAGAACCGCTGGGTCGTGGCCACGTCAGAGGATGGATGGAGAAGAGCGTGACCATCTTCCCCGAAGAAGAAATGGGTTTTGGAGCAGCCGATGCTCGCGGTTGAGCCGTAGCAGCTCCTCTTCCCACCCAAAATTGGGAGCAGGGATGTGCTCGGCGAAGACGCCGCTGTATCACGTGGCTTTTTTCCGGAACCGATGCTTAATCCCTCCTGATCCTGGCTTAGTCCGTGGCTTTCTCCTCTCTTCCCACCCGACACTTGCGCTCTGCGGGTTTCTCCCAATTTGGGGTTTTCTTTCTGTGAGCGCTTTCATCCTGATTAAATAGGATGAGACAGAAATTGGGGGGCTCCACGCAGCCACCTCCACTCCCCCATAGCTGCACCCAGATGTGTCTTACCCGTAGGGAGCGCTTGCCGGAGAAACTTGTCTCCGCTTCTTGTCCCTGCTTCTTCTCTGGCATCGGTGGGATGAGCGGTGAAGCCCTGCAAAGCGCTTTCCCTCTTGGTGGGAGAAGATGTCAGGTCTTGGTCTTTCTGGAAGGTGTGTTCACGCCCGGCATCCATCCGGAGCCGTGGATGCCCATTTGGATCTCTGGGCGCCCGTCTGGAGCCACGGGCCACCCATCCAGATCTGCGGATGCCCATCTTGAGCCATGGATGCCCGTTTGGATCCATAGATGCCCACCTGGAGCTGTGGACGCCCATCTGAAGCTGTGGATGCCAGTCAGGATCCATGGACATCCATCTAGAGCTGTGGATGCCCAGCCGGAGCTGCAGATGCCGATCTGGGTCCATGGACACCCATCTGGATCTGTGGGTGCCCATCTGGAGCCGTGGATGCTGATCGGGATCCACGGACACCCATCCAAGAGCCATGGCCACCCATCAGGAGCCGTGGATGCCCATCTGGATCAGTGGACACCCATCTTGAGCTGCGGATGCCCACCCAGAGCTGCAGACGCCCGTCTGGAGCCGTGGATGCCGATTGGGTTCCGCAGATGCCCATCCCGCCCCACGGACACCCGTCCAGATCCACGGACACCCATCCAGAGCCGTAGATGCCCGTTGGGAGCCATGGACGTCCGTCCAGATCCGTGACCACCCAAGCCCGGCATCACGATGCTCCGAGGAATCCCGCCTCTCCTCTCCCCAACACCCCGGCTCCCCGGCGGCATTTTAACCCCCACCGCGCGCTTCACCGCGTCCCCGGCATCCTCTGTGACCTTCCTCTTCCCCTCTCCCGCTCTTCCGTTATCCGTGGATCTGCCGGATCCCGGCTGTAACGTCAGGAATCATCAACCATGGGCTGAAAAAGCCTTTTCCGCCTCAAAACCAAATAACTTCTTAAATTTAAAACCAAACATTTGCAGGCGGATTAATAGGAGCTGAGCGTCTCCACAGCGCCCAGCGCTGAGATTTTTCCCTTCTCCCCTTCCCAACCATTTTATGGTTGGGGGTTTTTTTCCCCAAAAAACCCTACTTTTTTATCTACTTCAGCCTTAAAATCTGCAAAACGGCACCGCCGGACCGGCACAGCCCATCACCAGGCATCTGGGCACACTCCGGTGCCGATACCGGTCACCGGTGCTGCCTTATAATTAAAACCAGAGATGAAGGAGTAAACTTAAGAAATTAATTTAATTTCTGGAGGGATTTAAGGGAAAATCGCGTTTGTGAGATGCTCGCCGGGCAGCGGGAGCTTTTCTCCCACCCACCCCCTCCCCCCAAATCGTCACCGTGTGGGTTTTATCCCACGCCGCGTTTTGTCGGGCACATCCAAACACCGCGCCAAATAAAGGCAAAAATCCCACCGCCGAGGGATTTTTGGGGCTGGATAAGCCATCTTGGATGATGTATTTTTGTTAATTTGCTGTTTCTTGGCATGGTTTACGGAGGAAATCCTGGGAAATCGTCGCCCTGGACCCAAACTCCAGCCAGTTGTTTTCGATGACGATGCTTTAAAAATATCTCCGGAGGGGAGGAGGCGTGAGAGATCATCCCGCGGGAAGCCAGCAAACCCAAACCCGCCGCGGATTTAGGAGGAGAGGGGGATGGAAAATTGCTGTTTGCGTAGCCGGGATATTTGATATCTTTTTTTTTTTTTTATTCCTCCTGCCAAGTCTCTCGCTCCTTATCTCTCCCTTCGGAGCAAGGCGGCATTCCTGGAATAGCTGAGTCTGGTTGAGCAATGGTTTTCTTGGCCGTTGGGTCCTTCTCCACCGCGAAGACGCCGGTGGAAGGAGACCCGGGCTCTTCGCCTTCGTTTTCTTCTCCTTTTTGCTATGATTTTCTCCTCCTTTTCGCGACAGCATGGCGGTGAAAACCCCCAGCCTCCGGGCAAGAGGTCCCTGGGGAAATCCAGCTTGATCGATGCCTAAAACCTTCTCCTTTGCCGTTGTTGGTACCGAATCGGTGCCGTTGGGTTTTTACGCGGGCGATGGGGTAGAGCGGCACCTCTGGGGTACTAACGTTTGCTCTGTTCCCCCTTTTTTTTTTTTGGCAGAAATGGCACCGAAATTGAAGAAAAAAGGGCATTCGGGGCGAGAGCAAAAAAAGGTAGGAGACGGAGCGTCCTTCTCATCCCGCTTGAGTTGGGATTGAATCCCCGGGGAGGTTTGGGAGCGCCAGGAATGCCGGCGGGACCGTTGCCAGCAAGCTTGGCTGGGTTGATACCAACCCCTTGCTTGGCCAAAGAAGCTTTTGGTTTGCTTGGAAGCTGTCCCGAGCCAGCCCCAGTTTGAGGGCTGTGGTTGAAAGGACACCGGGAAGCCATTTCGGTGACTGGGAAGGTGTTTTGGTGACCAGGAGGGCATTTCGGTGACCAGGAGGGCATTTTCAGGACCGGGAAGGTGTTTTGGTAACTGGGAGGGCATTTCAGTGACCAGGAAGGCTTTTTGGTGACCAGGAAGGCATTTCAGCGACCAAAAATGTGTTTTGGCGACCGGGGGGGGCATTTCAGTGAAGAGGAGGGCGTTTTGGTGACCGAGAAGGTGTTTTGGTAACTCACCGGTGGTTTTTTTTTCCTCCCTTAGCATCACCATCACCACCATCAACCGGTGCAGCAGCAACCGCCGCCACCGCAGCCGCCTCCGCCGCCGCAACCGCAGCAGCCCCCTCCGCCCCCTCCGCTGCCGCAGCCCTTACCGCCGCAGCCGTTACCGCCCCAGCAGCCCCCGCCGCCGCCCCCGCCGCCGCCTGTCCCTCAACAAGCTCCTCCGCCGATGAAGTCTTCTCCTCCGCCTTTCGTCCCCGCGCAAGTCCCCGTCCTGGAGCACCCGCTGCCGGGGAATATGTTCGACACCATGACGCATTTCACCCAACCCATCATGCATCTTCCTCAACCGGAGATGCCGCCCCATCTCCCCCAGCCACCCGAGCACAGCACTCCTCCCCACCTCAACCAGCATGCCGTGGTGTCTCCTCCAGGTGAGCCTGGCTTCGTGGGACAAGCCCAACGCGTGGTTCTTCCTCGAGCTGGGAGGAAGAGGATGGCGTTGGGTGGGTTTTTCTTCCTCCCGGAAGACGACCGGGATGGAGGAGCGGTGGGCGGGCGAGGGGAGGTTCTCCGCTCCTGATGTCCGCGGTGCCACCATGTCCTTCCCTTTCTCCCCAGCTTTGCACAACGCTCTGCCTCAGCAGCCCTCGAGACCCAGTAACCGAGCCGCGGCGCTACCCCCGAAGCCTTCGCGTCCACCGGCCGTCTCGCCGGCCATCAGCCAGCAACCCATGCTTCCTCAACCACCTCTGCCCCAACCTCCCCAGGTCCTGCTGGAGGACGAAGAACCTCCTCCGCCGCACCACAACCTGCCTCTGAGCACCAGCCAGATGCAGCTCTACCTTCAGCAGCTGCAAAAAGTGCAGCCGCAGACTCCTCTTCTCCCTTCAGTGAAGGTCCAGTCGCAACCGCAGCCGCCCCTGCAGCCGCCGGCTCACCCCGCGGTGCAGCAGCTGCAGCACCAGCCGCCGCCGCGGCCCATGCACATGCAACCCATGCCCTTCCCATCCCACATCCCCCAACCCCAACCGCCGCCGCAGCAACATCCGCCCCCGCAACCGCCCCCGCCGCCCCCGCCGCCGCAGCCGGCCAAACCGCAGCAGGTCATCCAGCATCACCCGTCGCCGCGGCACCATAAGCCTGATCCCTACTCGACCGGTGAGCTGGAGTCGGGGACGGCAGTTGAGTCTACGGCTCGAGCCAAGTTGCATTGCGCGATGAGGAGGGGGTACGGGGCGGTGGGGCCGTTTCCACGCGTCCTTCGAGGTCCGCCAGCACCCGTCCGTAGACGGTGGTGGGTGCGGAGGAAGCCTCGGTTAGCTGGAGCCTGACGTAACCGCCCGGCAAGGCCTCTTTCCATCTCAGATGTCGAGGAGCTCAAGTTTTTGAGGATCTGAAGTGTTTGAGGACCTTGAGGATCTCGTTTTTGAGGATCTCGAGGTTCTCAAGCTTTTGAGGATCTTGAGGATCTCATTTTTTAGTATCTTGAGGATCTCAAGTATTTGTGGATGTCGAGGTTCTCAAATCTTTGAGGAACTCAAGGACTTAAGTTCTTGAGGAATCCAGGGACCTCATTTTTGATGAACGAGGATCTCGGGTTTTTGAGGAACTGGAGGATCTCAAGTCTTTGAGGAACTCGAGGATCTCAAGTTTTTGAGGAACTCAAGGACCTCATTTTTGAGGATTCCAAGGCTCTCAAATCTTTGAGGAACTGGAGGATCTCAAGTCTTTGAGGAACTTGAGGACCTCCTTTTTGAGGATTTCAAGGCTCTCAAATCTTTGAGTATCTTGATGGTCACAAGTTTTTGAGGAACTCGAGGATCTCAAGTTTTTGAGGAACTCAGGGAGGATTTTTGAGGATTTCAAGGCTCTCAAATCTTTGAGGATCTCGAGAATCTCAAGTTTTTGAGAATCTCAAGGTTCTCAAATCTTTGAAGACCTCACGGTGCTCAAGTTTCTGAGTCTCGGTGCAGCTCTGATGTCGGAGAGCGCCGGCCTTGCGTTCATCGCTGTCCCGGCTGGGTGCCGGCATTGGGTGGTCTCTCTTGAGGAGACAGGGGTTCTGCTCCCCGCTCTTAGAGGAGGTCAGGGCTGTGGATGCCCCGTGGGGGTTTCCCGGCGTTTTTCAGAGCGTGGCCTCCGATAACGCAGCTGCTTGGCTGCCAGGCGGAGGAGAAGGGATGATCTGGGGGCAAACCCGGTGCGATGACGTCCAGCCGTCCCAGAAATCGGAGAAAGGAGCTGGGATAACGTGGCCACGGGGCTCAGCCTTCAAGGTTGACTTGGGAGATCCCAGATCTCCGTGACAGCCACGGGCTCGGTGGTGCCACCACCGACATTCCCGATGGAGAACATCTCCAGCTGGGATAACTCTGGCAACGTTGTGCTTTCAAGACTGGGCACCCATAAAACCTCTGCGGTTCGGGGAGGTTTTGCTCCTGCTTTTGCTCAGCCGTGTGGTTCCTTGGGTTGTGGCCCGTTGGATCTTTGTTCCTGAAGTCATTCCCGTGGGCGTAGGTAGGACAGAACCCACGGGTTTGAAGGGATGGAGCCAGGTGAGGGCCCGCAGCGCTTGGAGCTGCTTCTCCTGCCCGCGGAGCTGCCGCAGGCAGCTTGGATGTGACGCCCGAGACGGCAAGCTTGGACGTGACGCCTGAGATGGAGCCTTCAGGCTCCTGAAGACCTCCCGTTGCTCGTGGAGCCAACGCGTCCTGCCTCCACGGCTCTGGGCAGGGAGAGGTGCGGGCAGGGAGAGGTGCAGGCAGGGAGAAGTGCGGGCAGGGCAGTGTCGGTTCTCGGGTGTCCTGGGGGAGCGGTTTTACAGCCAGGAATGTTGATGGAGCACCAGGAGAACAAGCAGAAGGGATCGAATTGTGGGGGGACACCACAAATGGGCATCGCCGAGGCAGGACAAGCCACCGCGCAGCCTCGGAGCATCTTCTGCTCCCCGGCATTCGCTCGGCAGCGCCGAATTTTGGAGGTGCCGGCTGGGAGGAGGTGGCTGGGGTCCGTTGGGGACATCCCAGGGCCACCACGTTTCAGCGGGGAAGAGGGATTGTCCTACGGGGTGATGGCGTGCGCCGACCGGCTTTTTCGGGTGATGTTTGGCGTACCGGTGGTGACGACGGTTAACTGATTGATGCCAAACTGTTCCCAGGTCACTTGAGGGAAGCCCCTTCCCCTCTCATGATGCATTCCCCACAGATGCCGCAGTTCCAGGGTTTGGTCCACCAGTCGCCACCTCAACAAACTATCCAGCCAAAAAAACAGGTAAAAAGGATAGCAGAGCACCCAACCGCGGGGGTCCCGACCAACGGGGACCGTCATCTTCCCACCACCGGCTTGGGAGCAAGCGCCGAAAGCCAAGGGGCCAGCGGTTTGCATCGGGAAATTGGGGACGTGGGGATGAGGGAAGGGCATCACCGAACGTTTCCTCACCCTTTTTTTTCCGTGGCAGGAGATGAGAGCCGCCTCCGTCGTCCAATCTCAACCCATGGTGGTGAAGGAGGAGAAGATGCATTCGCCCGTCATCCGTAACGAGACCTTCAGTCCCCCGTTGCGGCAAGATCCACCGAAACACCCGGAGAGCATCAAACCGCCTGCGCACATTCCGCAACGTGAGTCCGGGGACACGCCGGTTCAGATGTCCCTCCGCCGTTTTGGTGGTGGAGACCCCATCACCCCCCATTTTGGTGGTGGAGACCCCATCACCCCTCATTTTGGCGGCTGAGACCCCATCAACCCCCCATTTTGGTGGTGGAGACCCCATCACCCCTCATTTTGGTGGCTGAGACCCCATCAACCCCCCAGTTTTGGTGGTGGAGACTCTATCAACCCCCCAGTTTTGGTGGTGGAGACCCCATCACCCCCTATTTTGGTGGTGGAGACCCCATCACCCCTCATTTTGGTGGTGGAGACCCCATCACCCCCTATTTTGGTGGTGGAGACCCCATCACCCCTCATTTTGGTGGTGGAGACCCCATCACCCCTCATTTTGGTAGCTGAGACCCCATCAACCCCCCCAGTTTTGGTGGTGGAGACCCCATCACCCCCCATTTTGGTGGTGGAGACCTCATCACCCCCCATTTTGGTGGTGGAGACCCCATCACCCCCTATTTTGGTGGTGGAGACCTCATCACCCCCCATTTTGGTAGCTGAGACCCCATCACCCCCTATTTTGGTGGTGGAGACCCCATCACCCCTCATTTTGGTGGCTGAGACCCCATCAACCCCCCAGTTTTGGTGGTGGAGACCCCATCACCCCCCATTTTGGTGGTGGAGACCCCATCACTCCCTATTTTGGTGGTGGAGACCCCATCACCCCTCATTTTGGTGGTGGAGACCCCATCACCCCCCATTTTGGTGGCTGAGACCCCATCACCCCCTATTTTAGTGATGGAGACCCCATCACCCCTTATTTTGGTGGCTGAGACCCCATCACACCCCCCATTTTGGCGGTGGAGACCCCCATCACCCCCGGGTGGTTCCCCCTCACCGTGGGGCTCCTGGGGTCCGCTGACGGGAGCTGCTGGTTTTTAGGGACGGAGATGAAACCCATGGAGGGGGGACGACCCGTCATCAGACCCCCGGAGCAAAACCCCCCGCCGCCGGGAGTACAGGAGAAAGATCGGCAGAAACAGGAGCCGAAAACACCCGTCGCCCCCAAAAAGGTAACGTCTCCTGGCCAAAACTGTGGAAAATCCTCCCAAAATTCAGAATTAAACCTCCCAAAATGAAGCAGGACCGTGTTGGTCGCCTGAATCTTCGGCGTACGGCCAAGATTTGGTTGTTTGCACCTCCAGATTTCCCATTTGGAGGTGGAAAGCACCTGATGGAGGTTGGAGAGGTGGAGATGGGACCCCCACCAAGCTGAGGGACGGGGTTGCCATCCAGAGAGATCTGGAGAAGCTCCAGAAATGAGCCCATGAGAACCTCATGAGGTTCTACAAGGCCAAGTGCGTGGTCCTGCACCTGGGTCGGTGTCGATACAAGTTGGGGATGGAGAGCAGCCCCACGGAGAAGGACTTGAGGGTGTTGGTGGATGGAAAGCCGGACGTGAGCCGGCAACGCGCGCTCGCAGCCCAGAAAGCCAACCGTATCCCGGGCTGCATGAGAAGAAGCGTGGCCAGCAGGTCGAGGGAGGTGATGTTCCCCTTCTGCTCTCCTGAGACCCCACCTGGAGTCCTGCATCCAGCTCTGGGGGTCCTCAGGACAAGGACACGGACCTGTGAGGCCACCAAAACGATCGAAGAGCTGGAGCACCTCTCCTGTGAGGGCAAGCTGAGAGAGTTGGGGTTCTTCAGCCTGGAGAAGGTTCCAGGGAGACCTTCTTGTGGCCTTTCCGTATATAAAAGGGGCTTATAAGAAAGAGGGAGAGACTTTTGACCAAGACCTGTAGGACTTTTGACCAAGACCTGTAGGACAAGGGGCAACGGTTTTAAACTGGGTTTAGACTGGACCTAGGGAAGGTGGTGAGGGTGGTGAGACACTGGCCCAGGTTGCCCAGAGAGGTGGTCGATGCCCCATTCAAGGTCAGATCCAAGATTCAGATCCCTGGACGCATTCAAGGTCAGGTTGGATGGGGCTCTGAGCGACCTGAGCTAGGTGAAGGTGGCCCTGCTCATGGCAGGGGGTTGGAGCAGATGACCTTGAAAGGTCCCTTCCACCCCAAACCATCCTGCGAGTCGGTGGTTCTAAGCCTGCGTGGAAAACGTGAGGTGCTGGAGGAGCTGCTCCCGCTCCTGGTGTTCCCGGGAAGGCGTCGGAGCCACCCGTTTGGGTTTTGGGGGAGGAGATGTGGGTCCTGCTGCCCGATGTGGGTCCACCACCTCCTCCGGCACCCTCCGGCCCCGGGGAACCGAAAGGGGTTTCCACGGGTGACGCGGTGACGGGCAACGGCTTTTCGGCCGGGATCGGCTTCCTGGCGCGGCTCTTCCTAATCCACCCGTCCTTCTCTCCGTAGGACCTGAAAATCAAGAACATGGGTTCCTGGGCGAGCTTGGTCCAGAAACATCCCACCACTCCGTCCTCCACGGCAAAGTCCTCCAGCGACAGCTTCGAGCAGTTCAAGAGGGCGGCGCGGGAGAAGGAGGAGCGGGAGAAGGCGCTGAAGGCTCAGGCGGAGCAGGTGGAAAGGGAGAAGGAGCGGCTGAGGCGGGAGCAGGAGAGGATGAGGTGAGACCATCACCACCACCACCATCACCACCACAACCACCACCACCATCACCACCACAACCACCACCACCACAACCACCACCATCACCACGCTCACCACCACCATCACCACCACCACGCTCACCACCACCATCACCGCCACCATCACCACCACCACGCTCACCACCACCATCACCGCCACCATCACCACCACCACGCTCACCACCACCCTCACCACCATCACCACCACCACCATCACCACCACCATCACCACCACCACGCTCACCACCACCCTCACCGCCATCACCACCACCACCCTCACCACCACCCTCACCACCATCACCACCACCACGCTCACCACCACCCTCACCGCCATCACCACCACCACGCTCACCACCACCCTCACCGCCATCACCACCACCACCGTCACCACCACCCTCACCACCACAATCACCACCATCACCACCACCACCACCATCACCACCACCACCATCACCACCACTACCACCATCACCACCACCACAAATCACCACTATCACCATCACCCCCACCCCAGTGAAGCCGTTTTGGGGTGTCCTCACCTTGGCCAGGGGCGTGAGGAGATGCGTGCCTGGTGAAGCCAGCTGCCGCGCTCTCGTGGCGCGGTCTGCGCCGGTCCGCGGCATGATCTGATCTCGCGGCACGAATCCGATCCGTGGCACGGTCCGCTCTCTTGGCGTGAATCCGATCCGATCCATGGCATGATCCAATCTTGCGGAACGATCCACGCCAATCTGATCCGTGGCGCGGTCCGATCTCATCGCGTGAAGCTGATGTGATCCGTGGCACGATCCCATCTTACGGCACAGATCTGATCCGGTCTGTGGCACGATCCGATCTCCTGGCACGAATCCAATCTCGTGGCCTAGAACTGATCCGATCTCGTGGCACAAATCTGATCCAACCCATGGCACGATCCGGTCTCATGGCACAAATCCGGTCGAGTCTGTGGCACGATCCGATCTCGTGGTGCAAAGCTGATCCGATCGCGTGGCACGAATCCGATCTCGTGGCACGAATCTGATCCGATCTCGTGGCATGACCTGCACTGGTCTGATCCGTGGCACGATCCAATCTCGTGGCACGAATCCCATCCAATCTGTGGCCACGATCCGATCTCCTGGCACAAACCCGATCCGATCTCCTGGCACAATCTGATCTCGTGGCACAAACCCACACCGGCGGCTCTCATCCCCCGCCACGCCGTGCCGCGGTGCACCAAAACCCGCCCGGGTGCTCGCAGATGCCCGTCCCCCTCCTGTTACGGTGTTCGCCCCACGTCGGTGCCACCGCAGCGGGGGCCAAACCTGCCCTCGCCGGGGGGGGGGGGCATCGCACGAGGTGCCCGGCGCCTGATGGCATCTCCCGGCGTTTTTTGGCAGGAGCCGGGAGGACGAGGACGCCATGGAGCAGGCGCGCCGGGTGCACGAGGAGGTGCGGCGGCGCCAGGAGCAGCAGCAGCAGCAGCAGCAGCAGCAACAGCAGCAGCAGCAGCAGCAGCAACAAGTGTCGGCGGCGGCACCCCAAGCCCAGAGCTCGCAGCCCCAGTCCTCCCAGTCCATGTTGGATCAGCGGGAGATGGCCAGGAAGCGGGAGCAGGAACGGAGGCGCCGGGAAGCGGTGAGTGGGGAACCGGGGCGGCTCCTGCCCTGAAATCACCGGGGATGCTGAAAAAAAAAAAAAAAACCTCCTGGGGATGCTAAAAAAAAAAAATTTCCTGGGGAAGCCAAAAAATCTCCTGAGAAGCCAAAAAAATCCCCAGGGATTCTAAAAAAAAATCCCTGAGGAAGCAAAAAATTCCTTGGGGATGCCCAAAAATCCCCGAGGATGCAGCAAAATCCCTGGGGACGTTGAAAAATCCCCGGGGACGCTGGAAAATCCCTGGGGATGCTGAAAAATCCGCGGAGACACTAAAAAATCCCCGGGGATGCCACAAAATGCCTGGGGAAGCCAAAAAAATCCTTGGGGATGCTGAAAAATGTCCGGGGATGCTAAAAATTTCCTGGGGATGCCAAAAAATCCCCTGAGATGCCAGCAAATCTCTGGGGAAGCCAAAAAATCCACTGGGACGCTGAAAAATGCCCAGGAATGCCGAAAAATATGCAGGGAAGCCAAAAAATCGCTGGGGATGCTGAAAAATCTCCTGGGAAGGCAAAAAATCCTCAAGGACACCCAGAAATCCCCAGGGAAGCCACAAAATCCCTGGGGACGCCAAAAAATCCTCTGGGATACTGGAAAATCCCTGGGGATGCCAAAAAAAATCCCCAGAAATGGTAAAAAATCCCCAGGGATCCCAAAAAATCCTCGAGGAGGCTGAAAAATCCCTGGTGAAATCCCAAAATCCCTGGAGACACCAAAAAAATGCAGGGGGCCCGAAAAAAATATCCTGGGAATGCTGAAAAATCCCCAGGAATGCAAAAAATAATCCCAGGGACACCAGAAAATCCCCGGAAATGCCAAAAAATCCCCATGGATCCCGAAAAATCCCCGGAGACACCAAAAAAAATTCCCCAGGGATGCTGAAAAATCTCCGGGGAAGCCAAAAAATCCCTGGGGTTGCCAAAAAAAAATCCCGAGAATTCAAAAAAATCCCTGGAGGTGCCAGAATATCCCTGGGGATGCCAAAAAATATCCCAGAAATACCACAAAAAATCCCGGGAATGCCAAAATATCCCTGGGGATGCCAGAAAAAATCCTGGGGATGCCACAAAATATCCCTGGGATGCCACAAAAAACCCTGGGAATGCCAAAATAAATTCCCAGGAATGTCAGAATATCCCCGGGGGTGCCAAAAATAATCTTGGGAATGTCAAAAAATATCCTGGAAATGCTGCAAAAAAACCTGGGAATGCCGAAAAATATCCCGGGAATGCAGCAAACAATCCCAGGACTGCCAAAAAATCCCTGAGGATGCCAAAAATATCCCCAGGATGCCACAAAAAATATCCCAGGAATGCTGAAAAATATCCCGGGAATGCCAGAAAATCCCCGAGAATGCTAAAATACCCCTGGGGATGCCAAAAAATACTGCGGGAGTGCCGAAAAAAATCCCGGGAATGCCAAAAAAAATGTTGGGAATGCCAGAATATCCCCGGGGATAGCAAAAAGTATCCCGGGAATGCCAAAAAAAATACCGGGAATGCCAAAAAAATCCCAGGGATGCCAAAAAGTATCTTAGAAATGATACAAAAAAATCCTGGGAATGGCAAAATATCCCGGGAATGCCAAAAAAATGCTGGGAATGTGGAAAATCTCCCGGGAATGTGGCAAAAAATCCCCGGGCTGCCAAAAAATATCCCAGAAATGCCACAAAAACCCCTGGGCATGGCAAAAAATCCCCGGGGATGCCAAAAACTCTCCGAGGGTTGCCACAAAAAATCCTGGGAATGGCAAAATATCCATGGGGATGCCAAAAAATATCCCGAGAATGCCAAAAAAAATCATAGGAATGTGGAAAATCTCCCGGGAATGTGGCAAAAAAATCCCTGGACTGGCAAAAAAATCCCCAGGGATGCCAAAAAGTCTCCCAAAAATGCCACAAAAACTTCTGGGAATGGTAAAATATTCCCGGGGATGCCAAAAAATATCCCGGGAATGCCGAAAAAAAATATCCTGGGAATGCCAAAAAAAATGCTGGGAATTTGGGAAATCTCCCAGGAATGTGGCAAAAAATCCCCGGGCTGCCAAAAAATCCCCGGGGATGCCAAGAAGTCTCCCAGAAATGCCACAAAAAATCCTGGGAATGGCAAAATATCCCCGGGGATGCCAAAATATCCCGGGAATGCCAGAAAAAATCATGGGAATGCCAAAAAAAATGCTGGGAATGTGGAAAATCTCCCAGAAATGTGGGAGAAATCCTCGGACTGGCAAAAAATCCCCAGGGATGCCAAAAACTCTCCCAGAAATGCCACAAAAAATCCTGGGAATGGTAAAATATCCCCGGGGATGCCAAAAAATATGCCGGGAATGCCAGAAAAAATCATGGGAATGCCAAAAACTTGCTGGGAATGTGGAAAATCGCCCGGGAATGTGGCAAAAAATCCCCGGACTGGCAAAAAATCCCCGGGGATGCCAAAAAATATGCCAGGGTTGCCACAAAACCCCCCCTGGGAATGGCAAAATATCCCCGAGATGCCAAAAAATATCCCAGGAATGCTGAAAAATATCCTGGGAATGTGGAAAATTGCCTGGGAATGTGGCAAAAAATCCCCGGACTGGCAAAAAATCCCCGGGGATGCCAAAAACTCTCCCAGGGTTGCCACAAAACATCCTGGGAATGGTAAAATATCCCCGGGAATGCCAAAAAAAATCATGGGAATGCCAAAAAAAATGCTGGGAATGTGGAAAATGCCCCGGGAATGTGGCAAAAAATCCCCGGACTGGCAAAAAATCCCCGGGGATGCCAAAAAATATGCCAGGGTTGCCACAAAAACCCCTGGGAATGGCAAAATATCCCCGGGGATGCCAAAAAATATCCCGGGAATGCCAGAAAAAATCATGGGAATGCCAAAAAAAATGCTGGGAATTTGGGAAATCTCCCGGGAATGTGGCAAAAAATCCCCGGGCTGCCAAAAAATCCCCGGGGATGCCAAAAAATCCCCAGGGATGCCAAAAAGTCTCCCAGAAATGCCACAAAAAATCCTGGGAATGGCAAAATATCCCCGGGGATGGCCGAAGGAACGCCGGGAGCGCCGGGAAATGCCGGGACCGCCGCTGACGGCCCTCTCCCTTCCCTTGCAGATGGCGGCGACGATCGACATGAATTTCCAGAGCGATTTGCTGGCGATATTCGAGGAGAATCTTTTCTAGCGGCGCCCGGGGGGTCGGGGCCTTTTCCTCCCCGTTTGACTCTTTAAGAAAAAAAAAAAAAAAGAAAAGAAAAGAAAAAAAAAAAAACCAAAAAAAAAAAACACAAAAAAGGAAGAAAAAAAAAAAATAAATCTCCTTTTTTCTCCCCTCCCCCGGCCAAAAACCACGGAAAAAAAAAAAAAAAAAAAAACCACACACAAAAAAAAAAAAAAAACCCATAAAAAAAGCTTCGGACTCTCCGTTAAGTGTTAAAAACAACAAAAAAAAAAAAATAGAAATAAATCACGACCCTCTCCGGGCCGGGGCCGGGCCCGCGAGCACCGAGGGGAGCGGCGGGGGCTGCCCCTCCCCCACGCGGGGGGAGGGGGAGGGGAGGGGGGGGGTTGGGGTTTGGGTTTTTTTTTTTTTCCCCCCGATTTTTTTTCCCCTTTTTTTTAATTTTTCCCTTCTTTTCGCACGGCAAAAAAAAAAAAACACAACAAAAAACCATCCCCCAAAAAAATAAAAAAATTTCAAAATTGGGGGGAAAAAAAAAAAAAAAACCCCAACGCCAGCCCCACCCCCGCCAGGCGCTGTGCATTCTGGGAAATCTTTGGGGCGTTTCCTCTGGGTTTTCACGGTTCGGGGGGCGGGGGCGGGAAGGGGCGGCGGCGCCCCCGAAGGACCCCGCCCTTTTCGGATTTTTTATAATTTTCTTATTTTTGCCCCTTTTGGGAGAAAATTTGGCGTCCGGTGGGAAAAGGGGAGGGGGGGTGGGGCGGGGGGAGGGGCGCGGAGCCCCGCCCGCCCGCGCCGTCGCCGCCGGGTTTTGTTCCTTCCTTTTTTTAGGCTTTTCCCTCCATTTTTCCGTCTTTTTTCGTTCGCCTTCTCTCCTTTTTCCCCTTTGGTTAAAATTTTTTTTGCCCGTTTCTCAAATTTTTTTTGCCCGTTTATTTTTTCCCTCCGTTTTTCCCCTCCCCCTCTTCCTTTTCCCCCTTTTTTCCTCACTTTTTCCTTTTTCTCTCCCTTTTTTTCCTTTCTTCTTTTATTTTTCTCTTTTTTCTCCTTCTTTGTCTCTTTTTCGCTGATTTTCTCCTTTTTTTTTACCTTTTTCACCTTTCCGTGATTTTCCTCTTTTCTCTGTTTTCCCCTTTTTCTCTTTTCCCTTTTTCCTCTTTTTCTTTTTTCCCATTTTCCCGTTTTCCCTTTTTCCCCCTTTTTTCTGTTTTCTTTTTTCCCCTTTTTTCCCTTTTTTCTTTTTCCCCATTTTTCCCTTTTTCTCCTTTTTTTCTGTTTTCTTTTTTCCCTTTTATTTTTTCCCATTTTTCCCTTTTTTCTCCTTTTTTTCCCTTTTTCTTTTTTCCCCCATTTTTCCCCATTTTTCCCTTTTTTCCCTTTTTTCTCTTTTCTTTTTTCCCTTTTATTTTTCCCCTTTTTTCTCTTTTTTCTCTTTCCTTTTTTCTCTTTTCTTTGTCCCCATTTTTCCCCATTTTTCCCTTTTTTCCCTTTTTTCTCTTTTCTTTTTTCTGTTTTCTTTTTTCCCTTTTATTTTTCCCCTTTTTTCCCTTTTTTCTCTTTCCTTTTTTGTCTTTTCTTTGTCCCCATTTTGCCCTTTTTCTCCTTTTTTTCCCTTTTTTCTATTTTCGTTTTTCCCCAGTTTTTCCCTTTTTTCTTTTTCCCTTTTTCCTTTTTTCTCTTTCCCCACTTCCCTTTTTGCTCTTTTTCCCCCATTTTTTCCCTTTTTCTCCTTTTTTTTTTTCTTTTTGCCCTTTTCTCCCCTTTTTTCTTTCCCCTCTCTCCCCTCTTGCCCCCTTTTTCCCTTTCTCCTTGTTTCCTCCTTCCCCTCCCCCCTTCCCGCGTCCCCCCCTCCCCCGCCTCAGCCAGTTTTGCCGGGTTTACCCCCAAAAGCCGCCGGGTTCTTTTCTCTTTTGCTTTTCTTCCCCTCGGGTCGATCGAGGGGTTTTTTTTTTCCTTTGATATTCGTTATTTTTTTTAAATTCGCCAAGCTCGCCAAATCTCCAGGGTTGTCGGGCGGGGGCGGGGCGGACGCCCCTCCCCCCCTCCCCCCCCCTCCCCCGGTCATTTTATTATTATTATTAATTATTATTATTATTATTATTGGTGTTCGGTGGCCTCGCCCCCCCTCCCCGCCGCCGGCGGGTGCCCCCCGCTCCCCGCGCGCCGCCGCCGGGCCCGGCCCGCCGTGGAATAAACGCAGAATTCTGGGTTTGTACAAAAACTAAACCAGCGCCGCTTTCGCCCCGTTTCTTTGCCCCGCCCCCGCCCCAGCGCCGGGGCGGCCGGGGGAGGGGAGGGGGGGGAGGGAGAGGAGGGAGCGGGGTCCCCGCGGCGGCCGGCAGCCCCCCGGCAAAGCCGGCGCGGTGCCGGAGAGGGGAAGGTCCGCTTGCGCTTGAAATTTGAAAATTTGAGCGGAAATTTCAGGTGAATTGGATGAAATTTCCTCGGACCGGCACGAGCTTCGCCTTCGCTTGAATTCCACGAAATTGGGGGCCTTTGAATTCCAAGGGAAATTGGGTGAATTCCAAGGGAAATTTGGTGAATTCCAAGGAATTTTGGTGAATTCCAAGGGAAATTTGGTGAATTCCAAGGAAATTCGGTGAATTCCAAGAGAAATTTTGTGAATTCCAAGGAAATTGGGTGAATTCCAAGGGAAATCGTTGAATTCCAAGGAAATTGGGTGAATTCCAAGGGAAATTTTGTGAATTCCAAGGAAATTCGGTGAATTCCAAGGGAAATTTGGTGAATTCCAAGGAAATTCGGTGAATTCCAAGGGAAATTTGGTGAATTCCAAGGTAATTCGGTGAATTCCAAGGGAAATTTGGTGAATTCCAAGGGAAATTCGGTGAATTCCAAGGGAAACTCAAGTGACAATTGAAATTTGCGGTTTAAAATTTGAACAATTTGCAATTAAAAACGGACATTTGGAGCGGGCATCTCGCAATCCCCGGTTGACTCTTGAACGGAGGCGGGAATTTTAAAATTTCATGGTCAAACTCGACTTCGAAGCGTTGACCTTTTCAAAACTTCACCTGCCAAAGGACTGGTCGATGTTTAAAAAGAAATGAAAAATTAAATTCTGCGTTTTAAAGCTGAAAGTTCAATGTCAGCTTCGAATTTGAGAAATAACTTTAGAATTTCCAAAAGTTGAATGGACGGTTTAAAGCCAGCCATGAAAATCCTAACTTTTTCCATTTCAAATTTTTAAAATTTTAATTTGAAATTGAAATCTGACATCGTCACGATTTTTTGCGGTGAATTAATATCAGTTATTATAAATTATTACGAACGCTTACAAATTATTTTAAATTCTTACAAATTATTGTAGTCTTACAAATTTTTCCAAATTGTTATAAATTATTTTAAATTCTTACAAATCCTTGCAAATTCTTAAATTACTATAATTTATTACGAATTACTGCAAGTTATTGCAAATTGCAAATTATAAATTCTTACAAATAATTACAAATTCTTGCAAATCCTTACAAATTCTTACGAATTCTAAATTATTACAAATTATGACACATTCTTGCAAATTCTTACAAATTATTGGAAGTTATTACAAATTCTTGCAAATTATTACAACCTAAATTATTAGATGTTACTACAGATTTCCGAATTCTTACAAATTATAAATTATTGCAAATTATTGGAACTTCTTACAAATTCTTGCAAATTCTTGCAAATTATTACAAGCTAAATTATTACAGGTCATTACACATTTGCAAATTCTTACAAATTATAAATTATTGCAAATTATTGAAACTTCTTACAAATTCTTGCAAATTCTTACAAATTCTTACAAATCATTATAAACTGTTACAAATTATTGCAAATTCTTGCAAATTATTACAAGCGAAATTATTACAGATCATTACAAATTTGCAAATTCTTCCAAATTATGAATTATTACAAATTCTTGAAAATTCTTACAAATTCTTGCAAATTCTTACAAATTCTTGCAAATTCTTACAAATTCTTGCAAATTCTTACAAATTCTTCCGAGTCATTACAAATTCTTACAAATTTGGCGGAATTCTTGCGATTGTTGGCAGTCGGGGGGGGTTGGGTGCCGGTTCCGCCCCCGCGGGGGGTCCGTGGGGGAGGGGCCGCGCTCCCTCCCCCCGCCCCTCCCCCCATCGGCCTGGGCAGCGCTGGGGGAGGGGCGGCTGCGGAGAGCTGGGGGGGAGGGGGGGGGCAAAGGTCAAAAATGGGGGGGGGGAGGGGGGGGGAGGGTCAAAACCGGCAGAAAAGATTAAAACCGCCCAAAAAGGGGAAAAAGGCGCGCGGGGCTCCCCTCCCCCCGCCTCCCCCACGTGACTCTCCCCCGCGCGGCCCCTCGCCCTCCCCCCGCGATCCCATTGGCTGCCGCCCGCGCGGCTCCGCCCCCTGCCCCCGCGGCCGGCGCCGACCAATGGGCGGGAGGGGGCGGGGCCGGGCGCGGCCGAGCTCGGGCGGGCGGAGGAAGCGGCGCGAGAAGGTCGGGCGGGGGGGTGACAGGGACCCCGTGTCGCGACAGCCCCGGGAGTGGTGACAGGGACACTCGGTGACAGGGAGCCCCCCCCTCCGGTGGCTGGGACAGCCCGGTGTCGCGACAGGCTGGTGAGCGGTGGCAGGGACACGCTGCTGTCGGGACAGAGGGTGACGGGGACACGGAGGTGAGGGGACAGCCCGGTGGTGGGGGCCCGGCGACAGGGACATCTGGCGACAGGGACCCCCTTGGTGACAGGACAGACCCGTGTCGCGACACCCCCGTGACTGACAGGGACCTGTGGTGACAGGGACACCCCCGTGATGGACCCACCCCCGGTGTCGGGACACCCCCGGTGACAGGGACACCCGGCGACAAGGACACCCCAAAGTCGCGTCACCCCGGTGGCTGGTGACAGGGACACCCCGGTGTCAGGACACCACAGGGACGGGGACACCCCCGTGTCGGGACAGCCCGGTGACAGGGACACCCCGGTGACGGGGACACTGCAGTCATGGGTCCCCCCGGTGACAGGGACACCCAGTGTCGGGACACCCCAGTGACAGGGACACCTTGGTGACAGGGACACCCCGGTGACAGGGACACCCTGGTGAGGGACACCGCGGTGACAGGGACACCCAGTGTCGGGACACCCCAGTGACAGGGACACCTTGGTGACAGGGACACCCTGGTGAGGGACACCCCGGTGACAGGGACACCCTGGTGACAGGGACACCCAGTTTTGGGACACCCCAGTGACAGGGACACCCCGGTGACAGGGACACCCCGGTGACAGGGACACCCAGTGTCGGGACACCCTGGTGACAGGGACACCCCGGTGACAGGGACACCCAGTGTCGGGACACCCCGGTGACAGGGACACCCTGGTGACAGGGACACCCCGGTGACAGGGACACCCTGGTGACAGGGACACCCCGGTGATGGGGACACTGCAGTCATGGGTCCCCCCGGTGACAGGGACACCCAGTGTCGGGACACCCCAGTGACAGGGACACCCTGGTGACAGGGACACCCCCATGACAGAACCCCGAAGTGTTGGGACACCCCGGTGACAAGGACACCCTGGTGACAGGGACACCCCGGTGACGGGGACACTGCAGTCATGGGTCCCCCCGGTGACAGGGACACCCAGTGTCGGGACACCCCGGTGACAGGGACACCTTGGTGACAGGGACACCCCGGTGACAGGGAAACCCTGGTGACAGGGACACCCAGTGTCGGGACACCCCGGTGACAGGGACACCCTGGTGAGGGACACCCCGGTGACAGGGACACCTTGGTGACAGGGACACCCTGGTGAGGGACACCCCGGTGACAGGGACACCTTGGTGACAGGGACACCCAGTGTCGGGACACCCCAGTGACAGGGACACCCTGGTGACAGGGACACCCTGGTGAGGGACATTCTGGTGACAGGGACACCCAGTGTCGGGACACCCCGGTGACAGGGACACCCTGGTGAGGGACACCCCGGTGACAGGGACACCTTGGTGACAGGGACACCCTGGTGAGGGACACCCCGGTGACAGGGACACCTTGGTGACAGGGACACCCAGTGTCGGGACACCCCAGTGACAGGGACACCCCGGTGACAGGGAAACCCTGGTGACAGGGACACCCAGTGTCAGGACACCCCGGTGACAGGGACACCCTGGTGAGGGACACCCCGGTGACAGGGACACCTTGGTGACAGGGACACCCAGTGTTGGGACACCCCAGTGACAGGGGCACCCCAGTGACAGG
The DNA here is from genome assembly GCF_035582795.1 of Mycteria americana. Taxonomy (NCBI): domain Eukaryota; kingdom Metazoa; phylum Chordata; class Aves; order Ciconiiformes; family Ciconiidae; genus Mycteria; species Mycteria americana. The sequence continues at coordinate 80,869 of NC_134392.1, read as the reverse complement.
GACACCCTGGTGACGGGGACACCCCGGTGACAGGGACACCCCGGTGACATCGACCCCCCCAGTGACATGGACACACACACTCCCCCCCTGGTGACATGAACCCCCCCGTGATGGGACCCTGGTGACAGGGCCACCCCGGGGGTGGGACACGCTGGTGACAGGGACACCCTGGTGACGGTGACACCCTAATGGTGACACCCTGATGATAGGGCAGCCTGGTGACACACCAGGAATGGGCCACCCTGGGGAGGGGACACCATGGTGACGTGGCACCTCAGGTGACGGGGGGCGTGGGGACATGGGAGCATGGGGACACCCTGGTGACAGGGCCACCATGGGGACAGGACACCATGGGGACATGGCACCTTGGTGACATGGTCACCCTGGGGATGAGGTCACCATGGGGATGGATGGGCCACCCTGATGACATCCCACCGTCGTGACAAGGCCACCATGGGGATGTGACACCATGGGGACATGGCACCTTGGTGACAGGGCCACCTTGGTGACAGGGCCACCATGGGGATGGGACACCCTGGTGACAATCCCACCTTGGTGACAAGGCCACCATGGGGATGGGACGCGATGGGGACAGGGCCACCTTGGTGACATGGCCACCTTGGTGACAAGGCCACCAAGGGGATGGGACACGATGGGGGTGGGGCCACCTTGGTGACATGGCCACCATGGGGATAGGACACACTGATGACATCCCACCTTGGTGACAAGGCCACCATGGGAATGGGATGCAATGGGGACGGGGCCACCTTGGTGACATGGCCACCCTGGTGAAGGGGCCACTATGGGGACATGGCCACCTCGGTGACAAGGCCACCATGGGGCTGTGACGCGATGGGGACGGGGCCACCTTGGTGACATGGCCACCATGGGGATGGGACACCCTGATGACATGGCCACCTTGGTGACAAGGCCACCCTGGGGATGTGCCACTATGGGGACATGGCCACCTCGGTGACATGGCCACCATGGTGCTGGGACACCCTGGTGACAATCCCACCTTGGTGACATGGCCACCATGGGGATGGGACGCGATGGGGACGGGGCCACCTTGGTGACATGGCCACCCTGAGGATGGGACACCCTGATGACATGGCCACCTTGGTGATAAGGCCACCCTGGGGCTGTGACACGATGGGGACGGGGCCACCTTGGTGACAGGGCCACCATGGGGATGGGACACCCTGGTGACAATCCCACCTCGGTGACAAGGCCACCCTGGGGATGTGACATGATGGGGATGGGGCCACCTTGGTGACATGGCCACCGTGGGGATGGGACACCCTGATGACATGGCCACCTTGGTGACAAGGCCACCATGGGGATGGGGCACCCTGGTGACAATCCCACCTTGGTGACATGGCCACCCTGGGGATGGGGCCACTATGGGGACATGGCCACCTTGGTGACAAGGCCACCCTGGGGCTGTGACACCCTGCTGACATGGCCACCTCGGTGACACGGCCACCCCGCTGACGGGGCCACCCAGGGGATGGCGCGCCCCGGTGACACGGTGCCCCCCCCCCCCCCCCAGGTGACACCTCCCCCCGCCATGCTCCTGTCCCTCTGCTCGCTGCTGCTGGCCCCCACCCGCCTGCTGCTGGCCCTGTGGCGCCTGCTGGCCCGGCTGGGGGTGACGGTGGCCGCGGTGGCCGCGGGGGTGGCCTACGGGCTGTGGGGGCTGGGGCTGCTGCTGCGCCGGGGGCCCCGGGAGACCTTCCGCTGGCGGGTGAGGGAGCGGCCCCCCCCCGGCCTGGCCGATGGCACTTTCGGGGAGCACCGATACCTGCACCTCAAGGTGGGGGGGACCCGGGGGGCTCGGGGGGGGGCTGGGGTGGGGGTGGGGGTGGGGTTAGGGGGGGTCCTGGGGGGATTTTGGGGGGATGGGGGGGGGGGTCCTGGGGGATTTGGGGGGGGTCCGGGGGGGGATTTTGGGGGGATGGGGAGGGGTCCTGGGGGATTTGGGGGGGTCCGGGGGGATTTGGGAGGGTCTGGGGGGGGATTTTGGGGGGGATGTGGGGGGGTCCTGGGGGATTTGGGGGGGTCCTGGGGGGATTTTGAGGGGATGGGGGGGTCCTGGGGGATTTGGGAGGGTCCGGGGGGGGATTTTGGGGGGATGGGGAGGGGTCCTGGGGGATTTGGGGGGGGTCCGGGGGGGGATTTTGAGGGGATGGGGGGGATTTTGAGGGGATGGGGGGGGGTCCTGGGGGATTTGGGAGGGTCCTGGGGAGATTTTGGGGGGATTTGGGGGGGTCCTGGGGGGATTTTGAGGGCGGGGGGGGGGGGTCCTGGGGGATTTTGGGGGGGTTAAAGGATCTGGGGGGATGTGGGGGGGTCCTGGCGGATTTGGGGGGTTCCGGGGGGGATTTTGGGGGGGTGTGGGGGGATTTTAAGGGGATGTGGGGAGGTCCTGGGGGATTTGGGGGGGTCCTGGGGGGATTTTGAGGGGATGGGGGGGGGGGGGTCCTGGGGGATTTGGGGGGGTCCGGCGGGGGATTTTGAGGGGATGGGGGGGGGGGGGGGGTCCTGGGGGATTTTGGGGGGGGTCCTGGGGGGATTTGGGGAGGTCCAGGGGGGGATTTTGAGGGGATGGGGGGGGGTCCTGGGGGATTTTGGGGGGGGTCCTGGGGGGATTTTGGGGGGATTTGGGGGGGTCCTGGGGGATTTGGGGGAGTCCGGCGGGGGATTTTGAGGGGATGGGGGGGGGGGGGTCCTGGGGGATTTTGGGGGGGGTCCTGGGGGGATTTGGGGGGGTCCTGGGGGGATTTTGAGGGGATGGGGGGGGATTGGGGGGGATGGGGGATTTGGGGAGTTCCTGGGGGCATTTTGGGGGGGGGCTGGGGGGATTTGGGGGGGGTTGAAGGATTTGGGGGGTCCTGGGGGATTTGCGGGGTTCCTGGAGGTATTTTGGGGGGGGGGTGGGGGGGTCCTGGGGGGATTTTGAGGGGATGGGGGGGGTCTTGGGGGATTTTGGGGGCGTCCTGGGGGGATTTTGGGGGGATGTGGGGGGGTCCACGGAGGCGGTGGGGGATTTGGGGGGTTCCTGGGGGTATTTTGGGGGGGGGTGGGGGGGTCCTGGGGGATTTGGGAGGATCCTGGGGGATTTGGGGGGGTCCTGGGGGGATTTTGAGGGCATGGGGGGGTCCTGGGGGATTTTGGGGGGGTTAAAGGATCTGGGGGGATGTGGGGGGGTCCTGGCGGATTTGGGGGGGTCCTGGGGGGATTTTGAGGGGATGGGGGGGGATTGGGGGGGATGGGGGGGGTCCTGGGGGGATTTGGGGGGTCCTGGGGGGATTTTGAGGGGATGGGGGGGGATTGGGGGGCATGGGGGGGGGTCCAGGGAGGCGGTGGGGGATTTGGGGAGTTCCTGGGGGCATTTTGGGGGGGGGCTGGGGGGGTCCTGGGGGGATTTTTGGGGGAGTTGGGGGGGTCCTGGGGGGATTTGAGAGGGTCCTGGGGGGATTTTGGGGGGATGTGGGGGGGTCCTGGGGGGATTTGGGGGGGTTTGAGGGATTTGGGGGGTCCTGGGGGGATTTGGGGGGTTGGGGGGGTCCTGGGGGGATTTGAGAGGGGCTGGGGGGGGATGGGAGGCATTTGGGGGGTTCCTGGGGTATTTTTGGGGGGAGTGGGGGGGTCCTGGGGGGATTTTGAGGGGATGTGGGGGGTTCCTGGGGGGATTTGGGGGGGTCCTGGGGGGATTTTGGGGGGAGTTGAGGGATTTGGGGGGTCCTGGGGGGATTTGGGGGGGTCCGGGGGGGTCTTGTGGGACTGGGGAGTGGCTTTTTGGGTGTTTTGGGGGTTCCTGGGGGGACCTGATAGGACTTGGGGGGTTTTGGGGGGTCCTGAGAGTCCTGGGGGGGGTCCTGGGGGTCTCAGGGGGCATCTTGGGGGGGTCCGGGGGGGGTCTGGGAGGATTTGGGGGGTGTTGGGGGGTCCTGGAGGTCACGGGAGGGTCCTGGGGGGGCTTTTGGGGGGATTCTGGGGGGTCCCAGAGGGGGTCTTGGGGGTCAGGGGGGCTTTGGGGGGGTCTTGGGGTGCCCGGGGGGGGCAGAGGGGGCTTGGGGGGGGGGGGCTCTGGGACTCCTGGTGGGATCTCGGAGGGGTTTGGGGGGTGTCGGGGGGGGGGCTCAGGGGGGTCCCAGGGGTCTGGGGGGGCGGGGGGGGGGCTCTGGGGGGGCTTTTGGGGGGATTCGGGGGGGGTCAGGGGGGGTCGGGGGGGCTTTGGGGGGTCCGGGGGGGGGCTCAGGGAGGATTTGGGGGGGCCCTGAGGGTGTCTGAGGGGGCTTGGGGGATCTTCTGGGCATCTCAGGGGGGTCCTGGGGGTTCTTGGGGGACTCGGGGGGGGATTTGGGGGTCCGGGGGGGGGGGGGTTATGGGTGGGGGGGGGGTGGTTTTGGGGTGGGGGCACCCCCCTGACCCCCCCCCGACCCCCACTGACCCCCCCCCCCCCCCCCCCAGGACTCGGGGCTGCGGCTCCACTACGTCGCCCGGGGTCCCACCACGGCCCCGTTGATGCTGCTCCTCCACGGCTTCCCCCAAAACTGGTGGGTGCCACCAAGGGTGGGGTCAGGGGTGACACCGGGTGCCACCACCCCCCCCCCCCACCCCGGCGTCACCCTCACCCTCATCTTCCTCCTCCCAGGTTCTGCTGGAGGCATCTGCTGCAGGAGTTCAGCACCCAGTACCGGGTGGTGGCCCTGGATCTTCGGGGTTACGGAGCTTCTGAGAAGCCACCGGGCAAGGACAGCTACCGGCTGGAGGTCCTCCTGGAGGACATCCGCCAGGTCATCGAGATCTTGGGGACACCCAACGGGCAGGGCGAGACGACGGAGGCCACCGATGCCACCGCGGCGTCCCCCAAGTGCATCTTGGTGGGACACGACTGGGGTGGACTTCTGGCCTGGGAGTTGGCCACCAGCCACCCGGCCATGGTGGAGAAGTTGGTCGTCATGGATGCTCCTCAGCGGGCCGTCATGGCAGGTAACCGGTGGCTTCTTGGGGGACGGGGTGGGGCACCTGGGGGTGGACCGGGCCATCGGGTGGCATCTCTTGCGGCTGTGCCGCGGATGGGTGCCGGTTCTCCTGGAGGTGCTGTGGGGTTCCACCTCGGGTGGCTGTGACCTGCCACCATGGTGCCATCGGGTGCCACCTCATGGCCGTGTCATTGGGTGCCACCTCTCATGGCCGTGCCATCAGGTGCCATCTCATGGCCACACCGTCGGGTGCCATCTCTCACGGCCGTGCCATCGGGTGCCATCTCATGGCCGTGTCATTGGGTGCCATCTCTTACGACCATGCCCTTGGGTGCCATCTCCAACGGCCACACTGTTGGGTGCCATCTCTCATGGCCAATGCCATCGGGTGCCACCTCATGGCCGTGTCATTGGGTGCCACCTCTCATGGCCGTGCCATCGGGTGCCATCTCTCATGGTCACACTGTTGGGTGCCGTCTCTCATGGCCGTGCCATCAGGTGCCATCTTGTGACCATGCCATCAGGTGCCATCTCTTCACGGCCAATGCCATCGGGTGCCACCTCATGGCCGTGTCATTGGGTGCCATCTCTTACAGCCGTGCCATCAGGTGCCATCTCTCATGGTCGCACTGTTGGGTGCCATCTCTCCTGGCTGTGCCTTCGGGTGCCATCTCATGGCTGTGCCATCGGGTGCCATCTCATGGCCAATGCCATCAGGTGCCACCTCATGGCCGTGTCATTGGGTGCCATCTCTTACAACCATGCCCTTGGGTGCCATCTCCAACGGCCACACTGTTGGGTGCCGTCTCTCACGGCCAATGCCATCAGGTGCCACCTCATGGCCGTGTCATTGGGTGCCATCTCTTACAGCCGTGCCATCAGGTGCCATCTCTCATGGTCACACCGTTGGGTGCCATCTCTCATGGTCACGCTGTTGGGTGCCATCTCTCATGGCATTGCCATCGGTGCCATCTCATGGCTGTGCCATCAGGTGCCATCTCTCATGGCCACACCGTTGGGTGCCATCTCTCATGGCCAATGCCGTTGGGTGCCATCTCTCATGGCCAATGCCGTTGGGTGCCATCTTTCATGACCACACCATCGGGTGCCATCTCCCATGGCCAAAGCCATCGGGTGCCATCTCTCATGATCACGCTGTTGGGTGCCATCTCCCATGGCCAATGCCATTGGGTGCCATCTCTCATGGCCACACCATCGGGTGCCATCTCTCATGGCCAAGGCCACTGGGTGCCACCTCTCATGGCCACACCATCGGGTGCCATCTCATGACCATGCCATCGGGTGCCATCTCTCATGGCCAAGGCCACTGGGTGCCATCTCCCATGGCCAGTGCCATCGGCTGCCATCTCATGACCGTGCCACTGGGTGCCATCTCTCATGGCCACACCATCGGGTGCATCTCATGGCCACACCATTGGGTGCCATCTCATGACCATGCCATCAGATGCCATCTCTCATGGCCACACCATCGGGTGCCATCTCTCATGGCCAAGGCCACTGGGTGCCATCTCCCATGGCCAATGCCATCGGGTGCCATCTCATGACCGTGCCACTGGGTGCCATCTTTCATGGCCACACCATTGGGTGCCATCTCCCATCGCCAAGGCCGCTGGGTGCCATCTCTCATGGCCACACCATCGGGTGCCATCTCATGACCGTGCCATCGGGTGCCATCTCATGGCCACACCATCAGGTGCCATCTCATGGCCATGCCATCAGGTGCCATCTCCCATGGCCACACCATCAGGTGCCATCTCTCATGGCCAAGGCCACTGGGTGCCATCTCCCATGGCCAATGCCATCAGGTGCCATCTCATGGCCACACCATCGGGTGCCATCTCTCATGGCCAAGGCCACTGGGTGCCATCTCTCATGGCCACACCATTGGGTGCCATCTCATGACCGTGCCATCGGGTGCCATCTCATGGCCACACCATCGGCTGCCATCTCATGACCATGCCATCAGGTGCCATCTCATGGCCACACCATTGGGTGCCATCTCCCATGGCCAAGGCCGCTGGGTGCCATCTCCCATGGCCACACCATCGGCTGCCATCTCATGACCGTGCCATCGGTTGCCGCCTCCCACGGCCGTGCCATCAGCTGCCATCTCTTGCGGTGGTACCACCAGGTACCGGCCCCGCCCCGCGGCCGGGTTGGGGTCCCCCGCGGCGGCCGCTGACCCGGGTGCCCCTCTCCCGCCGCAGCTTTCACCGCCTGCCACCCCTCCCAGCTCCTCCGCTCCAGCTACATCTTCCTCTTCCAGCTGCCCTGGCTGCCCGAGCTCCTCCTCTCCTTGGCGGACTTTGAGGTGAGACCCCATCCCCACGTCCCCCTTGGCCCCGCCTCGGCCCCCGGGCCCCTCCGTGCCACCTCCCCCACCCCCCCAACCCGAGAAGCTCCTCAAGAACCCCTCGAGGAGGAACCACCCCGTTGGGCCCTCGCTCGACGCCGGGGCCACCGAGGAAGGACGGGGAGGTCTTAGACGAGGCCACCGCCCCCCCCCCCCCCCCGAGCCGAGGTCCTTTGTCACCTCTTTTTGGGGGGGGGGGGTGGTGGCCTCACCCGCGCCTCCCGTCCTCCTGGGTGCCCCCGGAGCTGGTGAAGATCATCCTGACGGGACCTTGGACGGGGATCCGGGACCCGGCGCGGCGGTTGCGGGCGGAGGAGGTGGACGCCTACCTCTACGCGCTCTCCCAGCCGGGGGGGCTGACCCCGCCCCTCCACTACTACCGCAACCTCTTCCGGTAGGGGGGGGAGGGGTGGGGGGAGGGGAGGGGGGGGGGGGACCCCACCCGGCTTGGGGGTGCCAAGGTCGGGTGCTCTCGGGGGGGCTGTGAGGGGGTTGGGGGCTCCCGGGTGGGGGGCGGGTGGGGGTGGGATCTCCCCGTTGGGTGGACCCCGTTGGGTGCTCCCGGTTGGGTGCTCCCAGTTGGGTGCTCCCGGTTGGGTGATCCCGGTTGGGTGCTCCCGGTTGGGGGCTCCCGGTTGGGTGATCCCAGTTGGGTGATCCCAGTTGGGTGCTCCCGGTTGGGTGATCCCGGTTGGGTGCTCCCAGTTGGGGTAATCCCAGTTGGGTGCTCCCAGTTGGGGTGATCCCAGTTGGGTGCTCCCAGTTGGGTGCTCCCAGTTGGGGTGATCCCAGTTGGGTGCTCCCAGTTGGGTGATCCCGGTTGGGGTGATCCCGGTTGGGGTGATCCCAGTTGGGTGCTCCCAGTTGGGGTGATCCCAGTTGGGTGATCCCAGTTGGGTGCTCCCAGTTGGGGTGATCCCGGTTGGGTGATCCCAGTTGGGGTGCCAGTGGGGGTGGGATCTCCCCGTTGGGTGAACCCCATTGGGTGCTCCCGGTTGGGTGCTCCTGGTTGGGGTGCTCCCAGTTGGGTGCTCCCAGTTGGGGTGATCCCATTTGGGTGCTCCCAGTTGGGTGATCCCGGTTGGGTGCTCCCGGTTGGGGTGCTGGTGGGGGTGGGATCTCCCCGTTGGGTGGACCCCGTTGGGTGCTCCCGGTTGGGTGATCCCAGTTGGGTGCTCCTGGTTGGGGTGCTCCTTTTTTGGGTGCTCCCAGTTGGGGTGCTCCCAGTTGGGTGCTCCCAGTTGGGGTGATCCCAGTTGGGTGATCCTGGTTGGGGTGATCCCGGTTGGGGTGATCCCGGTTGGGTGCTCCCAGTTGGGGTAATCCCAGTTGGGTGCTCCCAGTTGGGGTGATCCCAGTTGGGTGATCCCAGTTGGGTGCTCCCAGTTGGGGTAATCCCAGTTGGGTGCTCCCAGTTCGGGTGCTCCCAGTTGGGGTGCTCCCAGTTGGGTGATCCCGGTTGGGGTGCTCCCAGTTGGGTGCTTCCAGTTGAGTGATCCCGGTTGGGGTGATCCCAGTTGGGTGCTCCCAGTTGGGTGATCCCGGTTGGGTGATCCCAGTTGGGGTGCCAGTGGGGGTGGGATCTCCCCGTTGGGTGAACCCCATTGGGTGCTCCTGGTTGGGTGATCCCAGTTGGGGTGCTCCCAGTTGGGTGCTCCTGGTTGGGGTGCTCCCAGTTGGGTGCTTCCAGTTGGGTGATCCCAGTTGGGGTGATCCCGGTTGGGGTGATCCCAGTTGGGGTGATCCCGGTTGGGGTGATCCCAGTTGGGGTGCCGGTGGGGGTGGGATCTCCCCATTGGGTGAACCCCGTTGGGTGCTCCCGGTTGGGTGCTCCCAGTTGGGTGCTCCCAGTTGCGGTGATCCCAGTTGGGTGCTCCTGTTTGGGGTGCTCCTTTTTTGGGTGCTCCCAGTTGGGGTGATCCCGGTTGGGGTGCCGGTGGGGGTGGGATCTCCCCATTGGGTGAACCCCATTGGGTGCTCCCGGTTGGGTGATCCCAGTTGGGTGCTTCCAGTTGGGTGATCCCAGTTGGGGTGATCCCAGTTGGGTGCTCCTGGTTGGGGTGCTCCTTTGGGTGCTCCCGGTTGGGTGATCCCAGTTGGGTGCTCCCAGTTGGGTGATCCCGGTTGGGTGCTCCCAGTTGGGGTGCTCCCGGTTGGGGTGCTCCATTTTGGGGTGCTCCCATTGGGGTGCTCGGTTTTGGGGTGCTCACATGGGGGGTGCACCCATTTGGGTGCCCCCATTTTGGGGTGCTCCCATTGGGGTCCTTCCATGTTGGGGTGCCCCCACTGGGGTTCTCCATGTTGGGGTGCCCCCCATTGGGTCCCTCCATTTTGGGGTGCTCCCATTGGGGTGCCCCCATTTCAGGGTGCCCCATTGAGGTGCCTCAGTCGGGGTGCTCCATGTTGGGGTGCCCCCACTGGGTCCCTCCATCTTGGGGTGCTCCCATTGGGTCCCTCCATCTTGGGGTGCCCCCCATTGGGGTCCCTCCACATTGGGGCGCTCCCATGGGGCTTCCCCCCCCCCCCCCCCCACATCCGGGTGCCCCCTGACCCCCCCCTCCCCCCAGGGACACCCCCATCCCCCGGGAGCCCCCCCCGCTCCCCACCCTCCTGCTGTGGGGCACCCACGACGCCTTCCTGGACGCCCGCCTGGGCCCCTGCCTGCACCGCTGCCTGCGCCCCGCTGCCCGCCTCCGCCTGCTGCCCGGCGCCAGCCATTGGCTGCCCGAGGACCAGCCCCGCCCCCTCGCCCACCTGCTCAGCGACTTCCTGGGTGGGGGCGACCAGCGCCCGTAGCCGCACCCATGGGTGCTCCCGACCTTGGGGCGGGTTGGGGGTGGGAGGGGAGCTGGGAGGGGGAAGTCAACATCTGGAGGGGGGAGGGGAGGGGGGAGGGGACCCAACGTGTGGGTGAGGGCCTCAACATCTGGATGGGGCCGTGGGGGTTGGGTGGGGACCCCGAAATCTGGGTGGGCACCCAACATCTCGATGGGGACCCAACGTCTGGGTGGGGGACCCAACATCTGGGTGGGGAACTCAACATGGGGGGGGGCAACATCTGGGTGAGGACCCAAACATCTGGGGGGGTGGAGGGGACCCAACATGTGGGTGAGGGCCTCAACATCTGGATGGGGCCATGGGGGTTGGGTGGGGACCCCAAAATGTGGGTGGGCACCCAACATCTCGATGGGGACCCGATGTCTGGGTGGGGAACTCAACATGGGGGGGCCAACATCTGGGTGAGGACCCCAACATCTGGGGGGAGGTGGAGGGGACCCAACATGTGGGTGAGGGCCTCAACATCTGGATGGGGCCGTGGGGGTTGGGTGGGGACCCCGAAATCTGGGTGGGCACCCAAAATCTCGATGGGGACCCAACGTCTGGGTGGGCACCCAACATATGGATGAGGACCCCAACATCTGGATGGGGGCTGTGGTGGTTGGGTGGGAACTCCAACATCTGGGTGAGGACCCCAACATCTGGGGGGACCCCAACATCTGGGTGAGGGCCTCAACATCTGGATGGGGCCGTGGGGGTTGGGTGGGGACCCTGAAATATGGGAGGGGACCCAACATCTGGGTGGGGACCCAACATCTGGGTGGGGAACCCAACATCTGGATGGGGGCATGGTGGTTGGGTGGGAACCCCAACATGTGGGTGAGGGCCTCAACATCTGGATGGGGAACTCAACATGGGGGCAACATCTGGGTGAGGACACCAACATCTGGGGGGTGGAGGGGACCCAACATGTGGGTGAGGGCCTCAACATCTGGATGGGGACGTGGTGGTTGGGTGGGGACCCCAAAATCTGGCGGGTTGGGGGCCCCCAGCATCTGGGTGGGGACCTAACATCTGGGTGAGGGCTTCCACATCTGGATGGGGGCTGTGGTGGTTGGGTGGGGACCCCAACATCTGGGTGGGGACCCCAACAGATGGGTGGGGAACTCAACACTGGGGGGGCAACATCTGGGTGAGGGCCTCAACATCTGGACGGGGGTGGTGGGAACCCCAACATCTGGGTGAGCACCCCAACATCTGGGGGGGCAGCATCTGGGTGGGGACCCAACATCTGGGTGTGGGTTTCAACATCGGGGGGCAACATCTGGGGGATGGCCTCAACATCTGGATGGGGCTGTGGTGGTTGGGTGGGAACCCCAACATCTGGGTGAGGACCCCAACATCTGGGGGGTGGAGGGGACCCAACACGTGGGGGTGGGGGAGACCCAGCATCTGGGTGGGGACCCAACATCTGGGTGAGGGCCTCAACATCTGGATGGGGCCGTGGTGGTTGGGTGGGGACCCCAGCACCCGGGTGGGGACCCCAACATCTGGGTGGGGACCCCACATCTGGAAGGGGACCCCAGCACCTCGGTGGAGACCCCACATCTGGGTGGGGACCCCACATCTGGAGGGTGCCCTGAATAAAGTCGTTTGTCGCCAGCGGTGGGTGCTGTCGGGGGAGGGGACGCTTGGGGACACCCCTCCCCCACCCTGCGGGGACCCAGGCGTCGGGGGGGGGGGGGGGAGGGGGGGGTTGGGGGGACCCGAGGAGACGCGGGTGGCAGGGGGTGGGTGCTGCACCCACAGTGCCAGCGTGAGTGGGCACCCATGGGGGACAGCGCCGGCCCCGGGTGCCAGTGCCAGGCCACGGGTGCCAGTATAAGGTCCTGGGTGGCAGTGCCAGCACCCATGGGTGCCAGAGCCAGGTGCCAGTGCCAGCACCCATGGGTGCCAGAGCCAGGCCCTTGGAGCCAGTACCAGCACCCATGGGTGCCACTGCTCAGCCCCACAGTACCAGTATCAGCACCCAGGTGCCAGTGCCAGCACCCATGGGTGCCAGAGCCTGGTCCTGGGTGCCAGTGCCAGCACCCATGGGTGCCACTGCTCAGCCCCACAGTGCCAGTACCAGCACCCAGGTGCCAGTGCCAGCACCCATGGGTGCCCATGCCGTGTCCCAGATGCCAGTGCCAGCACCCCTGGGTGCCAGAGCCAGGCCCTTGGAGCCAGTGCCAGCACCCATGGGTGCCACTGCTCAGCTCCACAGTACCAGTATCAGCACCCAGGTGCCAGTGCCAGCACCCATGGGTGCCAGAGCCAGGTCCCAGGTGCAAGTGCCAGCACCCATGGGTGCCCATGCCATGTCCCAGATGCCGGTGCCAGCACCCATGGGTGCCAGAGCCAGGTCCTGGGTGCCAGTGCCAGCACCCATGGGTGCCAGTGCTCAGCCCCACAGTGCCAGTACCAGCACCCAGGTGCCAGTGCCAGCACCCATGGGTGCCAGAGCCAGGTCCCGGGTGCCAGTGCCAGCACCCATGGGTGCCACTGCTCAGCCCCACAGTACCAGTATCAGCACCCAGGTGCCAGTGCCAGCACCCATGGGTGCCCATGCCGTGTCCCAGATGCCAGTGCCAGCACCCATGGGTGCCAGAGCCAGGTCCCAGGTGCCAGTGCCAGCACCCATGGGTGCCAGAGCCAGGCCCTTGGAGCCAGTACCAGCACCCATGGGTGCCACTGCTCAGCCCCACAGTGCCAGTACCGGCACCCAGGTGCCACTACCAGCACCCATGGGTGCCAGAGCCAGGCCCTTGGAGCCAGTGCCCAGCCCCAGGGTGCCAGTGCCAGCACCCATGGGTGCCAGAGCCAGGTCCCGGGTGCCAGTGCCAGCACCCATGGGTGCCAGCGCCCAGCCGACCGCAGGAATGTTCCCGAGCGACTTTTTTTTTTTTTTTTTTTTTTGGGGCAGAACCAGAAAAACCCGCGGGGTGGGGGCGGGGCCGGGCCCGGCCGCCGGGGTCCCTCCTGGTGGGGGAGGGGCGGGGGCGGGGGTGGGGGTGGGGGTGGGGGTGGGGGTCTGTCCCCCGCCTGGCGCCGGGCCCGGCAGCTGCTGCGGGGGGGGGGGAGAGGGGGGGGAGGGGGGGAACAGCTGCATGCCCCTCCCCCACCCGGGGGGGATCCGGGAGGGCGGGGCAGCCCCAGGGAGGGTGCTAGGGGCCGGGGCACCCACACCATGGGTGCCGTGGGGCTGAGCACCCACAGGGAGGGTGCCGTGGGGCTGAGCACCTGCACCATGGGTGCTGTGGGGCTGAGCACCCACACGATACGTGCTGCGGGGCTGAGCACCCCTATATAGGGTGCTGCGGGGCTGAGCACCCACATGTAGGGTGCCGTGGGGCGGAGCACCTGCACCATGGGTGCTGTGGGGCTGAGCACCCGCAGGGAGGGTGCCGTGGGGCGGAGCACCTGCACCATGGGTGCCGTGGGGCTGAGCACCCACGTGAAGGGTGCTGCGGGGCGGAGCACCCATATGTAGGGTGCTGTGGGGCTGAGCACCCACGTGAAGGGTGCTGTGGGGCTGAGCACCCACATGTAGGGTGCTGTGGGGCTGAGGACCCACGCGATGCGTGCTGGGGGGCTGAGCACCCACACGAAGGGTGCCGTGGGGCTGAGCAGCCACATGTAGGGTGCCGTGGGGCTGAGCACCTGCACCATGGGTGCCGTGGGGCTGAGCACCCACACGATACGTGCTGCGGGGCTGAGCACCCACAGGGAGGGTGCTGTGGGGCTGAGCACCCCTATATAGGGTGCTGTGGAGCTGAGCACCCACATGTAGGGTGCCGTGGGGCGTAGCACCTGCACCATGGGTGCCGTGGGGCTGAGCACCCACACGATACGTGCTGCGGGGCTGAGCACCCCTATATAGGGTGCTGTGGGGCTGAGCACCCACGTGAAGGGTGCTGTGGGGCTGAGCACCCACATGTAGGGTGCCGTGGGGCTGAGCACCCACACGATACGTGCTGCGGGGCTGAGCACCCACATGTAGGGTGCCGGGGGCTGAGCAGCCACGTGAAGGGTGCTGTGGGGCTGAGCACCCACACCATGGGTGCCGTGGGGCTGAGGACTCCTATGTAGGGTGCCGTGGGGCTGAGCACCCACGCGATGCGTGCTGGGGGGCTGAGCACCCACACGAAGGGTGCCGTGGGGCTGAGCACCCACAGGGAGGGTGCCGTGGGGCTGAGCACTTGCACCATGGGTGCCGTGGGGCGGAGCACCCACATGTAGGGTGCCGTGGGGCGGAGCACCTGCACCATGGGTGCCGTGGGGCTGAGCACCCACACGATACGTGCTGCGGGGCTGAGCACCCACATGTAGGGTGCCGTGGGGCGGAGCACCCACGTGAAGGGTGCTGCGGGGCGGAGCACCCATATGTAGGGTGCTGTGGGGCTGAGCACCCACGTGAAGGGTGCTGTGGGGCTGAGCACCCACACGATACGTGCTGCGGGGCTGAGCACCCACATGTAGGGTGCCGTGGGGCGGAGCACCTGCACCATGGGTGCCGTGGGGCTGAGCACCCACACGATACATGCTGCGGGGCTGAGCACCCACATGTAGGGTGCCGTGGGGCTGAGCAGCCACGTGAAGGGTGCCGTGGGGCTGAGCACCTACACCATGGGTGCTGTGGGGCTGAGCACCCATATGTAGGGTGCTGTGGGGCTGAGCACCCACACGATACGTGCTGCGGGGCTGAGCACCCCTATATAGGGTGCTGTGGGGCTGAGCACCCACGTGAAGGGTGCCGTGGGGCGGAGCACCCACATGTAGGGTGCCGTGGGGCGGAGCACCTGCACCATGGGTGCTGTGGGGCTGAGTCCCCCACGGGTGCCCCTCCCCCCCCCCCCCCGTCCCCGCTGGGTGCTGGGGGTCCCGGGGGGGGGGGGGGCGGCTCCGGGGGGCGGCCGGCTCCGCCTGGGCGGGGCCCTGTGGGCGTGTCCTCTCCCTGGGCGTGGCCCGCGGGCGTGTCCCGCGCCTCGGCCCCGCCCCCTGGGCGTGTCCCCGCCCCGGCGGCCGCGGCTCGCTCCGGCTCCGGGGCCGAGCGGGGCCGAGCGGGGCCGGGCCGGGCCATGGGGCGGGGGGGGACCCCGGGGGGGGCCCGGGGGGGGACCCCGGGGCTGCTGCTGCTGCTGCTGCGACTGGGGGCGGCCGCAGGTGAGCGGGACCGGGGGGGCTGGGGGGGGGGGGGGGGGGGGGGGACCGGGCCGGGACTACCGGGGGGGGGGGGACCGACCGGGGGGGGGGGGGACGGGACTGACCGGGCCGGGAGTAACGGGCCGGGGGGGGGCGGGGTGAAGCCGAACTAAACCCAACCGAGCCCAACTAAACTGAACTGAGCCCAACTAAATCCAGCTAAACCCAACCGAGCCCAACCGAGCCCAACTGAGCCCAACTGAGCCCAACTAAACCGAATCGAGCCCAACTAAACCCAACTGAGCCCAACTAAACCCAACCGAGCCCAACCGAGCCGAACTAAACCGAACCGAGCCCAACTAAACCGAATTGAGCCCAACTAAACCCAACTGAGCCGAACTAAACCGAATCGAGCCCAACTAAACCGAATCGAGCCCAACTAAACCCAACTGAGCCCAACTAAACCCAACCGAGCCCAACTGAGCCCAACTGAGCCGAACTAAACCGAATCGAGCCCAACTAAACCCAACTGAGCCCAACTAAACCGAATCGAGCCCAACTAAACCGAACTGAGCCCAACTAAACCCAGCCGAGCCCAACTAAACCGAATCGAGCCCAACTAAACCGAATCGAGCCCAGCTAAACCCAGCCGAGCCGGGACGAGCCGCGCTGAGCCGGGACTAAGGGAGCCGAGCTGAGATGAGCCGGGCTGAGCCGAGCCCGAACCGGGCTGAGCCCAGGGGAACCGGACCGGGGCTGAGCCGGGACCAACCGGGCCGGGCTGAGCCGAGCTGAGCCCAAGCGGGCCCGGGGCTGAGCCGGGCCGGGCCGGGGGCTCGGGAGCAGCTTCTGGACCGACCCGACCGGGGTGGGGGGTGGGGGGGGGGGGGTGAGCCCACCCGGTTTAGTCCCGGTTTAGTCCCGGTTTAGTCGCGGTCGAGCCCGGTGGGTCCCGGGGTGGGGGAGGGGCGGCGCGGCCGCACTTTGGCGGCGCGGAAAAAGTTTGGAGAGAGAAGGGGAGGGGGGGGAGGGGTGGAACCGGGACTAAACTGGGGTTAAACCGGGCCCAACTGGGCTCAACTGGGGCGGGGGGGGAGGGGGGGGGGGTGGGGGAGCGGCGGCCCCGGGACTGGGGTGGGGGGGAGGGGGGAGCGGGACCGTGGGAAGGTGGGGGAGGGGCGCGGGGACCGGAGCCGGTTTTAAGGGGGGGGAGGGGGGAGATGCCGGTGCTCGGGGGGGGGAGGGGGGGGGTTGGCGGGACCGTGGGAACGCGGGGACGGGCGGGGGGGGAGGGGCCTGGGGGGGGAGGGGGGAACACCCGGGAGGGGGGAGGGGCCAGGCCGTGGGAACGGCGCGGGGGGGGGGGGGAGGGGAAGGGGGGGGGGCAGCGATTTGGGGGTGCGGGGATTTGGGGGGGGGGGGGGGGGGGAGGCTGCTGCGCCCCGCGGTGCATGACGGGATGGGGGGGCAGGGATTTGGGGGGTGCGGGGCTCGTGGGGCATGCTGGGATGGGGGCAGGGCGGGGGGCAGCGAGCGTGCAAGGCGGGGAGCGTGCAGCGAGCGTGCAGCGAGCGTGCAGCGAGCGTGCAACGCAGCGAGCGTGCAACGCACGAGCACGGGGTGCGGCGAGCGTGCGGCGAGCGTGCAATGCAGCGAGCGTGCAACGCACGAGTGCGGGTGCAGCGAGCGTGCAACGAGCGTGCAACGCACGAGCGCGGGGTGCGGCGAGCGTGCGGCGAGCGTGCAACGCGGCGAGCGTGCAACGCACGAGCGCGGGGTGCGGCGAGCGTGCGGCGAGCGTGCAACGCAGCGAGCGTGCAACGCACGAGCGCGGGGTGCGGCGAGCGTGCAATGCAGGGAGCGTGCAGCGGGCGTGCAATGCAGCGGGTGTGCAACACACAAGTGCAGGGTGCAGCAAGCGTGCGGTGAGCGTGCAATGCAGCAAGCGTGCGACGCACGAGCGCAGGGTGCAGTGGGTGGGTAGCAAGCGTGCAATGCACGAGCACGGGGTGCAGCCAGCGTGCAACGCAGGGAGCGTGCAGCGAGTGTGCAACACACAAGTGCGGGGTGCAGCAAGCGTGCAGTGAGTGTGCAACGGACAAGCACGGGGTGCAGTGGGTGTGCAATGCAGCGAGCGTGCAACGCACAAGTACGGGGTGCAAGGAGTGTGCAATGCAGTGAGCGTGCAACGCGCAAGCGTGGGGTGCAGTGAGTGTGCACCGAGCGTGCAGCGAGCGTGCAACACACGCACGGGGTGCAGCGAGCGTGCAATGCACAAGTGCGGGGTGCAGCGAGCCTGCGGTGAGCGTGTAATGCACAAGCGTGGGGTGCAGCAAGCGTGCAACAAGCGTGCAATGCAGCGAGCGTGCAACGCACGAGCGCGGGGTGCAGCGAGTGTGCAATGCAGGGAGCATGCAGCGAGTGTGCAACGCACAAGTGTGGGGTGCAGCGAGCGTGCGGTGAGCGTGCAATGCAGCAAGCGTGCAGTGCACAAGCACGGGGTGCAGCGAGTGTGCAATGCAGTGAGCGTGCAACAAGCGTGCAATGCAGTGAGCGTGCAACATGGAAGCACGGGGTGCAACGAGTGTGCAGCAAGTGTGCAGCGAGCGTGCAATGCACAAGTGCAGGGTGCAGCGAGCATACGGTGAGCGTGTAATGCATAAGCGTGGCGTGCAACGAGCGTGCAACAAGCGTGCAAGGCAGTGAGCATGCAACGCACAAGCACGGGGTGCAGCGAGCGTGCAATGCAGCGAGCGTGCAGCGAGTGTGCAACACACAAGTGTGGGGTGCAGTGAGTGTGCAATGCAGCAAGCGTGCAACGCACAAGCACGGGGTGCAACGAGTGTGCAATGCAGTGAGCGTGCAACGCGCAAGCATGGGGTGCAACGAGTGTGCAGCAAGCGTGCAACACACGCACGGGGTGCAGCGAGCGTGCAATGCACAAGCGCGGGGTGCAGCGAGCATGCGGTGAGCGTGTAATGCACAAGCGTGGCGTGCAGCAAGCGTGCAACAAGTGTGCGATGCAATGAGTGTGCAACGCACAAGCCCAGGGTGCAGCAACTGTGCAGCGAGCGTGCAACGCACAAGCACGGGGTGCAGCGAGCGTGCAGCAAGTGTGCAATGCGTCAGGTGTGCGACGCACAAGCATGGGGTGCGGTGAGTGCAGCGAGCGTGCAACGCACAAGCACAGAATGCAGTGAGCGTGCAGCGAGCGTGCAACACAAGCACAGGGTGCAGCGAGCGTGCGGTGAGCGTGCAATGCACAAGCACAGGGTGCAGGGGGCGTGCAGCAAGCGTGGAATGCAGCGAGCGTGCAGCGAGCGTGCAACAACGCACAAGCATTGGGTGCAGCGAGCGTACGAGGCGCCGAGTGTGCAGCGAGCGTGCAACACAAAAGGCCAGGGTGCAGCAAGTGTGCAGCGAGCGTGCAACACACACACGGGGTGCAGCGAGTGTGCAATGCACAAGCGCAGGGAGCAGCGAGTGTGCAGCAAGCGTGCAGTGCACAAGCAGGGGGTGCAGCGAGTGTGCGGTGAGCGTGCAATGCAGTGAGTGTGCAGCGAGCGTGCAAGGCACAAGCAGGGGGTGCACCAAGTGTGCAGCAAGCGTGCAAGGCACAAGCGCCAGGTGCAGGAGCGTGCGGCGAGCGTGCAATGCACAAGCAGGGGGTGCAAGAGCACGCAGCGAGCGTGCAATGCAGTGAGTGTGCAAGGTCCAAGCACGGGGTGCAGCGAGCGTGCGGCAAGCGTGCAATGCAGCGAGCGTGCGGCGAGCGTGCAAGGCCCAAGCACGGGGTGCAGCAACTGTGCAGCGAGCGTGCAATGCAGCGAGCGTGCAAGGCCCAAGCACCGGGTGCAGCGAGCGTGCGGCAAGCGTGCAGTGCACAAGCACGGGGTGCAGCGAGTGTGCGGCGAGCATGCAATGCAGCGAGCGTGCAAGGCACAAGCATGGGGTTCAGCAAGCGTGTGGCGAGTGTGCGGCGAGCATGCAATGCGCAAGCGGGGGGTGCAGGAGTGTGCGGCGAGCGTGCAATGCAGCGAGCGTGCAGAGAGCGTGCAAGGCACAAGCACCGGGTGCAGCAAGCATGCGGCGAGCGTGCAATGCACAAGCGGGGGGTGCAGGAGCGCACGGCGAGCGTGCAATGCAGCGAGCGTGCAACACACAAGCACGGGGTGCGGCGAGCATGCAGCAAGCGTGCAAGGCCCAAGCAGGGGGTGCAGCGAGCGCGCGGCGAGCGTGCAATGCAGCGAGCGTGCAAGGCCCAAGCACAGGGTGCAGCGAGTGTGCGGCGAGCGTGCAGTGAGCGTGCAAGGCAGCGAGCGTGCAAGGCCCAAGCGGGGGGCGCAGGAGCGCGCGGCGAGCGTGCAATGCAGTGAGTGTGCAAGGCACAAGCAGGGGGTGCAGCAAGCGTGCAGCGAGCGTGCAAGGCCCAAGCACTGGGTGCAGGAGCGTGCGGCGAGCGTGCAGTGAGCGTGCAAGGCAGCGAGCGTGCAAGGCCCAAGCAGGGGGTGCGGCGAGCGTGCAAGGGTGCCTCAGGGTGCCTCCCCTCCCCCACCCAAAAAGGGGACCTCGGTGTCGGGGTGTTCCCCTCCCCCACCCTAAATGGGACCTCGGCCTCAGGGTGCTCCCCTCCCCCACCCCCAAAAGGGGACCCCGGTGTCGGGGTGCTCCCCTCCCCCACCCTAAATGGACCCTGGCCTCAGGGTGCTCCCCTCCCCCACCCCCAAAAGGGGACCCCGGCCGCAGGGTGCTCCCCTCCCCCACCCCAAAAAGGGGACCCCGGTGTCGGGGTGCTCCCCTCCCCCACCCCAAAGGGGACCCCGGCCTCAGGGTGCTCCCCTCCCCCACCCAAAGGGGACCCCGGTGCCCGGGCTCCCGGGCCTGAGCTCCCCCTCCCCTCCCCCCCCCCCGCAGGGGATGCTGGGAGGGGACCCGGGCATCCGGGTGCCCCCCCCCAGGAGGGGGGGGATGGGTGGGTGCCCCCTCCCTGCTATGGGGGGGGGGCGGGGGGGAGGGGTGACGTGGGTGACCCCCGCTGACCCCAACTGCCCCTCCCCCGCTGTTCCCACGGCCTTGGGTCCCTCGGGGGGGGGGAGGGGGGGGACGGGGCGGGTGGTCCCCGGCCTGCGAGGGGGTCCCGGCCCCACGGCGGGGCCCAGGGTGCTGGGTTGGGGGGCAGCATGTGGGGCAGGCAGTTGTGGGGCAGGCAGTTGTGGGGCAGGAGTCGAGGGTTGGGGGGGGGAGACACTTGGGGGGCAGCATGTGGGGCTGGGGGGAGCTGGTTGGGGGGCAGGTAGTTGGGGGGCTGGGATGTGTGGGGCTGGGGGGCAGTTGTGGGGCAGGAGTCGAGGGTTGGGGGGGAGACACTTGGGGGGCAGCATGTGGGGCTGGGGGGAGCTGGTTGGGGGGCAGGTAGTTGGGGGGCTGGGATGTGTGGGGCTGGGGGGCAGTTGTGGGGCAGGAGTCGAGGGTTGGGGGGGGAGACACTTGGGGGGCAGCATGTGGGGCTGGGGGGAGCTGGTTGGGGGGCAGGTAGTTGGGGGGCTGGGATGTGTGGGGCAGTAATGGGGCTGTGGGGTGGGGATGTAGGGGGCAGAATGGGAGTTGGGGGTCAGGGATGGGGGGGCTGCAGCCACTTAGGGGGCAGGGCTATGGGGCTGAGGGCAGCTGGTTGTGGGGCAGGAATGGGGCAGTGGGGCAGGGCGGGGGGCAGTGTGCGGGACTGAGGGCCGCGTGTGGGGCAGCGGCATCTATGGGGCAGTGTGTGGGGCAGTGGGGTCTAGGGGGCAGCAGTGGATCTGTGGGGCAGGGAGGATCTATGGGGCAGTGCGTAAGACAATGAGGGATCTGTGGGGCAGGGGAGGAATCTAGGGGGCGGTGTGTGGGGCAGGAGGGATCCGTGGGGCGGCGGGGGGATCCGTGGGGCGGCGGGGGGATCTGTGGGGCGGGGGGCCGTGGGGCTGACCCCCTCCCGCCCCCCCAGTGCTGCCGTGCCCCGAGGGGACTCCGCCCTGCGAGAACGGGGGGCTCTGCGTGCTGGACCCCCAAGGCCGGACCACCTGCCTGTGAGTGCCCCCCACCCATGGGTGCCCCCCCACCCATGGGTGCCCCCCCCACCCATGGGTGCCCCCCCCCCTCCAGAGGAGCCCCCCCCCCCCCCCCAGGGCGGTGACCCCAGCCTCGAGGTGCCTCCGCCCACCCCTCCCCCCGCAGGGCACCCCATAGCCCCTCCCCCCCCCCCTCAGCGCCCCATAGATGCGAGTGCCCCATAACCCCCCAGGGCACCCCATAGCCCCCCTGTGCCCCATAGCACCCCCCCGCACCCCATAGCCCCCCCGGGGCACGCATAACCCTGCCCCCCAGCACCCCATGGCACCCATACCCCCCCCCCCAGGGCACCCCATAGCCACCCCCTGCCCCACAACCCCCCCTGCAGGGCACCCCACAGCACCCCCCCATGGCACCCATAGCACCCCTCTTGTGCCCCATAGACCCCCCCCAGCACCCCATAGCACCCTCTTGCACCCCATAGAACACCCCCCAGCACCCCATAGCACCCCCCCATGGCACCCATACCCCCCCCGCCACCCACAACCCCGCAGCACCCCATAGCACCCTCTTGTGCCCCACAGCAGCCCATAACCACCCCACAGCACCCATACCCCCCCACAGCACCCACACCCCCCCCAGCACCCCATAGCACCCTCTTGTGCCCCATAGAACCCCCCCAGCACCCCACAAGCCATCCCATGGCACCCATACCCCCCTCAGCACCCCAGAGCACCCCCCAGAGCACCCATAACCCCCCCCAGGGCACCCCATAGCACCCTCTTGCGCCCCACAGAACACCCCCCAGCACCCCATAGCACCCCCCATGGCACCCATACCCTCCCCCAGGGCACCCTATAGCACCCTTTGTGCCCCACAGCACCCCATAACCCCCCCACAGCACCCATACCCCCCCCCGGCACCCACAACCCCCCCCAGCACCCCATAGCACCCCCCCATGGCACCCATACCCCCCCAGGGCGCCCCATAGCACCCCATAACCCCCCCCCGGCACCCACAACCCCCCCCAGCACCCCATAACCACCCCACAGCACCCATACCCCCCCACAGCACCCACAACCCCGCAGCACCCCATAGCACCCTCTTGTGCCCCACAGCACCCCATAACCCCCCCCCGGCACCCACAACCCCCCACAGCACCCCACAGCACCCCCCCATGGCACCCATAGCACCTCCCTTGTGCCCCATAGACTCCCCCCAGCACCCCATAGCACCCTCTTGCGCCCCATAGAACACCCCCCAGCACCCCATAGCACCCCCCCATGGCACCCATACCCCCCCCCAGGGCTCCCCATAGCACCCTTTGCGCCCCCCAGCACCCCATAACCCCCCCACGGCACCCACCCCCCCCCCCCAGCACCCCATAGCACCCCCCCATGGCACCCATACCCCCCCCAGGGCGCCCCATAGCACCCTCTTGCACCCCACAGCACCCCATACCCCCCCCCCGGCACCCCCCAGCACCCCCCAGAGCACCCACCCCTCCCCCCCCGGGCACCCCATAACCACCCCACCCCCCCCCGCAGCCCAGCACCACCAGATGGGTGGGGGCACCCCGGGGTGCCCCCCCTCCCCCGCCGGCGGTGGGTGCGGGCAGGGTGCTGCCTGCCCGGGCAGGCCGGGGGGGGGAGGGGGGGGCCGTGGGAGCCTGCCCGGGGCCCCGTTCCCAGGGTGCCCCCCCCACCCCCACCCCCACCCCTGGGTTCCCCCGGGGGGGGGAGGGGCAGGGTGCAGCCCTGGCACCCTGCCCCTCCCCCCACCCCGTGTCCCTTTGAGGCTGGGGGGGGGGGGGGGGGGAGGGGTGCGACCCCACGGGGACTGGGGGGGGGGGGGGGCAGCGGCGAGGAGCACCCATGGGACCACCCCACACTTGGGGGGCAGCTGGGTGGGGGGTCCCATGGGTGGCGGGAAGGTCCCGTGGGTGTCAGGGGGGTCCCATGGGTGGCACGGGGGTCCCATGGGTGTCAGGGGGTCCCATGGGTGTCGGGGGGTCCCATGGGTGGCACAGGGGTCCCATGGGTGTCGGGAAGGTCCCATGGGTGTCAGGGGGTCCCATGGGTGTCAGGGGGGTCCTGGGGGCAGCTCAGGGTCCCATGGGTGTCGGGGGGTCCCATGGGTGTCAGGGGGTCCCATGGGTGGCACAGGGGTCCCATGGGTGTCGGGAGGGTCCCATGGGTGGCACAGGGGTCCCATGGGTGTCAGGGGGGTCCCATGGGTGGCACAGGGGTCCCATGGGTGTCGGGGGGGGTCCCATGGGTGGCACAGGGGTCCCATGGGTGTCAGGGGGTCCCATGGGTGTCGGGAGGGTCCCATGGGTGACACAGGGGTCCCATGGGTGTCGGGGGGGTCCTGGGGGCAGCTCAGGGTCCCATGGGTGGCACAGGGGTCCCATGGGTGTCGGGGGGTCCCATGGGTGTCGGGGGGTCCCATGGGTGGCACAGGGGTCTCGGGGGTGATGTGGGGGGTCCCAGGGGTGGCACGAGAGTCCCATGGGTGCCGTGAGGGTCCTAGAGGTCCCATGGGTGCTGTGGGGGGGTCCCATGGGTGCTGCAGGTCTCCCATGGGTGCTGCAGGGGGGTCTCATGGGGATGCAGGTGCCCCATGGGCGCCGTGTGTCTCCCATGGGTGCTGGAGGGTCCCATGGGTCTCCTATGGGTGCTGAGGGGTCCCATGGGTGCTGAGGGGTCCCATGGGTGCCATGGGTCTCCCTGGGGTGCCGTGTGTCTCCCATGGGTGCTGGGGGTCCCATGGGTGCCGTGGGTCTCCCTGGGGTGCCGTGTGTCTCCCTTGGGTGCTGGGGGGTCCCATGGGTGCCGTGGGTCTCCCATGGGTGCCATGGGTCTCCCTGGGGTGCCGTGGGTCTCCTTTGGGTGCTGGGGGGTCCCATGGGTGCCGTGGGTCTCCCTTGGGTGCTGTGTATCTCCCATGGGTGCTGGGGGGTCCCATGGGTGCCGTGGGTCTCCCTGGGGTGCTGAGGGTCCCATGGGTGCCGTGGGTCTCCCATGGGTGCTGGGGGGTCCCATGGGTGCCATGGGTCTCCCTGGGGTGCCGTGTATCTCCCTTGGGTGCTGGGGGGTCCCATGGGTGCCATGGGTCTCCCTTGGGTGCCGTGTATCTCCCATGGGTGCTGGGGGGTCCCATGGGTGCCATGGGTCTCCCTGGGGTGCCGTGGGTCTCCTTTGGGTGCTGGGGGGTCCCATGGGTGCCGTGGGTCTCCCTTGGGTGCTGTGTATCTCCCATGGGTGCTGGGGGGTCCCATGGGTGCCGTGGGTCTCCCTGGGGTGCTGAGGGTCCCATGGGTGCCGTGGGTCTCCCATGGGTGCTGGGGGGTCCCATGGGTGCCATGGGTCTCCCTGGGGTGCCGTGTATCTCCCTTGGGTGCTGGGGGGTCCCATGGGTGCCGTGTATCTCCCATGGGTGCGGGGGGTCCCATGGGTGCCGTGGGACTCCCTTGGGCGCTGTGTGTCTCCCATGGGTGCTGAGGGTCCCATGGGTGCCGTGGGTCTCCCATGGGTGCTGGGGGGTCCCATGGGTGCCATGGGTCTCCCTTGGGTGCCGTGTATCTCCCATGGGTGCTGGGGGGTCCCATGGGTGCCGTGGGTCTCCCTGGGGTGCCGTGTGTCTCCCATGGGTGCTGGGGGTCCCATGGGTGCCATGGGTCTCCCTTGGGCGCTGTGTGTCTCCCTTGGGTGCTGGGGGGTCCCATGGGTGCCGTGGGTCTCCCTTGGGTGCTGAGGGTCCCATGGGTGCTGTGGGTCTCCCTTGGGCGCTGTGTGTCTCCCATGGGTGCTGGGGGGTCCCATGGGTGCTGTGGGACTCCCTTGGGCGCTGTGTGTCTCCCATGGGTGCTGGGGGGTCCCATGGGTGCCGTGTATCTCCCTTGGGTGCTGAGGGTCCCATGGGTGCCATGGGTCTCCCTGGTGTGCCGTGTATCTCCCATGGGTGCTGAGGGTCCCATGGGTGCCATGGGTCTCCCTTGGGTGCCGTGTATCTCCCATGGGTGCTGGGGGGTCCCATGGGTGCCATGGGTCTCCCTGGTGTGCCGTGTATCTCCCATGGGTGCTGGGGGGTCCCATGGGTGCCGTGTATCTCCCATGGGTGCGGGGGGTCCCATGGGTGCCATGGGTCTCCCTGGTGTGCCGTGTATCTCCCATGGGTGCTGAGGGTCCCATGGGTGCCGTGGGTCTCCCTGGGGTGCTGAGGGTCCCATGGGTCCCGTGGGTCTCCCTTGGGTGCTGGGGGGTCCCATGGGTGCTGTGGGTCTCCCTTGGGCGCCGTGTATCTCCCATGGGTGCTGGGGGGTCCCATGGGTGCCGTGGGTCTCCCGTGGGTGCTGGGGGGTCCCATGGGTGCTGGGGGGTCCCATGGGTGCCGTGGGTCTCCCATGGGTGCTGGGGGGTCCCATGGGTGCCGTGGGTCTCCCTGGGGTGCTGAGGGTCCCATGGGTGCTGGGGGGTCCCATGGGTACCATGGGATTCCCTTGGGTGCTGTGTATCTCCCATGGGTGCTGGGGGGTCCCATGGGTGCCGTGGGTCTCCCTGGGGTGCTGAGGGTCCCATGGGTGCCGTGTATCTCCCATGGGTGCTGGGGGGTCCCATGGGTGCTGGGGGGTCCCATGGGTGCCGTGGGTCTCCCATGGGTGCTGAGGGTCCCATGGGTGCTGCCCGGCAGGTGCCAGCCGGGGGTGCTGGGGGAGCGGTGCCAGCTGCGGGACCCCTGCACCCCCTCGCCCTGCCCCCCCGGGGGGCTCTGCCAGAGCACCCAGCGCCAGGGCACCCTGCGCCCCCGCTGCCTCTGCCCCCCGGGCACCCGCCGTGAGTGGGGGGCCCATGGGGGGGGGGGCCCATGGGTGGGGGGGGGGCTATGGGGAGGGATGGGCCACGGGTGGGGGGTCCCATGGGTGGGGGAGCAATGGGAGGGGATGGATCGTGGGGGGGGGGGGGGTCCTATGGGTGGGGGGTTCCTATGGGTGGGGGGGTCCCATGGGTGGGGGGGGACAATGGGGGGAGGCAGAGCATGGGTGGGGGGTCCCATGGGTGGGGGGTCCCATGGGTGGGGGGGTCCCATGGGTGGGGGTCCCTGGGGGGGGGGGGCAATGGAAGGGGATGGATCATGGGTGGGGGGTCCCATGGGTGGGGGGTCCCATGGGTGGGGGGGTCCCATGGGTGGGGGTCCCTGGGGGGGGGGGGCAATGGAAGGGGATGGATCATGGGTGGGGGGTACCATGGGTGGGGTCCCATGGGTGGGGGTGGTCCCATGGGGGGGGGGACCCATGGGGGGGGGGGCAATGGAGGAGGATGGGCCATGGGTGGGGGGGGTCCTGTGGGGGGGTCCCATGGGTGGGGGGGCCCTGGGGGGGGAGCAATGGGAGGGGATGGATCATGGGTGGGGCGTCCCATGGGTGGGGGGTCCCATGGGTGGGGGCGCCCGGGGGGGGGGGCAATGGGAGGGGATGGATCATGGGGGGGGGTCCTGGGGGGGGGGGGGGGGCTATGGGGAGGGATGGGCCATGGGTGGGGGGGTCCCATGGGCTGGGTGGGGGGGGGTCCTTATGGGGTGGGGGGGGTCCCCATTGGGTGGGGGGGTCCCATGGGTGGGGGGGGTCCCAATGGGGTGTACAGGGATGGGGGGTGGGGTCCTCATCGGGTAGGGGGGGGGGGGTCCCATGGGTGGGGGGGTCCCATGGGGCGGGCAGGGTGCCGGCAGGCACCCATGGGTGCCCATCTCACCCATGGGTGCCCAACACCCCCCCCCCCCCAGCACCCGACTGCACCCCCCTGGAGACGCCCCCCTCCCCCCCCTGCGCCCCCTCCCCCTGCCTGAACGGGGGCACCTGCCGCCAGCCGGGGGAGGGGACCTTCGACTGCGCCTGCCTGCCCGGTGGGTGCTGGCACCCATGGGTGCTGCTGGGGGGGGGGGGGGGGGCTGGGTGCCGGGGTGCACTCGGGGGGGGGGGTGGTCCTGGAAGTGGGTGGGGGTCCCTGGGGGTCCCTGGAAGTGGGTGGGGGTCCCCAGGAATCCCTAAAAATGGGTGGGGGAGTCCTTGGAAGTGGGTGGGGGGTCCCCAGGAATCCCTAAAAATGGGTGGGGGGGTCCTTGGAAGTGGGTGGGGGGTCCCCGGGAATCCCTAAAAATTGGGGGGGGGGGTCCCTGGAAGTGGGTGAGGGTCCCCGGGAATCCCTAAAAGTGGGTGGGGGTCCCCAGTAATCCCTAAAAATGGGTGGGGGGGTCCTTGGAAGTGGGGGGGGGTCCCCGGGAATCCCTAAAAATGGGGGGGGGGTGTCCCTGGAAGTGGGTGGGGGTCTCCAGGAATCCCTAAAAGTGGGTGGGGGTCCCCACGAATCCCTAAAAATGGGTGGGGGGGTCCCTGGGGGTCCTTGGAAGTGGGGGGGGGGGTCTCGGGGGGGGTCCTGGTACTGGGGGGGAGGGGGGGGCATCCCTGAGAGTGGGTGGGGGTCCCTGGCATGGGTGGGGGTCTTGGGGGGGGTCCCTGGCATGGGTGGGGGTCCCTGCCATGGGTGGGGGTCCTTGGCACCCATCACCCTTGGCATCTCTGGGGCTTCCCGGTGATGGGTTTGGGTGCCAGTGGACTGGGTGGGGGGGGTCCCCGGCACGGGTGGGGGTCCCGGGCCCCACCCTGACCCCGGGGGGTGTCCCCCAGGCTTTGAGGGTCCCACCTGCGAGACCAACGTGGACGACTGCCCCGGGCACAGGTGTCTCCACGGGGGCACCTGCGTGGACGGGGTCAACACCTACAACTGCCAGTGCCCACCCGAGTGGACGGGTAGGGGACGGCGGGGACACCGGGGTGGGCACCCCAGGGTGGGCACCCCAGGGTGGGCACCCCAGGGCGGTCCTTGGTCAGCAGGTGGGGAGGTCAAGAAGGTGGGGACGGAGGCGGGCACCAGGGCGGGCGTGGAGGTGAGGTGGGCGTGGAGGTGGGCGTCAAGGTGGGTGTGGAGGTGGGCGTCGAGGTGGGCATGGAGGTGAGGTGGGCGTGGAGGTGGGTGTGGAGGTGGGCATGGAGGTGGGCATGGAGGTGAGGTGGGCGTGGAGGTGGGCGTGGAGGTGGGCGTGGAGGTGGGCATGGAGGTGAGCATCAAGGCGGGCATGGAGGTGGGTGTGGAGGTGGGCATCAAGGTGGGCATGGAGGTGGGCGTGGAGGTGGGCATGGAGGTGGGCATCAAGGCGGGCATGGAGGTGGGCATCAAGGTGGGCATGGAGGTGAGGTGGGCGTGGAGGTGGGCGTCAAGGCGGGCGTGGAGGTGGGCATGGAGGTGGGCGTGGAGGTGGGCGTGGAGGTGGGCATGGAGGTGGGCATGGAGGTGAGGTGGGCGTGGAGGTGGGCGTCAAGGTGGGCATGGAGTTGGGTGTGGAGGTGGGCCTCAAGGTGGGCATGGAGGTGGGCGTCAAGGTGGGCATGGAGGTGGGCATCAAGGCGGGCATGGAGGTGGGTGTGGAGGTGGGCGTGGAGGTGGGCATGGAGGTGAGGTGGGCGTGGAGGTGGGCGTCAAGGCGGGCATGGAGGTGGGCGTGGAGGTGGGCGTGGAGGTGGGCATGGAGGTGGGCGTGGAGGCGGGCGTGGAGGCGGGCGTGGAGGTGGGCGTGGAGGTGGGCGTCAAGGCGGGCATGGAGGTGGGCGTGGAGGTGGGCGTCAAGGCGGGCGTGGAGGTGGGCGTGGAGGTGGGCATCAAGGTGGTCATCAAGGTGGTCATGGAGGGGGGCACCAGGGTGGTCAGCAAGGTGGGACTGAGGTGGTCACCAGGGTGGGCATCTGGGCATGGGCCAAGGTGGGCATCAAGGTGGTCAGGGAGGTGGGCATCGAGTTGGGTGCTTGGGCATGGGCCAAGGTGGGCACCAAGGTGGTCATGGAGGGGGGCACCAGGATGGTCAGCAAGGTGGGACTGAGGTGGTCACCAGGGTGGGCATCTGGGCATGGACCAAGGTGGTCATCAAGGTGGTCATGGAGGGGGGCACCAGGATGGTCATCAAGGTGGGACTGAGGTGGCCACCAGGATAGTCATGGAGGTGGGCATCAAGGTGGGCACTGACATGGTCACCAAGGTGGTCATTGAGGTGGACACCAGAATGGTCATGAAAGTGGGACTGAGGTAGCCACCAGGGTGGTCATGGAGGTGGGCATCAAGGTGGGCACATGGGCATGGAACAAGGTAGGCACCAAGGTGGGCATCAAGGTGGGCATCAAGGTAGTCATTGAGGGAGGCACCAGGATGGTCATCAAGGTGGGACTGAGGTGGTCACCAGGGTGGTCATGGAGGTGGGCGTCAAGGTGGGCACTGACATGGTCACCAACGTGGGCACCTAGGTGGCCACCAAGGTGGTCATCGAGGTGGGCACTTGGGCATGGACCAAGGTGGTCACTGAGGTGAACACCAGGATGGTCATGAAAGTGGGACTGAGGTGGGGACCAAGGTGGTCAACAAGGTGGGCACCAGGGTGGTCATGAAGGTTGGGACTGATGTGGTCCCCAGGGTGATCACTGTGGTGGGCATCGAGGTGGGCACTTGGGCAAGGACCAAGGTGGTCACCAAGGTGGTCATCGAGGTGGGCACCAGGGTGGCCATTGAGGGGGGCCCTGAGGTGGGGACCAGGGTGGCACCAAGGTGGACACCAGGGTAGTCACTGAAGTGGGCACCAGGGTGGTCATTGAGGTGGGCACCAGGGTGGTCATTGACGTGGGCACCGAGGTGGACACCAAGGTGGCTACCAGGGTGGTCATTGAGGTGGTCACTGAGGTGAGGACCAGGGTTGTGAACAGGGTGGGCACCGAGGTGGTCACCAGGGTGGTCACTGAGGTGGGGAGGAGGTGAGGACCAAGGTGGTCAACAGGGTGGGCACCAGGGTGGTCATTGAGGTGGGGGACCAGGGTGGGCAACCAGGTGGTCGTTGCAGTGGTCACCAGGGTGGTCACTGAGGTGGGGGCTGAGTTGGTCTCCAGGATGGGCGGCGGGGTAGTCATCGAGGTGAGCACCGAAGTGACCACCAAGGCTGTCTCTGAAGTTGCCTCCATGGTGGTCCCCAAGGTTGTCACTGAGATGGGGACCAGGACAGTCCCTGAGGTGATCCCAGCAGTGGTCACCAAGGAGGTCCCCCAAGGTGGTCAGCAGGGTGTGGACCAAGGTGGTCCCTGAGATGGTCCTGGAGCTGATCGCCATGGAGGTCCCCAAGGTGGTCACTGAGATGGTGACCAGAGATAGTCCCCAAGGTAGCCAGTGGGGAGCAGATCAGGTTGGTCCCTGAGACGTTCCCCGAGGTTGTCACCAAGGAGGTCCCTGAGGTGGTCGGCGGGGTGGTGACCAAGGTGGTCCCTGAGATGGTCCCTGAGGTGATCCCAGCAGTGGTCACCAAGGAGGTCCCTGAGGTGGTCAGCAGGGTGGTGACCAAAGTGGTCCCTGAGATGGTCCCTGAGGTGGTCGGCAGGGTGGTGACCAAGGTGTTCCCTGAGATGGTCCCTGAGGTGGTCCCTGAGATGGTCCCTGAGGTGGTCGGCAGGGTGGTGACCAAGGTGGTCCCTGAGATGGTCCCTGAGGTGGTCGGCAGGGTGGTGACCAAGGTGGTCCCTGAGATGGTCCCTGAGGTGATCCCAGCAGTGGTCACCAAGGAGGTCCCTGAGGTGGTCGGCGGGGTGGTGACCAAGGTGTTCCCTGAGATGGTCCCTGAGGTGGTCAGCGGGGTGGTGACCAAGGTGGTCCCTGAGATGGTCCCTGAGGTGGTCCCTGAGATGGTCCCTGAGGTGGTCGGCAGGGTGGTGACCAAGGTGGTCCCTGAGATGGTCCCTGAGGTGGTCGGCAGGGTGGTGCCCAAGGTGGTCCCTGAGATGGTCCCTGAGGTGATCCCAGCAGTGGTCACCAAGGAGGTCCCTGAGGTGGTCGGCGGGGTGGTGCCCAAGGTGGTCCCTGAGGTGGCCATCAAGGAGGTCTCCGAGATGATCAGCAGAATGCAGGCCGAGGTGATCCTGGAGATGTTCTCAGATGATCTCCAAGAAGGTTCCTCAGGTTGTCCGCCAAGACCTGCTTGACCCCACCCCCCTCCGTGTGTCCCCCTCCCCCCCCATGTCCCCCTCCCCCCCCCCTCAGGCCAGTTCTGCACCGAGGACGTGGACGAGTGCCAACTCCAACCCAACGCTTGCCACAACGGGGGCACCTGCTTCAACACCCAAGGTGGCCACACCTGCGTCTGCGTCAACGGTTGGACGGGCGAGAGCTGCAGCGAGAACATCGACGACTGCGCCATCGCCGTCTGCTTCAACGGGGCCACCTGCCACGACCGCGTGGCCTCCTTCTACTGCGCCTGTCCCATGGGCAAGACGGGTGAGGAGGGATGGGCACCCTAGGGTGGGGACCTCTGAGGGCACCCTGGGGTGGGGTGGGAGCTCCCTGTGTGCACCGCGGCACGGGGTGGGCGCCTTTGAGGGTACTTCTGGTATAAGGTGGGCGCCTCCAAGGGCAGCCTGGGGTGGGGAACTCTGAGGGCACCCTGGGGTGGGGTGGGCAACCCCAAGGGCACCTTGGAGTGGGGTGGGAGCACCCACAAGTGCACCCTGGCATGGGGTGGAGACCGTTGGGAGCACCCTGCCATGGGGTAGGAGCACCCTGGGGTGGGGTGGACATCCTCAAAGGTACTCCTGGTATGAGGTGGGCACCCATAATGCACCCTGGTGAGGGGTGGGGACCTCCGAGAGCACCCTAGTATGTGGTGGGCATCCCCCGGAGCACCCTGGCGTGGGGGTGGGCACCCATAAGTGCACCCTGGTGTGGGGTGGACATCCCCAAGGGCACCTTGGGGTGGGGTAGGAGCCCCCGTGTGCACCCTGGCATGGGGTGGGCACTGACCTTTGGGCACCCTGGCATAGGACGGGCACCCACCCTTGGGTGGCCCCAGGATGGGGTGGGCACCCCCAGCGTTGGGTGGGCACCCTTGGGTAGCCTGGGCATGGGTTGGGTGGCACCATGGTGGGGTGGCCATCACCCCTTGGGCACCCTGGCATGGGGTGGGCACCCTGGGGTAGCTTTGGCCGAGGTTGGGTGGCCCCAGGATGGGGTGGGCACCCCCAGCGTTGGGTGGGCACCCTTGGGTAACCTTGACATGGGTTGGGTGGCACCATCATGGGGTGGCCATCACCCCTTGGGCACCCTGGCATGGGGTGGGCACCCTGGGGTGGCTTTGGCCGAGGTTGGGTGGCCCCAGGATGGGGTGGGCACCCCCGGCATTGGGTGGGCACCCTTGGGTAACCTTGACATGGGTTGGGTGGCACCATGGTGGGGTGGCCATCACCCCTCGGGCACCCTGGCATGGGGTTGGACACCCCTGTAATGGGGTGGGATGCCCCGGGGGTGGCTTTGGCCGAGGTTGGGTGGCCCCAGGATGGGGTGGGCACCCCCAGCGTTGGGTGGGCACCCTTGGGTAACCTTGGCATGGGTTGGGTGGCACCATGGTGGGGTGGCCATCACCCCTCGGGCACCCTGGCATGGGGTTGGACACCCCTGTAATGGGGTGGGATGCCCCGGGGGTGGCTTTGGCCGAGGTTGGGTGGCCCCAGGATGGGGTGGGCACCCCCAGCGTTGGGTGGGCACCCTTGGGTAGCCTTGGCATGGGTTGGGTGGCACCATGGTGGGGTGGCCATCACCCCTTGGGCACCCTGGCATGGGGTGGGCACCCTGGGGTAGCTTTGGCCGAGGTTGGGTGGCCCCAGGATGGGGTGGGCACCCCCAGCATTGGGTGGGCACCCTTGGGTAGCCTTGGCATGTGTTGGGTGGCACCATGGTGGGGTGGCCATCACCCCTTGGGCACCCTGGCATGGGCTTGGGCACCCTGGGGTGGCTTTGGCCGAGGTTGGGTGGCCCCAGGATGGGGTGGACACCCCCGGCATTGGGTGGGCACCCTTGGGTAGCCTTGGCATGGGTTGGGTGGCACCATGGTGGGGTGGCCATCACCCCTCGGGCACCCTGGCATGGGGTTGGACACCCCTGTAATGGGGTGGGACCCCCCGGGGGTGGCTTTGGCCGAGGTTGGGTGGCCCCAGCGTGGGGTGGGCACCCCCAGCGTTGGGTGGGCACCCTTGGGTAACCTTGGCATGTGTTGGGTGGCACCATGGTGGGGTGGCCATCACCCCTTGGGCACCCTGGCATGGGCTTGGGCACCCTGGGGTGGCTTTGGCCGAGGTTGGGTGGCCCCAGGATGGGGTGGACACCCCCGGCATTGGGTGGGCACCCTTGGGTAGCCTTGGCATGTGTTGGGTGGCACCGTGGTGGGGTGGCCATCACCCCTTGGGCACCCTGGCATGGGGTTGGGCACCCCTGTAATGGGGTGGGACCCCCCCGGGGTGGCTTTGGCCGAGGTTGGGTGGCCCCAGGATGGGGTGGGCACCCCCGGCATTGGGTGGGCACCCTTGGGTAACCTTGACATGGGTTGGGTGGCACCATGGTGGGGTGGCCATCACCCCTTGGGCACCCTGGCATGGGGTTGGGCACCCTGGGGTGGCTTTGGCCAAGGTTGGGTGGCCCCAGGGTGGGGTGGGCACCCCCGGCATTGGGTGGGCACCCTTGGGTAGCCTTGGCATGGGTTGGGTGGCACCATGGTGGGGTGGCCATCACCCCTCGGGCAGCCTGGCATGGGGTGGGCACCCCTGTAATGGGGTGGGACCCCCCCGGGGGTGGCTTTGACTGAGGTTGGGTGGCCCCAGGGTGGGGTGGGCACCCCCAGTGTTGGGTGGGCACCCTTGGGTAACCTTGACATGGGTTGGGTGGCACCATGGTGGGGTGGCCATCACCCCTTGGGCACCCTGGCATGGGGTGGGCACCCTGGGGTAGCTTTGGCAGAGGTTGGGTGGCCCCAGGATGGGGTGGGCACCCCCGGCATTGGGTGGGCACCCTTGGGTGGCCTTGGCATGGGTTGGGTGGCACCATCGTGGGGTGGCCATCACCCCTTGGGCACCCTGGCATGGGTTGGGCACCCCTGTAATGGGGTGGGACCCCCCGGGGGTGGCTTTGGCCGAGGTTGGGTGGCCCCAGGATGGGGTGGGCACCCCCGGCATTGGGTGGGCACCCTTGGGTAGCCTTGGCATGGGTTGGGTGGCACCATGGTGGGGTGGCCATCACCCCTTGGGCACCCTGGCATGGGCTTGGGCACCCTGGGGTGGCTTTGGCAGAGGTTGGGTGGCCCCAGGGTGGGGTGGGCACCCCCGGCATTGGGTGGGCACCCTTGGGTAGCCTTGGCATGGGTTGGGTGGCACCGTGGTGGGGTGGCCATCACCCCTTGGGCACCCTGGCATGGGGTTGGGCACCCCTGTAATGGGGTGGGACCCCCCCGGGGTGGCTTTGGCCGAGGTTGGGTGGCCCCAGGGTGGGGTGGGCACCCCCAGCGTTGGGTGGGCACCCTTGGGTAACCTTGGCATGGGTTGGGTGGCACCATCATGGGGTGGCCATCACCCCTTGGGCACCCTGGCATGGGGTGGGCACCCTGGGGTAGCTTTGGCAGAGGTTGGGTGGCCCCAGGGTGGGGTGGGCACCCCCAGCGTTGGGTGGGCACCCTTGGGTAGCCTTGGCATGGGTTGGGTGGCACCATGGTGGGGTGGCCATCACCCCTTGGGCACCCTGGTTTGGGGTGGGCACCCTGGGGTGGCTTTGGCCGAGGTTGGGTGGCCCCAGGATGGGGTGGACACCCCCGGCATTGGGTGGGCACCCTTGGGTAGCCTTGGCATGTGTTGGGTGGCACCATGGTGGGGTGGCCATCACCCCTTGGGCACCCTGGCATGGGGTTGGACACCCCTGTAATGGGGTGGGACCCCCCGGGGGTGGCTTTGGCCGAGGTTGGGTGGCCCCAGCGTGGGGCGAGCACCCACGGGGGGGGGGGGGGTTCCCGTGCCCATGGGTGCCCTGACGCCCCGGTGGGTGCCAGGCCTGCTGTGCCACCTGGACGACGCCTGCGTCAGCAACCCCTGCCACAAGGACGCCATCTGCGACACCAACCCCGTCAACGGCCGCGCCATCTGCACCTGCCCCCCCGGCTTCACCGGCGGCGCCTGCGACCAGGACGTCGACGAGTGCTCCATCGGTGGGTGGGGGGGGGGCACCCATGGGTGGGGGGGGGGCACCCATCGGTGGTGGGCACCCATGGGTGGCGGGTGGGGACATCCGTTCATGGTGGTGGGGTCATCCGTGGGCAGAGAGCACAGGCAGGGCGACACCTCCCATGAGCGAGCACCATGGGTGGGGAGCACCCATGGGTGGGGAGCACCTATGGGTGGGGGGTGTGCACCCATGGGCGGGAGCGGCGCCATTTATGACGTTGGGGGCACGCGTATGGGGGCAGAGAGCCCGGGCAAGAGCGCACCCCCGTGAGCGATAACCACGGCGATGGACCCGAGAGGGGGACCACCCATGGGTGGGGGCCACCCATGGGTGCTCACCCCTCTCCCCCCACCCAGGCGCCAACCCCTGCGAGCACTTTGGGCGCTGCGTGAACACCCAGGGCTCCTTCGAGTGCCGCTGCGGGCGGGGCTACGCGGGGCCGCGCTGCGAGAGCGACGTCAACGAGTGTCTGTCGGGGCCCTGCCGCAACCAGGCCACCTGCCTGGACCGCATCGGGCGCTTCACCTGCATCTGCATGGCCGGTGGGGACCACCACCCATGGGTGGGGCTGGGGGGGGGGCGGGGAGACACGGGGTGGGACGTGGGATGGGTTCTGGGGCGGGGGTGTGGGACCTGGGATGGGTTCTGGGGTGAGTGTGGGACCTGATGGGACCTGGGGAAGGACCAGGGATGGTTCCTGGGGTGGGTGTGAGACCTGGGATGGGTTCTCGGGGGGGGTTGGGACCTGGTGAGGGACCTGGGATGGACGTGGGATGGGTTCTGGGGTGGGTGTGGGACCTGGTGAGGGGCCTGGGATGGACGTGGGGTGGGTTCTGGGGTGGGTGTGGGACCTGGTGAGGGACCTGGTGGGGATGTGGGACCGGGGATGGTCCTGGTGTGGGTGTGGCACCTGGGATGGGTGTGGGACCTCATACAGGTTCTGGTATGGGAGCTGGTGAGGGTCCTGGTGGGGATACAGGACCTGGGGTGGGACCTGGGGTGGGACCTGGGGTGGGTCCTGGGCTGGATCACATATGGGTCCTGGCATGGGTGTGGGACCTGGGACGGGTTCTCGGGGGGGTGTGGGACCTGGTGAGGGACCTGGGATGGACGTGGGGTGGGTTCTGGGGTGGGTGTGGGACCTGATGGGACCTGGGGAAGGACCAGGGATGGTTCCTGGGGTGGGTGTGGGACGTGGGATGGGTTCTCGGGGGGGTGTGGGACCTGGTGAGGGACCTGGGATGGACGTGGGATGGGTTCTGGGGTGGGTGTGGGACCTGGTGAGGGTGCTGGTGGGGATATGGGATGTAGTGTGGGACCGGGGATGGTCCTGGGGTGGGTGTGGGACCTGGGATGGGTGTGGGACCTCATACAGGTTCTGGTGTGGGAGCTGGTGAGGGTCCTGGTGGGGATACGGGACCTGGTGTGGGGCCTGGGGTGGGACCTGGTGTGGGTCCTGGGCTGGATCACATATGGGTCCTGGCATGAGTGTGGGACCTGGGACGGGTTCTCGGGGGGGTGTGGGACCTGGTGAGGGACCTGGGATGGACGTGGGATGGGTTCTGGGGTGGGTGTGGGACCTGGTGAGGGACCTGGTGGGGATATGGGACGTAGTGTGGGACCGGGGATGGTCCTGGGGTGGGTGTGGGACCTGGGGTGGGACCTGGTGTGGGTCCTGGGCTGGATCACATATGGGTCCTGGCATGGGTGTGGGACCTGGGACGGGTTCTCGGGGGGGGTGTGGGACCTGGTGAGGGACATGGCTACGGGTCCGGGTCCTGCCGTGGGCGCCGGTGGGTCCAAGCAGACTTCACCGACGCTTGCACAACCAGTGGGTGCCCCCGTGGCGGGCGCGGGGCGGGCAAGGTGGCGTCGGGGTGGGGGCGAGGGCGTGGGCGGGTGCCGGGGTGGGGGTGACGGTGCCGGCGGGTGCAGGGTTCAGCGGGGCCCTGTGCGAGCTGGAGGTGGACGAGTGCCAGAGCAGCCCCTGCGCCAACGGCGGCCGCTGCCACGACCTGGTCAACGGCTTCTCCTGCTCCTGCCCCCCCGGTGAGCACCCACCCAGCACCCACCCCTGGGTGCCCACCCCTGGGTGCCCACCCCTGGGCGCCCACCCACCCCTGCACCCACCCCTGGGCTCCTTGGCGTGGGCGGGTGCTCCGGGATGAGGTGGCCTTTTCGGGGGGGGGCGGGAGCTCTGGGGGGAGTTGGGGAGCCCACGGGAGGGCCACCCATGGGTGCTCCCCCGCCACCCATGGGTGCCCCCCCACCCAGGTTTCTCGGGCCCCACCTGCCAGACGGACATGGATGAGTGCGCCAGCACCCCCTGCCGCAACGGCGCCAAGTGCCTCGACCGCCCCAACGGCTACGAGTGCCGCTGCGCCGAGGGTGAGCCTCCCCCCGGGACCCCCAGCACCCATGGGTGGCCGTGGAACCCCGACATTGCCCACCCTGCACCCATGGGTGTCTGCAGCCCCGACATTGCCCACCCTGCACCCATGGGTGGCCATGGAACTCAGCATTGCCCATCATGCACCCATGGGCGTCCCCACCTATGGTGTTGGCCACCCTGCACCCATGGGTGGCCATGGAACCCCAACATTGCCCACCCTGCACCCATGGGCGTCCCCACCTATGGTGTTGGCCACCCTGCACCCATGGGTGGCCATGGAACCCTGACATTGCCCACCCTGCACCCAAGGGTGTCCTCAACCTCCTGGCATTGCCCACCCTGCACCCATGGGTGTCCACAGCCCCCGCCATTCCCCACCCTGCACCCATGGGTGTTCCTGACCTCCTGGCATCGCCCACCCTGCACCCATCCTCTTACCAGCCCCCCACCATCGCCCACCCTGCACCCGTGGGTATCTGCAGCCCCCCGCCGTCGCCCACCCTGCACCCATGGGTGTCCACAGCCCCCCAGCGTTGCCCACCCTGCACCCATGGGTGTCCTCAACCTCCTGGCATCGCCCACCCTGCACCCATCCTCTTACCAGCCCCCCACCATCGCCCACCCTGCACCCGTGGGTATCCGCAGCCCCCGCCGTCGCCCACCCTGCACCCATGGGTGTCCACAGCCCCCCAGCATTGCCCACCCTGCACCCATGGGTGTCCCTGACCTCCTGGCATTGCCCACCCTGCACCCATGGGTGTCCTTGACCTCCTGGCATTGCCCACCCTGCACCCAAGGGTGTCCTCAACCTCCTGGCATCGCCCACCCTGCACCCATGGGTGTCCACAGCCCCCCAGCGTTGCCCACCCTGCACCCATGGGTGTCCACAGCCCCCGCCATTCCCCACCCTGCACCCATGGGTGTCCTCAACCTCCTGGCATCGCCCACCCTGCACCCATCCTCTTACCAGCCCCCCACCATCACCCACCCTGCACCCGTGGGTATCCGCAGCCCCCGCCATCGCCCACCCTGCACCCATGGGTGTCCTCGACCTCCTGGCATTGCCCACCCTGCACCCATGGGTGTCCTTGACCTCCTGGCATTGCCCACCCTGCACCCAAGGGTGTCCTCAACCTCCTGGCATCGCCCACCCTGCACCCATGGGTGTCCACAGCCCCCCAGCATTGCCCACCCTGCACCCATGGGTGTCCCTGACCTCCTGGCATTGCCCACCCTGCACCCAAGGGTGTCCTCGACCTCCTGGCATCGCCCACCCTGCACCCATGGGTGTCCACAGCCCCCCAGCGTTGCCCACCCTGCACCCATGGGTGTCCCTGACCTCCTGGCATCGCCCACCCTGCACCCATGGGTGTCCGCAGCCCCCACCACTCCCCACCCTGCACCCATGGGTGTACCTGATCACCTGGTATCACCCATCTTGCACCCATGGGTGTCCCTGACCTCCTGGCATTGCCCACCCTGCACCCATGGGTGTCCACAGCCCCACGGCATCGCCCACCCTGCACCCATGGGTGTCCTCAACCTCCTGGCATCGCCCACCCTGCACCCAAGGGTGTCCTCAACCTCCTGGCATTGCCCACCCTGCACCCATGGGTGTCCTCAACCTCCTGGCATCGCCCACCCTGCACCCATGGGTGTCCACAGCCCCCCAGCGTTGCCCACCCTGCACTCATGGGTGTCCACAGCCCCCGCCATTCCCCACCCTGCACCCAAGGGTGTCCTCAACCTCCTGCCATCGCCCACCCTGCACCCATCCTCTTACCAGCCCCCCGCCATCGCCCACCCTGCACCCGTGGGTATCCGCAGCCCCCCGCCGTCGCCCACCCTGCACCCATGGGTGCCCTCCCCTCCCCCCCCCCCCCCCCCGATCCCTTCAGGCTTCGAGGGCCCCCTCTGCGAACGCAACGCGGACGACTGCTCGCCGGACCCCTGCCACCACGGCACCTGCCTGGACGGCATCGCCAGCTTCGCCTGCGCCTGCGCCCCCGGCTTCACCGGCTACCGCTGCGAGCTGCAGCTGGACGAGTGCCACAGCAGCCCCTGCCGCCACGGCGGCAAGTGCATCGACCGCATCGACGCCTACCAGTGCAACTGCCCCCCCGGCACCGCCGGTAGGGCGCGGGGGGGGGGGGGGGGGGGGGAGGGGAGGGGGCTTCTCCGGGCATGGGGTGGGTGATGGACGTGGTGTTGGGTCTTGTCCAGGCATGGGGTGGGTGCTGGGTGCCATTTTGGGTGTTATCTGGGCATGGGGTGGGTGATGGACGTGGTGTTGGGTCTTCTCCAGGCATGGGGGGGGTGATGGACATGGCGTTGGGTCTTCTCCAGGCATGGGGTGGGTGCTGGGTGCCATTTTGGGTGTTATCTGGGCATGGGGTGGGTGATGGACGTGGTGTTGGGTCTTCTCCAGGCATGGGGTGGGTGCTGGGTGCCATTTTGGGTGTTATCTGGGCATGGGTGGGTGATGGACATGGTGTTGGGTCTTCTCCAGGCATGGGGTGGGTGATGGACGTGGCGTTGGGTCTTCTCCAGGCATGGGGTGGGTGATGGACGTGGTGTTGGGTCTTCTCCAGGCATGGGGTGGGTGCTGGGTGTAGTGTTGGGCCTTCTCCAGGCATGGGGTGGGTGATGGACGTGGTGTTGGGTCTTGTCCAGGCATGGGGTGGGTGCTGGGTGCCATTTTGGGTGTTATCTGGGCATGGGTGGGTGATGGACGTGGTTTTGGGTCTTCTCCGGGCATGGGGTGGGTGATGGACGTGGCGTTGGGTCTTCTCCAGGCATGGGGTGGGTGATGGACGTGGCGTTGGGTCTTCTCCAGGCATGGGGTGGGTGATGGACGTGGCGTTGGGTCTTCTCCGGGCATGGGTGGGTGGTGGGTGTAGTGTTGGGTCTTCTCCAGGCATGGGGTGGGTGCTGGGTGTAGTGTTGGGCCTTCTCCAGGCATGGGGTGGGTGATGGACGTGGTTTTGGGTCTTCTCCAGGCATGGGGTGGGTGGTGGGTACCATTTTGGGTCTTCTCGGGGCATGGGGTGGGTGATGGACGTGGTTTTGGGTCTTCTCCAGGCATGGGGTGGGTGATGGACGTGGTGTTGGGTCTTCTCCAGGCATGGGGTGGGTGCTGGGTGCCATTTTGGGTGTTATCTGGGCATGGGGTGGGTGATGGACGTGGTGTTGGGTCTTCTCCGGGCATGGGGTGGGTGCTGGGTGCCATTTTGGGTGTTATGTGGGCATGGGTGGGTGCTGGGTGTGGTGTTGGGTCTTGTCCGGGCACGGGGGGGGTGCTGGGTGCCATTTTGGGTGTTATCTGGGCATGGGGTGGGTGATGGACATGGTTTTGGGTCTTCTCCGGGCATGGGGTGGGTGATGGACGTGGTGTTGGGTCTTCTCCGGGCACGGGGGGGGTACTGGGTGCCATTTTGGGTGTTATCTGGGCATGGGGTGGGTGATGGACATGCTTTTGGGTCTTCTCCGGGCATGGGGTGGGTGATGGACGTGGTGTTGGGTCTTCTCCGGGCATGGGGTGGGTGCTGGGTGCCATTTTGGGTGTTATCTGGGCATGGGGTGGGTGCTGGACGTGGTTTTGGGTCTTCTCCGGGCATGGGGTGGGTGATGGGTACCATTTTGGGTGTTATCTGGGCATGGGTGGGTGCTGGGTGTGGTGTTGGGTCTTCTCCGGGCATGGAGTGGGTGATGGACGTGGTGTTGGGTCTTCTCCAGGCATGGGGTGGGTGATGGACGTGGTGTTGGGTCTTCTCCGGGCATGGGGTGGGTGCTGGGTGCCATTTTGGGTGTTATCTGGGCATGGGTGGGTGCTGGGTGTGGCGTTGGGTCCCAGCTGGTCATGGGGTGGGTGCTGGGTATGGCAATGGGTCTCATCTGGTCATGAGGTGGGCGCTGAGTACGGTGTTGGGTGCCAGCTGACCATGGGGTGGGTGCTGGCCATGGCGTTGGGTCGGATGGGTGCTGGCCATGGCCTTGGGTGCCAGCTGACCATGGGGTGGGTGCTGGCCATGGCGTTGGGTCGGATGGGTGCTGGCCATGGCGTTGGGTGCCAGCTGACCATGGGGTGGGTGCTGGCCATGGCGTTGGGTCCCATCAGGGCATGGAGTGGGTGACACCGTGGGGCGGTCGACGCCATGGGGCGGTCACTGGGTGCCACCTCATCCCATCGGAGCGTGGGCCGGGAAGGGGTCCGTGGGGTGCCCCGCCTGGACATCCGCCCCCGGTCAGGGGGTGGGTGCTGAGGTCCTGCCACCCTTGGGTGCCAGGTGTCAACTGCGAGGTGAACCCCGACGACTGCGCCAGCGACCCCTGCGTTCACGGCGTGTGCCAGGACGGCATCGACCGCTACGACTGCGTCTGCCAGCCCGGCTTCACGGGTGGGTGCCCATGGGTGCTGCGGGGGCTTGGTGCCCACTGGGTGCTGCCATGGGTGCTGGGGGGGCCACGCTGTCCACTGGGTGCTCTTATGGGTGCTGGGGGGGGCACAGTGTCCACTGGGTGCTCCCATGGGTGCTGGGGGGCCTTGGTGCCCACTGGGTGCTGCCATGGGTGCTGGGGGGGTCACACTGTCCACTGGGTGCTCTTATGGGTGCTGGAGAGGGTCGGTGCCCACTGGGTGCTCCCATGGGTGCTGGGGGGGCCACACTGTCCGCTGGGTGCTCTTATGGGTGCTGGGGGGGTCACAGTGTCCACTGGGTGCTCCTATGGGTGCTGGAGAGCGTCGGTGTCCACTGGGTGCTCCCATGGGTGCTGGGGGGGCCACACTGACCACTGGGTGCTCTTATGGGTGCTGGGGGGGTCACAGTGTCCACTGGGTGCTCTTATGGGTGCTGGGGGGGGGCACAGTGTCCACTGGGTGCTCCCATGGGTGCTGCGGGGGCTTGGTGCCCACTGGGTGCTGCCATGGGTGCTGGGGGGGGCCACACTGTCCACTGGGTGCTCTTATGGGTGCTGGAGAGGGTCGGTGCCCACTGGGTGCTCCCATGGGTGCTGGGGGGCCTCGGTGCCCACTGGGTGCTCCCATGGGTGCTGGGGGGGCCACACTATCCACTGGGTGCTCCCATGGGTGCTGGAGAGGGTCACAGTGTCCACTGGGTGCTCCCATGGGTGCTGGGGGGGCCACACTGTCCACTGGGTGCTCTTATGGGTGCTGGGGGGGTCACAGTGTCCACTGGGTGCTCCTATGGGTGCTGGAGAGGGTCAGTGCCCACTGGGTGCTCCCATGGGTGCTGGGGGGGTCACAGTGTCCACTGGGTGCTCCCATGGGTGGTGGGGGGGTCACACTGTCCACTGGGTGCTCCCATGGGTGCTGGGGGGGCCACACTGTCCACTGGGTGCTCCCATGGGTGCTGGAGAGGGTCGGTGCCCACTGGGTGCTCCCATGGGTGGTGGGGGGGTCACAGTGTCCACTGGGTGCTCCTATGGGTGCTGGAGGGGGTTGGTGCCCTCTGGGTGCTCCCATGGGTGCTAGGAGGGTCAGTGCCCACTGCGTGCTCCCATGGGTGCTGGGGGGTCACAGTGCCCACTGGGTGCTCCCATGGGTGCTGGAGAGGGTCGGTGTCCAGTGGGTGCTCCCATGGGTGCTGGGGGGGTCACAGTGTCCACTGGGTGCTCCCATGGGTGCTGGAGAGGGTCGGTGCCCACTGGGTGCTCCCATGGGTGCTGGGGGGGTCACAGTGTCCACTGGGTGCTCCCATGGGTGCTGGAGAGGGTCAGTGCCCACTGGGTGCTCCCATGGGTGTTGGGGGGGTCACAGTGCCCACTGGGTGCTCCCATGGGTGCTAGGGAGGGTCAGTACCCACTGGGTGCTCCCATGGGTGCTAGGGAGGGTTGGTGCCCACTGGGTGCTGCCATGGGTGGTAGGAGACCTCGGTGCCCACTGGGTGCTCCCATGGGTGTGGGGGCGGGGCCATGGTGCTCGCTAGGGCTGGGGACGGTGCCAGGGTGCCCTTGGCTGTCACCCATGGGGAGGCACCCACAGTGATGCCTGTGGCCCATGCACCCAGTGGGTGCCCCTGTTGGGTGCCTGTGTGGGGGTGTCCCTATTGGGTGCCCATGTTGGGTGCCCCTCTTGATTACCCACGCTGGGTGCCAGTGTTGGGTGCCCTGTTGGGTGCCCATGATGATTACCCGTGTCGGGTGCCCACGTTGATCACCCACGCTGGGTGCCCCTGTTGGGTGCCCCTGTTGATTACCCATGCTGGGTGCTCATGTTGGGTGCCGATGTTGGGTGCTCCTCTTGGGTGCCCCTGTTTACCTATGCTGGGTGCCGATGTTGGGTGTCCCATTGATCACCCATGTTGGGTGCTCCATTGGGCACCCATGTTGGGTGTCCCATTGATCACCCATGCTGCCCCTGTTGGGTGCCCATGTT
Organism: Mycteria americana; assembly: GCF_035582795.1. Lineage (NCBI taxonomy): Eukaryota > Metazoa > Chordata > Aves > Ciconiiformes > Ciconiidae > Mycteria > Mycteria americana. The sequence continues at coordinate 36,597 of NC_134392.1, read as the reverse complement.
GGGTGTCCCATTGATCACCCATGCTGGGTGCCCCTGTTGGGTGCCCATGTTGGGTGTCCCATTGATCACCCATGCTAGGCACCCCTGTTGGGTGCCCCTGTTGGGTGCCCATGTTGGGTGTCCCATTGATCACCCATGTTGGGTGACCCGTTGGGTGCCCATGTTGGGTGTCCCATTGATCATCCACGTTGGGTGCCCCTGTTGGGTGCTCCTATTGGGTGCTCCTGTTGATTACCCACGCTGGGTGCTCCTCTTGGGTGCCCCTGTTTACCTATGCTGGGTGCCCATGTTGGGTGTCCCATTGATCACCCATGTTGGGTGACCCGTTGGGTGCCCATGTTGGGTGTCCCATTGATTACCCACGTTGGGTGCCCCTGTTGGGTGCCCATGTTGGGTGTCCCATTGATCACCCATGTTGGGTGCTCCATTGGGCACCCATGTTGAGTGTCCCATTGATCACCCATGTTGGGTGCCCCTGTTGGGTGCCCATGTTGGGTGTCCCATTGATCATCCACGTTGGGTGCCCCTGTTGGTTGCTCCTATTGGGTGCTCCTGTTGATTACCCACGCTGGGTGCTCCTCTTGGGTGCCCCTGTTTACCTATGCTGGGTGCCCATGTTGGGTGTCCCATTGATCACCCACGCTGGGTGCCCCTGTTGGGTGCCCATGTTGGGTGTCCCATTGATCACCCCTGTTGGGCGCCCATGTTGGGTGTCCCATTGATCACCCATGTTGGGTGCTCCATTGGGCGCCCATGTTGGTTGTCCCATTGATCACCCATGTTGGGTGCCCCGTTGGGTGCCCATGTTGGGTGTCCTATTGATCACCCATGTTGGGTGCCCCGTTGGGTGCCCATGTTGGGTGTCCCATTGATCATCCACGTTGGGTGCCCCTGTTGGGTGCTCCTATTGGGTGCTCCTGTTGATTACCCACGCTGGGTGCTCCTCTTGGGTGCCCCTGTTTACCTATGCTGGGTGCCCCTGTTGGGTGTCCCATTGATCACCCACGCTGGGTGCCCCTGTTGGGTGCCCATGTTGGGTGCCCATGTTGGGTGTCCCATTGATCACCCATGTTGGGTGCCCCGTTGGGTGCCCATGTTGGGTGTCCCATTGATCATCCACGTTGGGTGCCCCTGTTGGTTGCTCCTATTGGGTGCTCCTGTTGATTACCCACGCTGGGTGCTCCTCTTGGGTGCCCCTGTTTACCTATGCTGGGTGCCCATGTTGGGTGTCCCATTGATCACCCACGCTGGGTGCCCCTGTTGGGTGCCCATGTTGGGTATCCCATTGATCACCCATGTTGGGTGCCCCTGTTGGGTGTCCCATTGATCCCCCATGCTGGACGCCCCTGTTGGGCGCCCGTATTGACTACCTATGGTGGGACTCTCAGTTGGGTCCCCACTAGGGTGCCCCCACCCACCCCTCCCCGTGTCCCCGTCCCCCCCCACCCAGGTCCCCGCTGCAACGTGGAGATCAACGAGTGCGCCTCCAACCCCTGCCACGACGGGGGCACCTGCGTGGACGGCGCCAACGGCTTCACCTGCCTCTGCCCGCCGGGCACCCGTGACGCCCAGTGCCGCCCCGGCACCCTGCCCTGCCGCAGCAGCCCCTGCGCCCACGGCACCTGCCGCGACCACGGGGACAGGTGAGCGCCCACTGGGTGCTGGGGTGGGGGGGGGCTCGAGGGTGTCCATGGGTGCCCATGGAGGTGCATGAGGTTGTCCATGGGTGGTGATGGGTGTCCATGGGTGCCTGGTGGGGGGGTTCAGGGGTGTCTGAGAGTGGCCTTGGGTGCCGATGGGTGCCTGGAGGTGGCCCAAGGGTGTCCGTGGGTGCCCAAGGGTGTCTGTGGGTGCCCAAGGGTGTCCGTGGGTGCCCATGGAGGTTCATGATGTTGTCCGTGGGTGGTGATGGGTGGCCCTGGGGGTGTAGGGGGGCTGCTGAAGGTGTCCATGGGTGCCTGGTGGGGGGGTTCAGGGGTGTCTGAGAGTGGCCCTGGGTGCTGATGGGTGCTCTGGGTGCTGGGGGGGGGCTCGAGGGTGTCCATGGGTGCCCATGGAGGTGCATGAGGTTGTCCATGGGTGGTGATGGGTGTCCATGGGTGCCTGGTGGGGGGGCTCAGGGGTGTCTGAGAGTGGCCTTGGGTGCCGATGGGTGCCTGGAGGTGGCCCAAGGGTGTCCGTGGGTGCCCAAGGGTGTCTGTGGGTGCCCAAGGGTGTCCGTGGGTGCCCATGGAGGTTCATGATGTTGTCCGTGGGTGGTGATGGGTGGCCCTGGGGGCATAGGGGGGCTGCTGAGGGTGTCCATGGGTGCCTGGTGGGGGGGCTCAGGGGTGTCTGAGAGTGGCCCTGGGTGCTGATGGGTGCTCTGGGTGCTGGGGGGGGGGCTCGAGGGTGTCCATGGGTGCCCATGGAGGTGCATGAGGTTGTTCATGGGTGGTGATGGGTGTCCATGGGTGCCTGGTGGGGGGGTTCAGGGGTGTCTGAGAGTGGCACTGGGTGCCGATGGGTGCCTGGAGGTGGCCCAAGGGTGTCTGTGGGTGCCCAAGGGTGTCCGTGGGTGCCCATGGAGGTTCATGATGTTGTCCATAGGTGGTGATGGGTGGCCCTGGGGGCGTAGGGGGGCTGCTGAAGGTGTCCATGGGTGCCTGGTGGGGGGGTTCAGGGGTGTCTGAGAGTGGCCCTGGGTGCTGATGGGTGCTCTGGGTGCTGGGGGGGGGGCTCGAGGGTGTCCATGGGTGCCCATGGAGGTGCATGAGGTTGTCCATGGGTGGTGATGGGTGTCCATGGGTGCCTGGTGGGGGGGTTCAGGGGTGTCTGAGAGTGGCACTGGGTGCCGATGGGTGCCTGGAGGTGGCCCAAGGGTGTCCGTGGGTGCCCAAGGGTGTCTGTGGGTGCCCAAGGGTGTCCGTGGGTGCCCATGGAGGTTCATGATGTTGTCCGTGGGTGGTGATGGGTGGCCCTGGGGGCATAGGGGGGCTGCTGAGGGTGTCCATGGGTGCCTGGTGGGGGGGTTCAGGGGTGTCTGAGAGTGGCCCTGGGTGCTGATGGGTGCTCTGGGTGCTGGGGGGGGGGCTCGAGGGTGTCCATGGGTGCCCATGGAGGTGCATGAGGTTGTTCATGGGTGGTGATGGGTGTCCATGGGTGCCTGGTGGGGGGGCTCAGGGGTGTCTGAGAGTGGCCTTGGGTGCCGATGGGTGCCTGGAGGTGGCCCAAGGGTGTCTGTGGGTGCCCAAGGGTGTCCATGGGTGCCCAAGGGTGTCTGTGGGTGCCCAAGGGTGTCCGTGGGTGCCCATGGAGGTTCATGATGTTGTCCGTGGGTGGTGATGGGTGGCCCTGGGGGCATAGGGGGGCTGCTGAGGGTGTCCATGGGTGCCTGGTGGGGGGGCTCAGGGGTGTCTGAGAGTGGCCCTGGGTGCCGATGGGTGCCTGGAGGTGGCCCAAGGGTGTCCGTGGGTGCCCAAGGGTGTCCGTGGGTGCCCATGGAGGTTCATGATGTTGTCCGTGGGTGGTGATGGGTGGCCCTGGGGGTGTAGGGGGGCTGCTGAAGGTGTCCATGGGTGCCTGGTGGGGGGGTTCAGGGGTGTCTGAGAGTGGCCTTGGGTGCCGATGGGTGCCTGGAGGTGGCCCAAGGGTGTCTGTGGGTGCCAAAGGGTGTCCGTGGGTGCCCAAGGGTGTCCATGGGTGCCCAAGTGAGGGGGTGCCTGAGGTTGTCCATGGGTGGGGTGCTCAAGGGTGCATGGTGGGGTACCTGAGGGTGCCCATGGGTGCCTCAGAGGGTACCCAAGGGTGCCCCAGAGAGTATCCAAGGGTGCCCATGGGTGCCTGGGTGGCCGAGGTTGTCCAAGGGTCCCTGGGGGGTACCCGAGGGTGCCCGCGGGTGCCTGGGGAGGACGGCCCAGGGGATGCGTGTGGGTGCCCATGGGTGCTCATGGGGATGCCCGTGGGTGCCTGGGGGGGGGGGGGGGGGAGAGGGGGGGGGCTGGCCTGGGGCACCCTTGGGTGCCCAGCACCCATGTGTGCCCCCTCCCACAGGTTCACCTGCGAGTGCCAGGCGGGCTGGGGGGGCCCCACGTGTTCGCGCCGGGAGGACCCCTGCGCCCCCCGGCCCTGCCGCCACGGGGGCACCTGCACCCCCATGGGTGGGGGGTACCGCTGCGCCTGCCGCCCCGGGTACCAGGGTACGGCCCCCCGGGGACACCCCGGGGACACCCTGGGGACACCCTGGGGACCCTCTCCCCACCCTGGGGACTCCCTGCCCACCCTCGTGTCACCCTGGGGACACCCTGGGGACACCCTCCCCACCCTGGGGACCCACTGCCCACCCTCGTGTCACCCTGGGGACACCCTGCCCACCCTGGGGACCCCCTGGGGACACCCTGCCCACCCTCGTGTCACCCTGGGGACACCCTGGGGACCCCCTCCCCACCCTGGGGACTCCCTGCCCACCCTCGTGTCACCCTGGGGACACCCTGGGGACACCCTGCCCACCCTGGGGACCCTGCCTGCCATTGCCCCCTGCCCACCCTGGGGACACCTTGGGGACAACCCCCCCCCCCACCCCGGGGACCCCCTGCCCACCCTGGTGTCACCCTTGGGACCCCCCACCACCACCCTCGGGACACCCTGGGGACCCCCAGCCCAACCTGGGGACACCCCCCTCACCCTGGGGACACCCTGGGGACACCCTGCCCACCCTGGGGACCCAGCCAGACCCTCCACTGTGCCCGTGTCCCCTGCCATCCCCGTGGCCCCCCCATGCCACCGTCCCCATGTCCCCTGCTGTCCCTCCATCCCCACCCTGCCCGTGTCCCCGCCGTCCCCATGTCCCCACCGTCCCCATGTCCCCACCGTCCCCATGTCCCCACTGTCCCCATGTCCCCACCATCCCCATGTCCCCTGCCATCTCCATGTCCCCACCGTCCCCATGTCCCCACTGTCCCCATGTCCCCTGCCATCTCCATGTCCCCCCTGTGCCCCTGTCCCCTGCTGTCCCCATGTCCCCACCATGCCCATGTCCCCACCGTCCCCATGTCCCCACTGTCCCCATGTCCCTGCCATCTCCATGTCCCCACCGTCCTCATGTCCCCACCGTCCCCATGTCCCCTGCCATCTCCATGTCCCCACCATCCCCATGTCCCCACTGTCCCCATGTCCCCTGCTGCCCCTTCGTCCCCACTCTGCCCATGTCCCCACCATCTCCATGGCCCCACCAAGCCCATGCCACCCTCTGTCCCCATGTCCCCACCGTCCCCATGTCCCCTGCCATCTCCATGTGTCCCCCGTGCCCGTGTCCTCCCCCATGCCCCTGTCCCCTGCTGTCCCCATGTCCCCAGGTGTCCCTGGATTCCCACCATGCCCATGTCCCCCACTGTCCCCATGTCCCCTGCCATCTCCATGTCCCCTCTGTCCCCATGTCCCCACTGTCCCCATGTCCCCTGCCATCTCCATGTCCCCACCGTCCCCATGTCCCCACCATCCCCCTGTCCCCACTGTCCCCATGTCCCCACTGTCCCCATGTCCCCTGCCATCTCCATGTCCCCACCATCCCCATGTCCCCACTGTCCCCATGCCCCCTGCCATCTCCATGTCCCCACCATCCCCATGTCCCCACTGTCCCCATGTCCCCTGCCATCTCCATGTCCCCTCTGTCCCCATGTCCCCACCGTCCCCATGTCCCCACCGTCCCCATGTCCCCACTGTCCCCATGTCCCCACCGTCCCCATGTCCCCTGCCATCTCCATGTCCCCACCGTCCCCATGTCCCCACCATCCCCCTGTCCCCACTGTCCCCATGTCCCCACCGTCCCCATGTCCCCACTGTCCCCATGTCCCCTGCCATCTCCATGTCCCCACCATCCCCATGTCCCCACTGTCCCCATGTCCCCACCGTCCCCATGTCCCCTGCCATCTCCATGTCCCCACCATGCCCATGTCCCCTGCCATCTCCATGTCCCCACCATCCCCATGTCCCCACTGTCCCCATGTTCCCACCATGCCCATGTCCCCTGCCATCCCCATGTCCCCACCGTCCCCATGTCCCCACTGTCCCCATGTCCCCACCGTCCCCATGTCCCCTGCCATCTCCATGTCCCCACCATGCCCATGTCCCCACCATCCCCATGTCCCCGCCGTCCCCATGTCCCCACCGTCCCCATGTCCCCTGCCATCCCCATGTCCCCACTGTCCCCATGTCCCCACCATCCCCATGTCCCCTGCCATCTCCATGTCCCCACCGTCCCCATGTCCCCACTGTCCCCATGTCCCCTGCCATCTCCATGTCCCCCCTGTGCCCCTGTCCCCTGCTGTCCCCATGTCCCCACCATGCCCATGTCCCCACCGTCCCCATGTCCCCACTGTCCCCATGTCCCTGCCATCTCCATGTCCCCACCGTCCCCATGTCCCCACCGTCCCCATGTCCCCTGCCATCTCCATGTCCCCACCATCCCCATGTCCCCTGCCATCTCCATGTCCCCTCTGTCCCCATGTCCCCACCATCCCCATGTCCCCACCGTCCCCATGTCCCCACCGTCCCCATGTCCCCACTGTCCCCATGTCCCCTGCCATCTCCATGTCCCCACCGTCCCCATGTCCCCTGCTGTCCCCACATCCCCACCGTCCCCGTGTCCCCTGCTGTCCCCGCCATGCCCACGCCGCCGTCCCCGTGTCCCCGTGCCCTGGGGTGACACGTGTGTCCCCCGCAGGCGCCCAGTGCCAGGCGGAGGTGGACGAGTGCGCCTCGGGGCCGTGCCACCACGGGGGCACCTGCCTGGATGGCGCTGGCACCTACCGCTGCCTCTGCGCCCCGCCCTTCACAGGTGGGCACCCATGGGTGCTGGGGGGGGGCTCTGGGGGTGGGGGGACCTCTGTGCCCTGCCCTTCACAGGTGGGCACCCATGGGTGCTGGGGGGGGTCTGGGGGGGGGGACGGACCTCTGCGCCCCGCCCTTCACAGGTGGGCACCCATGGGTGCTGGGGGGGGTCTGGGGGGGGGGACGGACCTCTGCGCCCCGCCCTTCACAGGTGGGCACCCATGGGTGCTGGGGAGGGGGCTCTGTGCCCTGCCCTTCACAGGTGGGCACCCATGGGTGCTGGGGGGGGGCTCTGGGGGTGGGGGGACCTCTGTGCCCTGCCCTTCACAGGTGGGCACCCATGGGTGCTGGGGGGGGGCTCTGGGGGTGGGGGGACCTCTGCGCCCTGCCCTGCACAGGTGGGCACCCATGGGTGCTGGGGGTGGGGGGGACCTCTGTGCCCTGCCCTGCACAGGTGGGCACCCATGGGTGCTGGGAGGGCTCTGGGGGTGGGGGGGGACCTCTGTGCACTGCCCTGCACAAGTGGGCACCCATGGGTGCTGGGGGTGGTCCTCTGGGTGGGGGGGCCTCTGTGCCCTGCACTGCACAGGTGGGCACCCATGGGTGCTGGGGGAGCTCTGGGGGGGGGACACACCTCTGTGCCCTGTCCTGCACAGGTGGGCACCCATGGGTGCTGAGTGGCATACCTGGTGGCTTTGTCCCATGTCCTGATGGGTGCCACCATGCTGGGTGCCCGATGGTGGCCATGTCCTGATGGGTGCCACCACCCTCATGGATTCCCTGATGGGTGCCACCATGTGGGGTGACCTGATGGGTGCCACCATGCCGGGTGCCTGGTGGTGGTCGTGTCCTCATGGGTGCCACCACGTGAGGCACCCAGTGGCGGCCGTACCCTCATGGGTGCCACCACGCTGGGTGTCCCCGTGATGGTCGTGCTGATGGGTGCCACCATGCTGGGTTCCCTGATGGGTGCCACCACACGGGGCACCGAGTGGTGGCCGTACCCTCATGGGTGCCACCATGCTGGGTGTCCCCATGGTAGTCATGTCCTGATGGGTGCCCTGATGGGTGCCATCACACGGGGCCCCCAGTGGTAGCCATACCCTCATGGGTGCCACCATGCTGGGTGTCCCCATGATGGTCACGTCCTGATGGGTGCCACCACGCTGGGTGTCCCCACGGTGGTCATGTCCTGATGGGTGCCACCACGCTGGGTGTCCCCATGGTGGTCATGTCCTGATGGGTGCCACCATGCCGGGTGTCCCCATGGTGGTCATGTCCTGATGGGTGCCACCACACTGGGCACCCAGTGGTGGCCGTGCCCTCATGGGTGCCACCATACTGGGTGTCCCCACGGTGGTCATGTCCTGATGGGTGCCACCATGCCTGGTGTCCCCATGGTGGTCATGTCCTGATGGGTGCCACCACGCTGGGCACCCAGTGGTGGCCGTGCCCTCATGGGTGCCACCATGCTGGGTGTCCCCGTGATGGTCACGTCCTGATGGGTGCCACCACGCTGGGTGTCCCCATGGTGGTCATGTCCTGATGGGTGCCACCACGCTGGGTGTCCCCACGGTGGCCATGTCCTGATGGGTGCCACCACGCTGGGTGTCCCCACGGTGGCCATGTCCTGATGGGTGCCACCACGCTGGGTGTCCCCATGGTGGTCATGTCCTGATGGGTGCCACCACGCTGGGTGTCCCCATGGTGGCCATATCCTGATGGGTGCCACCACGCTGGGTGTCCCCACGGTGGTCATGTCCTGATGGGTGCCACCATGCCTGGTGTCCCCATGGTGGTCATGTCCTGATGGGTGCCACCACGCTGGGTGTCCCCATGGTAGTCATGTCCTGATGGGTGCCCTGACGGGTGCCATCACACGGAGCACCCAGTGGTGGCTGTACCCTCATGTGTGCCACCATGCCTGGTGTCCCCATGGTGGTCACGTCCTGATGGGTGCCACCATGCTGGGTGTCCCCGTGATGGTCACGTCCTGATGGGTGCCACCACGCTGGGTGTCCCCACGGTGGCCATGTCCTGATGGGTGCCACCACGCTGGGTGCCCTGACGGGTGCCGCCCTGCCCGTCGCCCCGTGGGTGCCGGTGCCTGACGGTGTCCCCGGGCGCAGGGCGGGCGTGCGAGGTGACGCTGGCTCCCTGCTCCCCCAACCCCTGTGACAACGGCGGCGTCTGCGTCCCCACCCCCGACTACGGGGCCTTCACCTGCCGCTGCCCCCCCGGCTGGCAAGGTACCCCCACCCCGGGGTGCCCCCGCCGGCCCCTGGCACCCCTCTGACACCCCCCGGCTCCCCCGGGCACCCTTGGGTCACCCCTTGGCACCCCCGGGGTCCCTCTGACACCCATGGGTCCCCCTGGCGCCCCCAACCCCCGGGCACCCTGAGGTCTTCCTGGGCACCCTGACCCCCTGCCCGAGGGACCCCGACCCCCTGGGCACCCTGACCCCCCCCCCACCCCAGCACCCTGACCCCCCCCCTTGGGCACCCTGACCCCCCCCCCTCACCCCAACCCCCCTGTGTTCCCTGAGACCCCATCCCCAAGCACCCTGGCCCCCCCCACCTCGAGCACCCTCACCCCCCCCTTGGGCACCCTGACCCCCCCCCCCACCCTCCCCAGGCACCCTGACCCCTCCTGGGCACCCTTGGGTCCCTTCCCAATCCCCCCCTATTGTCACCCCAAACCCCCCGGGCACCCTGACCCCCCCCCCTTGGGTACCCTGGCCCCACCCCCCCCAGCACCCTGAATCCCCCCTGTCACCCTGACCCCCCGCCCCGGGCACCCTGACCCCTCCTTGAGCACCCTGACCCCCCTTGTCACCTTGACACCCCCACCCCCCAAGCACCCTGACCCCCTGTCACCCTGACCCCCACCCCGAGCACCCTGACCCCTCCTCGAGCACCCTGACCCCCCATCGCCCTGACCACCCCTGTCACCCTGACCACCCTGGGCACCCTGACCCCCCCCCCATCACCCTGACCCCTCCCCGAGCACCCTGACCCCCACCCTGGGCACCCTGACCCCACCCTGAGCACCCTGACCCCCCTTGTCACCCTGACCCCCACCCCGGGCACCCTGACCCCCTGTCACCCTGACCCCCACCCATCACCCTGACCCCCCCGTGACCCAGACCCCACCCTGGGCACCCTGACCCCCACCCATCACCCTGACCCCCTGTCACCCTGACCCCCTGTCACCCTGACCCCCACCCTGGGCACCCTGACCCCCACCCATCACCCTGACCCCCCCATCACCCTGACCCCCCGTCACCCTGACCCCCACCCATCACCCTGACCCCCCCCATCACCCTGACCCCCTGTCCCCCTGACCCCCCCCCATCACCCTGACCCCCCCCCATCACCCTGACCCCCTGTCCCCCTGACCCCCCCCCATCACCCTGACCCCCACCCATCACCCTGACCCCCCATCACCCTGACCCCCACACATCACCCTGACCCCCCCCATCACCCTGACCCCCACCCATCACCCTGACCCCCCGTCACCCTGACCCCCACCCATCACCCTGACCCCCCCCATCACCCTGACCCCCTGTCACCCTGACCCCCCCATCACCCTGACCCCCCCCCATCACCCTGACCCCCTGTCCCCCTGACCCCCCCCCATCACCCTGACCCCCCCCCATCACCCTGACCCCCTGTCACCCTGACCCCCCCCGTCACCCTGACCCCCCATCACCCTGACCCCCACCCCGGGCACCCTGACCCCCACCCATCACCCTAACCCCCTGTCACCCTGACCCCCCCCCATCGCCCTGACCCCCACCCATCGCCCTGACCCCCCCCATCACCCTCAACCCTCCCCGAGCACCCTGACCCCCACCCTGGGCACCCTGACCCCCCCCATCACCCTGACCCCCACCCATCGCCCCCCAGGCGAGCGCTGCCAGGAGGACGTGGACGAGTGCGGGCAGAGCCCCTGCCTGCACGGGGGGGTCTGCGCCAACCGCCCCGGCACCTTTGGGTGCCTCTGTCCCCACGGCTACGGGGGGGGCACCTGCCAGCACGACCTCGACGACTGCCACCCCCGGTGAGGGGACACGGGGACACGGGGACAGGGGTGCGGGGGGGACGGGGGACACTGGGGACACTGGGGCATGGAGGGGGGGACAGGGATGCTGGGGGGGCTGGGGACCGGGGGGGACACCAGGACACTGGGGGGGGGGCTGGGGACACCAGGGGGGACAGGGACAGTGGGGGCTTTGGGGACCTGGGGGGACACCGGGGCACTGGGGGGGGCCTGGGGACACTGGGGGGGGGGGCCTGGGGACACGAGGGGGGACAGGGACACCGGGGGCTTTGGGGACCTGGGGGGACACCGTGGGGGGGCCTGGGGACACTGGGGGGGGGGGGCCTGGGGACACCAGGGGGGACAGGGACACAGGGGGCTCTGGGGACCTGGGGGGACACCAGGACACTGGGGGGGGGGCTGGGGACACCAGGGGGGACAGGGACAGTGGGGGCTTTGGGGACCTGGGGGGACACCGGGGCACTGGGGGGGGCCTGGGGACACTGGGGGGGGGGGCCTGGGGACACCAGGGGGGACAGGGACACCGGGGGCTTTGGGGACCTGGGGGGACACCGGGGAGCCTTGGGGACAGCAGAGGCCCCGTGGCCACCGGGGAGGTGGCAATTCGAGGTGCCATGGGGCACCCCGTCACCCGCCGTGTCCCCCTGTGTGTGTCCCCCCCCTGCCCCCCCAGAGCCCTGCCTGAACGGGGGGACCTGCCGGGACGGGGTGGGGACCTTCTCCTGCGCCTGCCCCCCCGGCTTCGGGGGTCCCCGCTGCGCCACCGAGGAGGACGAGTGCCGGAGCCGGCCCTGCCGCAACGGCGGCACCTGCACCGACTACGTCAACGGCTTCGCCTGCGCCTGCCCCCCCGGCTGGACCGGCCGCCGCTGCCAGCACAACGTCCCCGACTGCACCGACAGGTACCCGCGGGTGGCCCCGGGTGGCCCCGGGTGGTCCCGGGTGAGCGCCGGGTCGGCCCGTTCCCGTGTGGTGTCCCCGTCTGCGTGTGAAGGTGTCAGCACCCTTGGGTGGCTCCAGGAGTCTCCATGCTCATGCAATGTCCCTGTCTGCATCTGGAGGTATCAGCACCCATGGGTGGCCCCAGGTGGTCTTGGGTGGCCCCAAGAGTCCCCACGCTCGTGCAATGTCCCCGTCTCTATATGGAGGCATCAGCACCCATGGGTGGCCCCAGGTGGTCTTGGGTGGCCCCAAGAGTCCCCATGCTCGTGCAATGTCCCCGTCTCTATATGGAGGCATCAGCACCCATGGGTGGCCCCAGGTGGCCTTGGGTGGCCCCAGGACTCCCCCTGCCCCTGCAATGTCCCCATCTGCGTGTGAAGGTGTCAGCACCCTTGGGTGGCCCCGGGTGGCCCCGGGTGGTCCCGGGTGAGCACCGGGTCGGCCCGTTCCCGTGTGGTGTCCCCGTCTGCGTGTGAAGGTGTCAGCACCCTTGGGTGGCTCCAAGAGTCCCCATGCCCGTGCAATGTCCCCGTCTCTATATGGAGGTATCAGCACCCATGGGTGGCCCCAGGTGGCCTTGGGTGGCCCCAGGACTCCCCCTGCCCCTGCAATGTCCCCATCTGCGTGTGAAGGTATCAGCACCCTTGGGTGGCCCCGGGTGGCCCAGGGTGGTCCCGGGTAAGCGCCAGGTCGGCCCGTTCCCGTGTGATGTCCCCGTCTGCGTGTGAAGGTGTCAGCACCCTTGGGTGGCCCCAAGAGTCCCCATGCCCGTGCAATGTCCCCGTCTCTATATGGAGGTATCAGCACCCATGGGTGGCCCCAGGTGGTCTTGGGTGGCCCCAAGACTCCCCCTGCCCCTGCAATGTCCCCATCTGCGTGTGAAGGTGTCAGCACCCTTGGGTGGCTCCAAGAGTCCCGATGCTCGTGCAATGTCCCCGTCTCTATATGGAGGTATCAGCACCCATGGGTGGCCCCAGGTGGCCTTGGGTGGCCCCAAGACTCCCCATGTGCATGCAATGTCCCTGTCTGCATCTGGAGGTATCAGCACCCATGGGTGGCCCCAGGTGGCCTTGGGTGGCCCCAGGACTCCCCCTGCCCCTGCAATGTCCCCATCTGCGTGTGAAGGTATCAGCACCCTTGGGTGGCCCCAAGAGTCCCCATGTTCATACAATGTCCCCATATGTGTGTGAAGGTATCAGCACCCTTGGGTGGCCTTGGGTGGCCCCAAGAGTCCCCCTGCAATGTCTCCATCTGCGTGTGAAGGTGTCAGCACCCATGGGTGGCCCCAGGTGGCCCTGGGTGGCCTTGGGTGACCCCAAGACTCCCCCTACCCCTGTAATGTCCCCAAGTGCACCCAAAGCTACCAGTACCCATGGGTGCTCCCAGACACCCCGTAACTCCCTTCTCCAGCCCAACCCACCAGCACCCATGGGTGCTCCCAGATGTCCCCAAACCTTCTCCTGCCCATAGAATGTCCCCAAGCGCACCCAAAGCTACCAGCACCCATGGGTGTCCTTGGACACCCCATAACTCCCTTCTCCAGCCCAACCCACCAGCACCCATGGGTGCTCCCAGACACCCCATAACTCCCTTCTCCAGCCCAACCCACCAGCACCCATGGGTGTCCCCAGATGTCCCCAAGCCTCCTCCTGCCCATAGAATGTCCCCAAGCGCACCCAAAGCTACCAGCACCCATGGGTGCTCCCAGATGTCCCCAAACCTTCTCCTGGCCGTTAAGTGTCCCCAAGCGCACCCAAAGCTACCAGCACCCATGGGTGCCCTTGGACACCCCGTAACTCCCTTCTCCACCCTAACCCACCAGCACCCATGGGTGCTCCCAGACACCCCATAACTCCCTTCTCCAGCCCAACCCAACAGCACCCATGGGTGTCCCCAGATGTCCCCAAGCTTCCTCCTGCCCTACAATGTCCCCAAGCGCACCCAAAGCTACCAGCACCCATGGGTGTCCTTGGACACCCCATAACTCCCTTCTCCAGCCCAACCCACCAGCACCCATGGGTGTCCCCAGATGTCCCCAAGCGTCCTCCTGCCCATAGAATGTCCCCAAGCGCACCCAAAGCTACCAGCACCCATGGGTGCTCCCAGATGTCCCCAAGCTTCCTCCTGCCCTACAATGTCCCCAAGCGCACCCAAAGCTACCAGCACCCATGGGTGTCCTTGGACACCCCGTAACTCCTTTCTCCAGCCCAACCCACCAGCACCCATGGGTGCCCTTGGACACCCCATACCTCCCTTCTCCAGCCCAACCCACCAGCACCCATGGGTGCTCCCAGATGTCCCCAAACCTTCTCCTGGCCGTTAAGTGTCCCCAAGCGCACCCAAAGCTACCAGCACCCATGGGTGCCCTTGGACACCCCACAACTCCCTTCTCCAGCCCAACCCACCAGCACCCATGGGTGTCCTTGGACACCCCATACCTCCCTTCTCCAGCCCAACCCACCAGCACCCATGGGTGCTCCCAGATGTCCCCAAACCTTCTCCTGGCCGTTAAGTGTCCCCAAGCGCACCCAAAGCTACCAGCACCCATGGGTGCCCTTGGACACCCCGTAACTCCCTTCTCCAGCCCAACCCACCACCACCCAAGGGTACTGGGGGGGCACCCATGGGTGCTGAGCCGCGTCCGTCTCCCCCCCCCCCCCCCCCACCAGCTCCTGCTTCAACGGGGGGACCTGCGTGGACGGCGTCGCCTCCTTCTCCTGCCGCTGCCGCCCCGGCTTCACGGGTGCCCACTGCCAGCACCCACCCGACGGGTGCCGGGCGCAGCCCTGCCTGCAGGGTGGCACCTGCGTCACCGCCGGGGACACCTACCGCTGCCTCTGCCCGCCGGCCTACACCGGCACCCAGTGCCAGGTGAGCGGGGGCACCCATGGGTGCGGGGGCGAGCGGCGGGCACCCTGCGCCCATCCCCCCCTTCCCCACCCGCCCCAGTCCCCCACCGAGCGGGTGCCCCAGCACCCACCACCATGGGACCCCCTCCCCCGTCCCCCTCCCCATCCCCTCCCCCAGCCAGTGGCACCCAAAGGTGCCCCCGTGGGTGCTCCCCCACCCTGACCCCCCCCCCCCCTCCCCAGTCCCCCACCGACCGGGTGCCCCAGCACCCACCACCATGGGACCCCGTTCCCTCCCCCACCCCTGTCCCTGACCCCCCCTCCCCAACTGCACCCAAGGGTGCTCCCTGGGTGCTCCCCCCCCGAGCCCCCCCCCTTGCCCCCCCTCCCCAGTCCCCCACCAACGGGCAGCCCCAGCACCCCCCACCCTGGCACCCCATCCCCCCTCCCCCATCCCCCTCCCCATCCCCTCCCCACCCCACCCCTACCCAGTGACACCCAAAGGTGCCCCCGTGGGTGCTCCCCCCCCCTTCCCCCCCCTCCTTCCCCCACCCTCCCCAGTCCCCCACCAACCAGGACCCCCAGCACCCCCCACCCTGGGACCCCATCCCCCCTCCCCCCTCCCCCTCCCCATTCCCCACCCCACCTCCCCCCAGTGACACCCACAGGTGCCCCCGTGGGTGCTCCCCCACCCGAGCCTCCCCCCTTCCCCCCCTCCCCAGTCCCCCACCAACCGGGTGCCCCAGCACCCCCCACCCTGGCACCCCATCCCCCATCCCCCATCCCCCTCCCCATCCCCTCCCCACCCCCCCCCCCACCCAGTGGCACCCAAAGGTGCCCCCGTGGGTGCTCCCCCCCCCGAGCCCCCCCCACCTTCCCCCCCCTCTTCCCCCCCCTCCCCAGTCCCCCACCAACCAGGACCCCCAGCACCCCCCACCCTGGCACCCCATCCCCCCTCCTCCCTCCCCCTCCCCCTCCCCATTCCCCACCCCCCACCCAGTAGCACCCAAAGGTGCCCCGTGGGTGCCCCCCCCCGACCCCGCAGACGCTGCTGGACCTGTGCCGCGCGGCGCCGTGCCGACACGGGGGGCAGTGCCGGCAGTCGGGCAGCGCCGTCGCCTGCCTCTGCCCCCCCCCCTGGACCGGCGACGCCTGCGACGTCCCCAACGTCACCTGCGCCGCCGCCGCCGCCCGCAGAGGTCAGCAGCCTCCCAGTGGGGGTACTGGGGGCACTGGGAGGGCGGGAAGGAGCCTGGACACGTGGGTCCCCTCCCAGTTGGGGTACTGGGGGCACTGGGAGGGCTGGAAGGAGCCTGGACACGTGGGTTCCCGCCCAGTTTGGGGTACTGGGGGCACTGGGAGCTCAGATACCTGGGTCCCCTCCCAGTTTGGGGTACTGGGGGCACTGGGAGGGCTGGAAGGAGCCCGGAGGTCTGGGTCCCCTCCCAGTTTGGGGTACTGGGGGCACTGGGAGGGCGGGAAGGAGCCCGGACGCTTGGGTTCCCTCCCAGTTGGGGTACTGGGGGCACTGGGAGGGCGGGAAGGAGCCTGGATGCTTGGGTTCCCTCCCAGTGGGGGTACTGGGGGCACTGGGAGCTCAGATACCTGGGTCCCCTCCCAGTTTGGGGTACTGGGGGCACTGGGAGCTCAGATACCTGGGTCCCCTCCCAGTTTGGGGTACTGGGGGCACTGGGAGGGCTGGAAGGAGCCTGGACACATGGGTTCCCTCCCAGTTTGGGGTACTGGGGGCACTGGGAGCTCAGATACGTGGGTGCCCTCCCAGTTTGGGGTACTGGGGGCACTGGGAGCTCAGATACGTGGGTGCCCTCCCAGTTTGGGGTACTGGGGGCACTGGGAGGGCGGGAAGGAGCCTGGATGCTTGGGTTCCCTCCCAGTTGGGGGTACTGGGGGCACTGGGAGGGCTGGAAGGAGCCTGGACACGTGGGTTCCCTCCCAGTTTGGGGTACTGGGGGCACTGGGAGGGCTGGAAGGAGCCCGGAGGTCTGGGTTCCCTCCCAGTTTGGGGTACTGGGGGCACTGGGAGGGCGGGAAGGAGCCTGGACACGTGGGTTCCCTCCCAGTTTGGGGTACTGGGGGCACTGGGAGGGCGGGAAGGAGCCTGGACGCATGGGTTCCCTCCCAGTTTGGGGTACTGGGGGCACTGGGAGGGCGGGAAGGAGCCTGGACACCTGGGTTCCCGCCCAGTTGGGGGTACTGGGGGCACTGGGAGGGCTGGAAGGAGCCCGGAGGTCTGGGTCCCCTCCCAGTTTGGGGTACTGGGGGCACTGGGAGCTCAGATATCTGGGTCCCCTCCCAGTTTGGGGTACTGGGGGCACTGGGAGGGCGGGAAGGAGCCTGGATGCTTGGGTTCCCTCCCAGTTGGGGTACTGGGGGCACTGGGAGGGCTGGAAGGAGACCGGAGGTCTGGGTTCCCTCCCAGTTGGGGGTACTGGGGGCACTGGGAGGGCTGGAAGGAGCCCGGAGGTCTGGGTTCCCTCCCAGTTTGGGGTACTGGGGGCACTGGGAGGGCTGGAAGGAGACCGGAGGTCTGGGTTCCCTCCCAGTTGGGGTACTGGGGGCACTGGGAGGGCTGGAAGGAGCCTGGAGGTCTGGGTTCCCTCCCAGTTGGGGTACTGGGGGCACTGGGAGGGCTGGAAGGAGCCTGGAGGTCTGGGTCCCCTCCCAGTTGGGGTACTGGGGGCACTGGGAGGGCTGGAAGGAGCCCGGAGGTCTGGGTCCCCTCCCAGTTGGGGGTACTGGGGGCACTGGGAGCTCAGATACCTGGGTTCCCTCCCAGTTGGGGTACTGGGGGCACTGGGAGGGCTGGAAGGAGCCTGGATGCTTGGGTTCCCTCCCAGTTGGGGTACTGGGGGCACTGGGAGGGCTGGAAGGAGCCCGGAGGTCTGGGTCCCCTCCCAGTTTGGGGTACTGGGGGCACTGGGAGCTCAGATACCTGGGTTCCCTCCCAGTTGGGGTACTGGGGGCACTGGGAGGGCTGGAAGGAGCCTGGACACGTGGGTTCCCTCCCAGTTTGGGGTACTGGGGGCACTGGGAGCGCAGATACCTGGGTCCCCTCCCAGTTGGGGTACTGGGGGCACTGGGAGGGCTGGAAGGAGACCGGAGGTCTGGGTCCCCTCCCAGTTTGGGGTACTGGGGGCACTGGGAGCTCAGATACCTGGGTTCCCTCCCAGTTGGGGTACTGGGGGCACTGGGAGGGCTGGAAGGAGACCGGAGGTCTGGGTTCCCTCCCAGTTGGGGTACTGGGGGCACTGGGAGGGCTGGAAGGAGCCTGGACACATGGGTTCCCTCCCAGTTGGGGTACTGGGGGCACTGGGAGCTCAGATACCTGGGTTCCCTCCCAGTTTGGGGTACTGGGGGCACTGGGAGGGCTGGAAGGAGCCTGGACACGTGGGTTCCCTCCCAGTTTGGGGTACTGGGGGCACTGGGAGGGCTGGAAGGAGCCCGGAGGTCTGGGTTCCCTCCCAGTTTGGGGTACTGGGGGCACTGGGAGGGCTGGAAGGAGCCTGGACACATGGGTTCCCTCCCAGTTGGGGTACTGGGGGCACTGGGAGGGCTGGAAGGAGACCGGAGGTCTGGGTCCCCTCCCAGTTTGGGGTACTGGGGGCACTGGGAGCTCAGACACCTGGGTTCCCTCCCAGTTGGGGTACTGGGGGCACTGGGAGGGCTGGAAGGAGACCGGAGGTCTGGGTTCCCTCCCAGTTTGGGGTACTGGGGGCACTGGGAGGGCTGGAAGGAGCCCGGAGGTCTGGGTTCCCTCCCAGTTGGGGTACTGGGGGCACTGGGAGGGCTGGAAGGAGACCGGACGCCTGGGTTCCCTCCCAGTTGGGGTACTGGGGGCACTGGGAGGGCTGGAAGGAGCCTGGGCACATGGGTCCCCTCCCAGTTTGGGTACTGGGGGCACTGGGAGCTCAGATACCTGGGTTCCCTCCCAGTTTGGGGTACTGGGGGCACTGGGAGGGCTGGAAGGAGCCTGGACGCCTGGGTTCCCTCCCAGTTTGGGGTACTGGGGCACTGGGAGCTCAGATATGTGGGTCCCCTCCCAGTTTGGGGCTACTGGGAGAACTGGGCAGTGTTAAGAACCCCAGATACCTGCGTCCCCTCCCAGTTTGAGGCTACTGGGACTACTGGGAGTCCAGATACCTGGGTCCCCTCCCAGTTTGGGGCTACTGGGAGGACTGGGCGGTGTTAAGAACCCCAGATGCCTGGGTACCCTCCCAGTCTGGTGCTACTGGGATAACTGGGAGCCCAGACGCCTGGGTCCCCTCCCAGTTTGGGGCTACTGGGAGAACTGGGCGGTGTTAAGAACCCCAGACACCTGCGTCCCCTCCCAGTTTGGGGCTACTGGGAGAACTGGGAGCCCAGATACCTGGGTCCCCTCCCAGTTTGGGGCTACTGGGAGAACTGGGAGCCCAGATACCTGGGTCCCCTCCCAGTTTGGGGCTACTGGGAGAACTGGGAGTCCAGACACCTGGGTCCCCTCCCAGTTTGGGGCTACTGGGAGGACTGGGCAGCGTTAAGAACCCCAGACACCTGGGTCCCCTC
The DNA here is from genome assembly GCF_035582795.1 of Mycteria americana. Taxonomy (NCBI): domain Eukaryota; kingdom Metazoa; phylum Chordata; class Aves; order Ciconiiformes; family Ciconiidae; genus Mycteria; species Mycteria americana. The sequence goes on along the minus strand of NC_134392.1, from coordinate 17,374 downwards.
CCAGTTTAGGCCTACTGGGAGAACTGGGAGTCCAGATGCCTGGGTCCCCTCCCAGTTTGGGGCTACTGGGAGAACTGGGAGTCCAGATGCCTGGGTCCCCTCCCAGTTTGGGGCTACTGGGAGAACTGGGTAGTGTTAAGAACCCCAGATACCTGGGTCCCCTCCCAGTTTGGGGCTACTGGGAGAACTGGGAGCCCAGATACCTGCGTCCCCTCCCAGTTTGGGGCTACTGGGAGAACTGGGAGCCCAGATACCTGGGTCCCCTCCCAGTTTGGGGCTACTGGGAGGACTGGGCGGTGTTAAGAACCCCAGATACCTGGGTCCCCTCCCAGTTTGGGGCTACTGGGAGAACTGGGAGGTATTAGAACCCCAGACGCCTGGGTCCCCTCCCAGTTTGGGGCTACTGGGAGAACTGGGAGCCCAGACGCCTGGGTCCCCTCCCAGTTTGGGGCTACTGGGAGGACTGGGCGGTGTTAAGAACCCCAGACACCTGGGTCCCCTCCCAGTTTGGGGCTACTGGGAGAACTAGGAGCCCAGACGCCTGGGTCCCCTCCCAGTTTGGGGCTACTGGGAGAACTGGGAGCCCAGACGCCTGGGTCCCCTCCCAGTTTGGGGCTACTGGGAGAACTGGGAGCCCAGATACCTGGGTCCCCTCCCAGTTTGGGGCTACTGGGAGAACTGGGCAGTGTTAAGAACCCCAGATACCTGGGTCCCCTCCCAGTTTGAGGCTACTGGGAGGACTGGGAGCCCAGACGCCTGGGTCCCCTCCCAGTTTGGGGCTACTGGGAGGTCTGGGAGCCCAGACGCCTGGGTCCCCTCCCAGTTTGGGGCTACTGGGAGAACTGGGAGCCCAGATACCTGCGTCCCCTCCCAGTTTGGGGCTACTGGGAGAACTGGGAGCCCAGATACCTGCGTCCCCTCCCAGTTTGGGGCTACTGGGAGAACTGGGAGCCCAGATACCTGGGTCCCCTCCCAGTTTGGGGCTACTGGGAGAACTGGGCAGTGTTAAGAACCCCAGATACCTGGGTCCCCTCCCAGTTTGGGGCTACTGGGAGAACTGGGCAGTGTTAAGAACCCCAGATACCTGGGTCCCCTCCCAGTTTGGGGCTACTGGGAGAACTGGTCAGTATTAAGAACCCCAGATACCTGCGTCCCCTCCCAGTTTGGGGCTACTGGGAGAACTGGGCAGTGTTAAGAACCCCAGATACCTGGGTCCCCTCCCAGTTTGGGGCTACTGGGAGAACTGGGAGTCCAGACGCCTGGGTCCCCTCCCAGTTTGGGGCTACTGGGAGGACTGGGAGCCCAGATACCTGCATCCCCTCCCAGTTTGGGGCTACTGGGAGAACTGGTCAGTATTAAGAACCCCAGATACCTGGGTCCCCTCCCAGTTTGGGGCTACTGGGAGAACTGGGAGCCCAGATACCTGCGTCCCCTCCCAGTTTGGGGCTACTGGGAGAACTGGGAGCCCAGATACCTGCGTCCCCTCCCAGTTTGGGGCTACTGGGAGGACTGGGCGGTGTTAAGAACCCCAGATACCTGGGTCCCCTCCCAGTTTGGGGCTACTGGGAGAACTGGGAGCCCAGATACCTGCGTCCCCTCCCAGTTTGGGGCTACTGGGAGAACTGGGAGCCCAGATACCTGCGTCCCCTCCCAGTTTGGGGCTACTGGGAGAACTGGGCAGTGTTAAGAACCCCAGATACCTGCGTCCCCTCCCAGTTTGGGGCTACTGGGAGAACTGGGAGCCCAGATACCTGCGTCCCCTCCCAGTTTGGGGCTACTGGGAGAACTGGGAGCCCAGATACCTGCGTCCCCTCCCAGTTTGGGGCTACTGGGAGGACTGGGCGGTGTTAAGAACCCCAGATACCTGGGTCCCCTCCCAGTTTGGGGCTACTGGGAGAACTGGGAGCCCAGATACCTGCGTCCCCTCCCAGTTTGGGGCTACTGGGAGAACTGGGAGCCCAGATACCTGCGTCCCCTCCCAGTTTGGGGCTACTGGGAGAACTGGGCAGTGTTAAGAACCCCAGATACCTGCGTCCCCTCCCAGTTTGGGGCTACTGGGAGAACTGGGAGCCCAGATACCTGCGTCCCCTCCCAGTTTGGGGCTACTGGGAGAACTGGGAGCCCAGATACCTGCGTCCCCTCCCAGTTTGGGGCTACTGGGAGGACTGGGCGGTGTTAAGAACCCCAGATACCTGGGTCCCCTCCCAGTTTGGGGCTACTGGGAGAACTGGGAGCCCAGATACCTGCGTCCCCTCCCAGTTTGGGGCTACTGGGAGAACTGGGAGCCCAGATACCTGGGTCCCCTCCCAGTTTGGGGCTACTGGGAGAACTGGGAGCCCAGACGCCTGGGTCCCCTCCCAGTTTGGGCCTACTGGGAGAACTGGGAGCCCAGACGCCTGGGTCCCCTCCCAGTTTGGGCCTACTGGGAGGACTGGGCGGCGTTAAGAACCCCACTCCCCTGGCTGGGTGCCCCCCTCCCGCCTCACTTGCCCCCTCCCCTCCCCCCCAGGTGTCCCCCTGGCCCAGCTCTGCCACGGGCGCGGGCGCTGCGTGGCCGCCGGCACCGCCGGGCACCGCTGCCTGTGCCAGGAGGGCTACGCCGGCACCTACTGCCAGAGCCCCCGCGACCGCTGCCAGCCCAGCCCCTGCCGCCACGGCGCCGCCTGCCGCAGCCACCCCGGCGGCTACGAGTGCGAGGTGGGTGCCCGTGGGTGCTGCGCGAGGCTGTTCTGGGGTGGGGGTCGGGGGGTGGGGGTGGGGGTGGGGGGTGCCCGCTGGTTTGGCAGCCCAGGTTCGCCCGCCCCGGCTTCCCCATCAACGGGGTGCTGGGCGTGCGGCAGCACCCATAGGTGCGAGCACCTTCTCACCCTGGTTCCCCATAAGTTGGGTGCGGCAGCACCCATAGGTGCGAGCACCTTCTCACCCTGGTTCCCCACAAGCTGGGTGCGTGGGCACCCATAGGTGCGAGCACCCTGCACCCTGGTTCCCCGTAAGTTGGGTGCGTGGGCACCCATAGGTGCAAGCACCCTGCACCCTCTTACCCTGGTTCCCCATAAGTTGGGTGCAGCAGCACCCATAGGTGCGAGCACCCTGCACCATGGTTCCCCATAAGTTGGGTGCGGCAGCACCCATAGGTGCGAGCAGCCTGCACCCTGGTTCCCCATAAGCTGGGTGCAGCGGGACCCATAGTTGCGAGCACCCTGCACCCTCGTCCCCCATAAGCTGGGTGCATGGGCACCCACAGGTGTGAGCACCCTGTCACCCTGGTTCCCCAGAAGCTGGGTGCATGGGCACCCATAGGTGCGAGCACCCTGCACCCTGGTTCCCCATAAGCTGGGTGCAGCAGCACCCATAGGTGCGAGCACCCTGCACCCTGGTTCCCCATAAGTTGGGTGCAGCAGCACCCATAGGTGCAAGCACCTTCTCACCCTGGTTCCCCATAAGCTGGGTGCGTGGGCACCCATAGGTGCGAGCAGCCTGCACCCTGGTTCCCCATAAGTTGGGTGCGGCAGCACCCATAGGTGCGAGCACCCTGCACCCTGGTTCCCCATAAGTTGGGTGCGTGGGCACCCATAGGTGCGAGCACCCTGCACCCTGGTTCCCCATAAGTTGGGTGCGTGGGCACCCATAGGTGCGAGCACCTTCTCACCCTGGTTCCCCATAAGTCGGGTGCGTGGGCACCCATAGGTGCGAGCACCTTCTCACCCTGGTTCCCCATAAGTTGGGTGCAGCAGCACCCATAGGTGTGAGCACCCTGCACACTCTCACCCTGGTTCCCCATAAGTTGGGTGTGTGGGCACCCATAGGTGCGAGCACCCTGCACCCTGGTTCCCCATAAGTTGGGTGCGGCAGCACCCATAGGTGTGAGCACCCTGCACCCTGGTTCCCATTAGTTGGGTACATGGGCACCCATAGGTGCAAGCACCCTGCACCCTGGTTCCCCATAAGCTGGGTGCAGCAGCACCCACAGGTGCGAGCACCCTGCACCCTGGTTCCCCATAAGCTGGGTGCATGGGCACCCATAGGTGCGAGCACCCTGCACCCTGGTTCCCCATAAGCTGGGTGCGTGGGCACCCATAGGTGTGAGCACCCTGCACCCTCTCACCCTGGTTCCCCATAAGTTGGGTGCGTGGGCACCCATAGGTGCAAGCACCCTGCACCCTGGTTCCCCATAAGTTGGGTGCGTGGGCACCCATAGGTGCAAGCACCCTGGCACCCTGGTTCCCCACAAGCTGGGTGCAGCTGCACCCATAGGTGCGAGCAGCCTGCACCCTGGTTCCCATTAGTTGGGTACATGGGCACCCATAGGTGCGAGCACCCTGCACCCTGGTTCCCCATAAGCTGGGTGCAGCAGCACCCATAGGTGCAAGCACCCTGCACCCTGGTTCCCCATAAGTTGGGTGCAGCAGCACCCATAGGTGTGAGCACCCTGCACCCTGGTTCCCCATAAGCTGGGTGCAGCAGCACCCATAGGTGCCAGCAGCCTGCACCCTGGTTCCCCATAAGCTGGGTGCAGCAGCACCCATAGGTGCAAGCACCCTGCACCCTCTCACCCTCGTTCCCCATAAGCTGGGTGCATGGGCACCCATAGGTGCAAGCACCCTGCACCCACCCTCCCCCAGGCTGGGGACACCCATCTCCCTCCTGCCACCAAGGGTGCCATCACCCTAGCATGGGTGTCCCGTGGGTGATGGGTACCTCCACCCTGGAGCACCCATGGGTGCTCTCCCTGCCCAACCGCTGCATTTGGGGCTCAGCTGAGCCTTTTGGGGGTGCCTGAGCACCCCAGGGTGCCCGTCTCCCCCCTCGAGCCACTGAGGGTGCCATCGCCCTGGCACGGGTGTCCCTTGGGTGACGGGCGCCTCCACCCCAGCTCACCCATGGGTGCTCTCCCTCCCCAACCGAAGCTCGGCTGACCCTTTCGGGGTACCCTCGGGCGCCCGACACCCGCCGTCCCGTAGCCCCTGAGGCTGGGGAGGTGGTCCGGAGGTGACGGGGCACCCATGGGTGCTGTCCCCGCAGTGCCCGCCGGGCTACGTGGGCCGGGAGTGCCAGGTGGAGGTGGACGAGTGCCAGTCGCAGCCCTGCCAGAACGGGGGCACCTGCATCGACCTCGTGGGACGCTACCTCTGCTCCTGCCCCCCCGGCACCCTGGGTGGGTGCTCGGGGACCGGCGGGTGGCCCTGGCTGCCCCGGGCCCGCGTCTGGGGGGGAGGGGGGGGAGGCGGTGGGGAAGGGGTCCCCTGGCCCCGTGGCCATGGGGGGTGGTGGGAAGGGATCTCGTGTTCTCGTGTCCTTGGGTGCTGGTGGGAAGGGACACCCTGTCCCCATGTCCATGGGTGCTGGTGGGAAGGGATCTCATGTTCTCGTGTCCTTGGGTGCTGGTGGGAAGGGACCTCGTGTCCTTGTGTCGTTGGGTGCTGGTGGGAAGGGTCCTCGTGTCCCCACGTCCTTGGGTGCTGGTGGGAAGGGACACCCTGTCCCCATGTCCATGGGTGCTGGTGGGAAGGGACCTCATGTCCCCATGTCCATGGGTGCTGGTGGGAAGGGACCTCGTGTCCTTGTGTCGTTGGGTGCTGGTGGGAAGGGTCCTCGTGTCCCCATGTCCATGGGTGCTGGTGGGAAGGGACACCCTGTCCCCACGTCCTTGGGTGCTGGTGGGAAGGGATCTCGTGTTCTCGTGTCCTTGGGTGGTGGTGGGAAGGGATCTCGTGTCCCCATGTCCTTGGGTGCTGGTGGGAAGGGACACCCTGTCCCCACGTCCTTGGGTGCTGGTGGGAAGGGACACCCTGTCCCCATGTCCATGGGTGCTGGTGGGAAGGGATCTCCTGTCCCCATGTCCTTGGGTGCTGGTGGGAAGGGATCTCGTGTTCTCGTGTCCTTGGGTGCTGATGGGAAGGCACCTCATGTCCTTGTGTCCTTGGGTGCTGGTGGGAAGGGACCTCGTGTCCTTGTGTCGTTGGGTGCTGGTGGGAAGGGACACCCTGTCCCCACGTCCTTGGGTGCTGGTGGGAAGGGATCTCGTGTCCCCATGTCCTTGGGTGCTGGTGGGAAGGGACCTCATGTCCTTGTGTCCTTGGGTGCTGGTGGGAAGGGACCTCGTGTCCTTGTGTCGTTGGGTGCTGGTGGACACCCTGTCCCCACGTCCTTGGGTGCTGGTGGGAAGGGACCTCGTGTCCCCACGTCCTTGGGTGCTGGTGGGAAGGGATCTCGTGTCCCCATGTCCATGGGTGCTGGTGGGAAGGGAATTCGTGTCCCCACGTCCTTGGGTGCTGGTGGGAAGGGATCTCGTTTCCCCACGTCCTTGGGTGCTGGTGGGAAGGGTCCTCGTGTCCTTGTGTCGTTGGGTGCTGGTGGGAAGGGACACCCTGTCCCCACGTCCTTGGGTGCTGGTAGGAAGGGACCTCATGTCCTTGTGTCATTGGGTGCTGGTGGGAAGGGATCTCGTGTCCCCACGTCCTTGGGTGCTGGTGGGAAGGGATCTCGTTTCCCCACGTCCTTGGGTGCTGGTGGGAAGGGTCCTCGTGTCCTTGTGTCGTTGGGTGCTGGTGGGAAGGGACCTCATGTCCCCATGTCCATGGGTGCTGGTGGGAAGGGATCTCGTGTCCTTGTGTCGTTGGGTGCTGGTGGGAAGGGACCTCATGTCCCCATGTCCCCATGTCTGGGTGGGCAGCAGGATGGGACCCCATGTTCCCATGCCCAGGATGGCACCAACCAGGGTCCCCATGTCCCCACCCCAGGGTGGCAGCCATCAGTGTCCCCGTGTCCCCATCCCACGGTGGCAGAGGTCCAGGTCCCCATGTCCCCACCCCATGGTGGCACCCATCAGGGTCCCCACATCCCCACCCCATGGTGGCAGCAACCAGGGTCCCCACATCCCCACCCCATGGTGGCACCCATCAGGGTCCTCATGTCCCTTCCCATGGTGGCACCCATAAGGGTCCTTATGTCCCCATCCCATGGTGGCACCCATCAGGGTCCCCATGTCCCTTCCCATGGTAGCACCCATCAGGGTCCTCATGTCCCTTCCCATGGTCACCCATCAGGGTCCCCATGTCCCATCCCATGGTGGCACCCATCAGGGTCCCCACATCCCCACCCCATGGTGGCAGCAACCAGGGTCCCCACATCCCCACCCCATGGTGGCACCCATCAGGGTCCCCATGTCCCTTCCCATGGTGGCACCCATCAGGGTCCCCATGTCCCTTCCCATGGTGGCACCCATCAGGGTCCCCATGTCCCTTCCCATGGTGGCACCCATCAGGGTCCTCATGTCCCTTCCCATGGTGGCACCCATCAGGGTCCCCATGTCCCTTCCCATGGTGGCACCCATCAGGGTCCTCATGTCCCTTCCCATGGTGGCACCCATCAGGGTCCCCATGTCCCTTCCCATGGTGGCACCCATCAGGGTCCTCATGTCCCTTCCCATGGTGGCGCCCATCAGGGTCCCCATGTCCCATCCCATGGTGGCACCCATCAGGGTCCCCATGTCCCTTCCCATGGTGGCACCCATCAGGGTCCTCATGTCCCTTCCCATGGTCACCCATCAGGGTCCCCATGTCCCATCCCATGGTGGCACCCATCAGGGTCCTCATGTCCCTTCCCATGGTGGCACCCATAAGGGTCCTCATGTCCCATCCCATGGTGGCACCCATCAGGGTCCCCATGTCCCTTCCCATGGTGGCACCCATAAGGGTCCTTATGTCCCCACCCCATGGTGGCACCCATCAGGGTCCCCATGTCCCATCCCATGGTGGCACCCATCAGGGTCCCCACATCCCCACCCCAGGGTGGCACCCATCAAGGTCCCCACCCCTTGGTGGCACCCATCAGTGTGCGTGTGTCCCCCCCCCATGGCGGCACGGCTCCGGGTGTGTCCCCCCCCCACCCGCTGACGTCCCCGTCCCCGCAGGCGTCCTCTGCGAGATCAACGAGGACGACTGCGCCCCCGCGCCCGGCACCCCGGCACCCAAGTGCCTCCACAACGGGACCTGCCTGGACGGGGTGGGGGGCTACGCCTGCGCCTGCCCCCCCGGCTACGCCGGCGCCCGCTGCGAGGGGGACGTCAACGAGTGCCACAGCCGGCCCTGCCACCCCCCCGGCACCCTGGCGTGCGTGCAGGGTGCCAACGCCTACCGCTGCCTCTGCCAGCCCGGCTTCACCGGTGGGTGCTGCCACGGGGGGGCTGGGGTGGGTGCTGGGGGGGGGGGGGGACGACAGGGGGGCTGTGCCAGGGGGTGCCAGGGTGGGCAGTGGGGTGTTAGAGTGGGTGGGGGACATGGGGGCTGTGCCGGGTGGGTGCTATGTGGGTGCCGGGGTGGGCAGGGGGGTGTCAGGGTGGGTGGGGGACACGGGGGCTGTGCCAAGTGGGTGCTGGGGGGGTGTCCGGGTGGGTGGGGGACACGGGGGGCTGTGGCGGGGGGTGCCAGGGTGGGTAGGTGGGTGCTGGGGTGGGTGGGGGACAGGGGGGGGCTGTGCCGGGTGGGTGCTGGGGGGGTGCCAGGGTGGGTGGGGGACATGGGGGCTGTGCCGGGTGGGTGCTAAGTGGGTCCCAGGTGGGCAGTGGGGTGCCAGGGTGGGTGGGGGACACGGGGGGCTGTGCCGGGTGGGTGCTGGGTGGGTGCTGGGTGGGTGCTGGGGTGGGCAGGGGGGTGTCAGGGTGGGTGGGGGACATGGGGGCTGTGCCAAGTGGGTGCTGGGGGGGTGTCCGGGTGGGTGGGGGACACGGGGGGCTGTGGCGGGGGGTGCCGGGGTGGGTAGGTGGGTGCTGGGGTGGGTGGGGGAGAGGGGGGGCTGTGCCAGGTGGGTGCTGGGGGGGTGCTGGGGTGGGCGGGGGACATGGGGGCTGTGCCGGGTGGGTGCTAAGTGGGTCCCAGGTGGGCAGTGGGGTGCCAGGGTGGGTGGGGGACACGGGGGGCTGTGCCGGGTGGGTGCTGGGGGGGTGCCGGGGTGGGCGGGGGACACGGGGGGCTGTGCCGGGGGGTGCCAGGGTGGGCAGTGGGGTGTTAGAGTGGGTGGGGGACATGGGGGCTGTGCTGGGTGGGTGCCAGGGTGGGTAGGTGGGTGCCGGGGTGGGTGGGAGACACGGGGGGCTGTGGCGGGTGGTGCCAGGGTGGGTAGGTGGGTGCTGGGGTGGGTGGGGGAGAGGGGGGGCTGTGCCAGGTGGGTGCTGGGGGGGTGCCGGGGTGGGCGGGGGACACGGGGGGCTGTGCCGGGGGGTGCCGGGGTGGGTAGGTGGGTGCTGGGGTGGGTGGGGGACACGGGGGGCTGTGCCGGGGGGTGCCAGGGTGGGCAGGTGGGTGCCAGGGCGGGCGGGGCCCATGCGCGCCGTGCCCGGGGGTGCCGCGCCCTGTGCCCCCCCCACCCCCCCCGGGGGTCTCTGCGCCCCCCGACCCCGGCGTCCCCGTCCCCCCCAGGTCGCCGGTGCCAGAGCCCGGTGAGCCCCTGCCAGGCCCTGCCCTGCCGCCACGGCGGGCGCTGCCAGCCCGACCCCGGGGCCCCCCGCGGCTACGCCTGCCGCTGCCCGCCGGTGAGCCAGGGGCACCCGCCGGCACCCACCAGCACCCACCAGCACCCACCCCGCCCGGGGGGGCTGGGGTGCTCTGGGGTGGCGCTGGGTGGGCAGCGGGCCGGGGGGGTGGGTGCTGGGGGTGGCGTGGGGATGGGTGCTGGGTGCTGGTGGGTGCTGGTGGGTGCTGGGGTGGCACAGGGTGGGCAGGGGGCTGGGGGGTGGGTGCTGGGGGTGGCGTGGGGTGGGTGCTGGGGGTGCTGGGGTGGGCAGGGGCTGGGTGCTGGGTGCTGGTGGGTGCTGGGTGGTACAGGGTGGGCAGGGGGATGGGGGGTGGGTGCTGGGGGTGGCATGGGGATGGGTGCTGGGGTGGGCAGGGGATGGGTGCTGGGTGCTGGTGGGTGCTGGGGTGGCACAGGGTGGGCAGGGCACTGGGTGCACCCAGTGCCATGGGGATGGGTGCTGGTGGGTGCTGGGGTGGGCTGGGTGCTGGGTGCTGGGTGCTGGTGGGTGCTGGGGTGGCACTGGGTGGGCCGGGTACTGGGTGCTGTGGGTTCACACGGGCTGGGTGCACCCAGTGCCACGGGGCTGGGTGCTGGGGGGTGCTGGGGTGGGCTGGGTGATGGGTGCTGGTGGGTGCTGATGGGTGCTGGGGTGGCACAGGATGGGCAGGGGGATGGGGGGTGGGTGCTGGGGGTGGCGTGGGGTGGCTGCACCCAGAGCCATGGGGCTGGGTGCTGGGGTGGCACAGGGTGGGCAGGGGGCTGGGTGCACCCAGTGCCATGGGGATGGGTGCTGGGGGTGCTGGGGTGGGCAGGGGCTGGGTGCTGGGGGTGGCACTGGGTGGGCAGGGGGCTGGGTGCTGGGTGCTGATGGGTGCCGGGGTGGCACAGGGTGGGCCAGGTACTGGGTGCTGTGGGGTCACACGGGCTGGGTGCACCCAGAGCCACGGGGCTGGGTGCTGGTGGGTGCTGGGGTGGGCTGGGTGATGGGTGCTGGGTGCTGGTGGGTGCTGGTGGGTGCTGGGGTGGCACAGGGTGGGCCGGGTGCCGGGTGCTGGGGGGTCACACGGGCCGGGTGCACCCAGAGCCACGGGGCTGAGTGCTGGGGGATGCCGGGGGTGGGCAGGGGGCTGGGTGCCCATCACCCCCCGACACCTCTGGGTGCCCCCCACCCTGACCCCCCCCCTCCCCCCCCCCTCTCCCCAGGGCTTCAGCGGCACCCACTGCGAGAGCCGCCCGCCCTCCTGCCGGGACCTGGCCTGCGCCAACGGGGGCACCTGCCTGCCCTCCCCCGCCGGCCCCCGCTGCCTCTGCCCCCCCGGCTTCGGGGGTCCCCGGTGCCACCCCCCCGATGCCACCAACGTCACCTGCCCCCCCGGCGCCTGCCTCCACGGCGGCACCTGCGTCCCCTCGCCCCGGCCCCCCTTCGCCCGCTGCCTCTGCCCCCCGGGTTTCGGGGGTCCCCGCTGCCGAGAGGGTCCCGTCCCCCCCCCCGAGGCGGAATGCGAGGGGGGGTGCGGGGGGAAAGCGGGGGATGGGGTTTGTCACCGGGAGTGTAACACCCCCGGCTGCCAGTGGGACGGGGGGGACTGTTCCCTCTTGGTGGGGGACCCTTGGGGACACTGCGGGGTCCCCGAGTGCCCCCCCCTTTTCAACAACAGCCGCTGCGACCGGGGCTGCGACAGCCCCCGCTGCCTCTACGACAACTTCGACTGCCGCCCCCCCCACAGGGCCTGCAAGTGGGTGTCCCCCCCGCCGCCCCTGTCCCCACGGGTCACCCCTGTCCCCAAGGGTCACCTCCTGTCCCCCCCGTCACCCCCTGTCCCCACGGGTCACCTCCTGTCCCCACGGGCCACCCCTGTCCCCATGGGTCACCCCTGTCCCCCCGTCACCCCCTGTCCCCCCCGCCGCCCCTGTCCCCACGGGTCACCCCCTGTCCCACGGGTCACCCCTGTCCCCCCCATCACCCCCGGTCCCCACGGGCCACCCCCTGTCCCACGGGTCACCCCTGTCCCCCCCGTCACGCCCTGTCCCCACGGGTCACCTCCAGTCCCCACAGGTCACCTCCTGTCCCCCCCGCCACCCCTGTCCCCACGGGTCACCCCTGTCCCCACGGGTCACCTCCTGTCCCCCCCATCACCCCCTGTCCCCACGGGTCACCTCCTGTCCCACGGGTCACCCCCTGTCCCCCCCGTCACCCCCTGTCCCCACGGGCCACTCCCTGTCCCCATGGGTCACCCCTGTCCCCACGGGTCACCTCCTGTCCCCCCGTCACCCCCTGTCCCCCCCACCACCCCTGTCCCCACGGGTCACCTCCTGTCCCCCCCGTCACCTCCTCTCCCCATGGGTCACCCCCTGTCCCCAAGGGTCACCTCCTGTCCCCCCTGTCACCCCCTGTCCCCATGGGTCACCCCCTGTCCCCATGGGTCACCTCCAGTCCCCACAGGTCACCCCTGTCCCCAAGGGTCACCCCTGTGCCCATGGGCCACCCCCTGTCCCCCCCGCCACCCCTGTCCCCCCCGTCACCCCCTGTCCCCACAGGTCACCCCCTGTCCCCACGGGTCACCTCCTGTCCCCACGGGTCACCCCTGTCCCCACGGGTCACCTCCTGTCCCCCCCATCACCCCCTGTCCCCACGGGTCACCCCCTGTCACCCCCCCCCCGTGGCACTATATGCCGCCATGTGCCCCCCGTGTGTGTCCCTGTCCCCCCCCCCCATGTCCCCCAATGTCCCTCCGATGTCCCCCCGTGTCCCCATGTCCCTCCCATGTCCCCATATCCCTCCCACATCCCCACATCCCCCCACATCCCCCCATGTCCCCCCATGTCCCCCCATGTCCCCCAATGTCCCTCCGATGTCCCCACATCCCCCCACGTCCCCACATGCCCTCGCCCCCCCATGTCCCCCCGTGTCCCCATGTCCCTCTCATGTCCCCATATCCTCCCCATGTCCCCACGTCCCCCCACGTCCCCCAATGTCCCTCCCATGTCCCCCCATGTCCCCATGTCCCTTTCATGTCCCCATATCCCTCCCATGTCCCATGTCCCCATGTCCTTCCATGTCCCCCCATGTCCCCACATCCCCCCACATCCCCCCATGTCCCCCCGTGTCCCCATGTCCCTCTCATGTCCCCATATCCCTTCCACATCCCCCCACGTCCCCACATCCCCCCATGTCCCCCAATGTCCCTCCCGTGTCCCCCCATGTCCCCACGTCCCCCCACGTCCCCACGTCCCCCCACGTCCCCCCATGTCCCCACGTCCCCCCATGTCCCCACATCCCCTCATGTCCCCCAATGTCCCTCCCGTGTCCCCCCATGTCCCCACGTCCCCCCACATCCCCCCATGTCCCCACGTCCCCCCACATCCCCCCATGTCCCCACGTCCCCCCATGTCCCCACGTCCCTCCCTGTCCCCCCGTCCCCACGCCCCCCCACATCCCCCCATGTCCCCACATCCCCCCATGTCCCCCAATGTCCCTCCCGTGTCCCCCCGTGTCCCCATGTCCCTCTCATGTCCCCATATCCCTCCCATGTTCCCATGTCCCCACGTCCCCCCACATCCCCCCATGTCCCCACATCCCCCCACGTCCCTCCCCGTCCCCCCATCCCCATGCCCCCCCATATCCCTCCCATGCCCCCCATGTCTCCACGTCCCCCCACATCCCCACGTCCCCCCACGTCCCCCCGTCCCCCCACATCCCCCCATGTCCCCCAATGTCCCTCCCATGTCCCCCCATGTCCCCACGTCCCCCACATCCCCCCACGTCCCCCCATGTCCCCACGTCCCTCCCCGTCCCCCCGTCCCCACACCCCCCCACATCCCCCCATGTCCCCACATCCCCCCATGTCCCCCAATGTCCCTCCCATGTCCCCCCGTGTCCCCATGTCCCTCTCATGTCCCCATATCCCTCCCATGTCCCCATGTCCCCACGTCCCCCCACGTCCCCACGTCCCCCCATGTCCCCCCACATCCCCCCACATCCCCACATCCCCCCACGTCCCCACATCCCCCCATGTCCCCCAATGTCCCTCCCGTGTCCCCCCACGTCCCCACGTCCCCCCACATCCCCCCACGTCCCCACGTCCCCACGTCCCCCCACATCCCCCCCCGTCCCCCCGCCCCCCCCACCCCCCACCCACCGCTGCCCCCCCCCCGCAGCCCCGTCTACGAGCAGTACTGCTCCGACCACTTCGCCGACGGGCGCTGCGACCAAGGCTGCAACAGCGAAGAGTGCGGCTGGGACGGGCTGGACTGCGCCCAGGAGGTCCCCGAGGCGCTGGCCCGGGGGGTGCTGGTGGTCACCGTCCTGCTGCCCCCCGAGGAGCTGCGTCGCACCAGCGCCGCCTTCCTCCAGCGCCTCAGCGCCATCCTGCGCACCTCCCTGCGCTTCCGCCTCGATGCCGACGGCAACTACATGATCCAACCCTACTATCGACCCCAACGGCTGCGGAGGAGGGAGGTGGCCCCCGAGGTCATCGGGTGAGCGGGGGGGGGGGGTGGGATGGGTCAGGGGGGACATGGGGACATGGGATGGGGATGGTGGTGGTGGGTGGGAGACATGGGGGGCATGGGATGGGGATGGGGATGGTGGAGGACATGGGATGGGGATGGTGGAGGACATGGGATGGGGATGGTGGGGCTGGGGGACGTGGGATGGGGATGGTGATGGTGGGTGGGATGGGTCAGGGGGACAGGGGGGGCGTGGGGGGGGGTGGGTGGGAGACATGGGGGGCATGGGATGGGGATGGGGATGGTGGAGGATGTGGGATGGGGATGGTGGGGCTGGGGGACGTGGGATGGGGATGGTGGTGGTGGGTGGGATGGGTCAGGGGGACATGGGGGGCGTGGGATGGTGGTGGTGGGTGGGAGACTTGGAGGACATGGGTTGGGGATGGGGATGCTGGAGGACATGGGATGGGGATGGTGGTGGTGGATGGGAGACTTGGAGGACACGGGATGGGGATGGGGATGCTGGGGGACATGGGATGGGGATGGGGATGGTGGAGGACATGGGATGGGGATGGTGGGGCTGGGGGACGTGGGATGAGGATGGTGGTGGTGGGTGGGATGGGTCAGGGGGACATGGGGACATGGGATGGGGATGGTGGTGGTGGGTGGGAGACATGGGGGGCATGGGATGGGGAAGGTGAGGCTGGAGGACATGGGATGGGGACGGTGGTGATGGGTGGGATGGGTCAGGGGGACATGGGGGACATGGGATGGGGATGGTGGTGGTGGGTGACATGGGCTGGGGGACATGGGATGGTGGTGGCGGGTGGGAGACATGGGGGGCATGGGATGGGGAAGGTGAGGCTGGAGAACATGGGATGGGGATGGTGGGGCTGGGGGACATGGGGGACATGGCATGGGGCTGGGGGTGCTGGGTGCCATGGGGGACATGGGGGATGGTGGTGCTGGGTCCCATGGGTCATGGGGCCATGGTTACTGGGTGCCATGGGACATGCGGCCACAGGGCCACGGGTGCTGGGTGTCTTGGGTCATGGGGACATGGGTCCCATGGGTCAGGGGTCCTTGGTTGCTGGGGGCCATGAGCCATGGGGACATGGGGACATGGGTGCTATGGGCGCTGGGTGTCTTGGGTCATGGGCACATGGGTGCCATGGGTGCTGGGTGACTTGGGTCATGGAGACATGGGTGCCATGGGTGCTGGGTGACTTGGGTCATGGAGACATGGGTGCCATGGGTGCTGGGTGACTTGGGTCATGGGGACATGGGTGCCATGGGCGCTGGGTGACTTGGGTCATGGGTGCCGTTCCTCAGGGGTCCATCGGGGCCATGGGTTGTGGGGCCATGGGTGCTGGGTGCCCTGAGCCATGGGGACATGGGTGCCATGGGCGCTGGGTGTCTTGTGTCATGGGGACATGGGTGCCATGGGTGCTGGGTGACATGGGTGGTGGGGATATGGGTGCTGGGTGACTTGGGTCATGGGGACATGGGTGCCATGGGTGCTGGGTGACTTGGGTCATGGGGGCCGTGGCTCAGGGGTCCATCAAGGCCATGGGTTGTGGGGCCATGGGTGCTGGATGCCCTGAGCCACGGGGACATGGGTGCCATGGGGTCATGGAGACATGGGTGCCATGGGCGCTGGGTGACTTGGGTCGTGGGGACATGGGTGCCATGGGTGCTGGGTGACTTGGGTCATGGGTGCCGTTCCTCAGGGGTCCATCGGGGCCATGGGTTGTGGGGCCATGGCTGCCGGATGCCCTGAGCCATGGGGACATGGGTGCCATGGGCGCTGGGTGACTTGGGTCGTGGGGACATGGGTGCCATGGGCGCTGGGTGACTTGGGTCATGGGTGCCATTCTTCAGGGGTCCATCAGGGCCATGGGTTGTGGGGCCATGGGTGCTGGGTGCCCTGAGCCATGGGGACATGGGTGCCATGGGGACATGGGTGCCATGGGCGCTGGGTGTCTTGGGTCATGGAGACACGGGTGCCATGGGTACTGGGTGTCTTGGGTCATGGGGACATGGGTGCCATGGGGTCATGGGGACATGGGTGCCATGGGCGCTGGGTGACTTGGGTCACGGGGACATGGGTGCCATGGGCGCTGGGTGACTTGGGTCACAGGTGCCGTTCCTCAGGGGTCCATCAGGGCCATGGGTTGTGGGGCCATGGGTGCTGGGTGCCCTGAGCCACGGGGACATGGGTGCCATGGGCGCTGGGTGACTTGGGTCACGGGTGCCGTGGCTCAGGGGTCCATCGGGGCCCCGGGTTGCGGGGCCACGGCTGCCGGATGCCCTGAGCCACGGGTGCCGGCTATCTTGAGCCACGGGCCCACGCCTGCCACAGTTCCTGGGTGCCACGCAGCCGCAGGTCCCCCGTGTCCCTCTGACCCCCCCCCTCCCCGGTGTCCCCCCGGCAGCTCGGTGGCGACGCTGGAGATCGACAACCGCCTGTGCGCGCAGGCGTCCGACAAGTGCTTCCCCGACACCCGCAGCGCCGCCGACTACCTGGCCGCCCTCTCCGCCCTGGAGCGTCTCCAGTTCCCCTACCCCATCAAGGCCGTGCGCGGTGAGGGACATCCCCGGTGGCCCTGGGGGACGAGGTCCCTGCGGTGGGGAGGGTGACCCGACCATGTCTCGGTGGCTGCAAGGTGTCCCGGTGTGGGGATGGGGGTGACCAATGGGGTGTCCTGGTGATGAGGGTGGGCCTCCCTACGTGGCACGTCCCCAGTTTATGGAGGGGGTGACCTTGTCCCTGGCGTGCGACGTGGCCCTGATGGGTGGGGTGTCCTGGTGGGGATGGTGTCCCCCATACATGGGGTGTCCCCAACATGCTGGGTGCCCCCCTGGTGGCTTCACCCTGATGTTGTCCCCAACAGGTGGGTGCCCATGGTGGCATCACCATGACGGTGTCCCCAGCACGTGGGTGCCCCATGGTGGCATCAGCCTGATGGTGTCCCCAACATGTGGGTGCCCATGGTGGCATCACCATGACGGTGTCCCCAGCACGTGGGTGCCCCATGGTGGCATCACCATGACGGTGTCCCCAACACACTTGGTGCCCCCGTGGTGCCAGCTCCATGATGGTGTCCCCAGCATGTGGGTGCCCATGGTATCATCACCATGACGGTGTCCCCAGCACGTGGGTGCCCCATGGTGGCATCACCATGACCGTGTCCCCAACACACTTGGTGCCCCCGTGGTGCCAGCTCCACGATGGTGTCTCCAACATGCGGACACCCCATGGTGGCATCACCCTGATAGTGTCCCCAGCACATGGGTGCCCCATGGTGGCATCACCCTGACGGTGTCCCCAACATGTGGGTGCCCATGGTGGCATCACCCTGATGGTGTCCCCAAGGTGCTTAGTGCCTCCATGGTGGCATCGCCATGACGG